>NC_133382.1:24168429-24329544 GCF_049309525.1 Garra rufa | reverse complement strand
CTATAAAAATTTGAATTACATCTCAGGACTTACTTTTCTTTTGGTGCTCCACAAGTGCTTTCAAAATTTCAGCAGCATCTTCTAATCAATAATCAAAAAATCTGATCAAAAATTAGTTTTCCCATTATGAGGTGATATCTGACTCCTTAAAGTGATTTAGATGGGAATTTTGTTTTTACCTTTGTAATGGCATTTATTGGCATAACTTTATTAAAAGTATGTCATCTTTTAAAAAAAAATATATATTATAAAATCAGAATAAGAATTAGTTACCAATCAAAAGAAATCAGTATTAACAAAATAATTTGTACTTCAGAGGTGGCACAGAAGAAAAGTGGCTTGCTAATTGATGTTTTTATATGTTTAATGAGGCTTAGTGAGTGCACTCAAATTCATGTTGTGATTAATGTTTTAAATTATAAAATTTTGAATATAGAAATATTAAATAATTTAAATAACTGAAAAGATACTTTAAAATCAAAACTAAAACTGCCAGTAGATGGCGGCAAGTCACTGATTTAATTACTGAATCATTCATTCATTTGATTCATTCAAACAGCTGATTAATTCAGGTCTAAAGCAAGTGACCGTCTTTATGAATGGGAAATTGAGTCATTGTCTCACTAGATTCATTTAAATGTGTTAATCTTTGTTAATGTTAGTTAAAAAAAATACAGTCATTTATTGTTAGTTCATGTTAGTTCACAGTGCATTAATTAATGTTAACAAACAATTTTTAATGCATTAGTAAATGCTACTAAGAAGTATTGTTACTATTGTAAGAAGAAGATTCCAGTTAACAGACGCATCAACAGAAACAATGTTATCAATAAGAAAAAAAAAAAATTAATAATGTTCTACAAAATAGAATTCTCTCAAACATATACAAAAACAGGTTCCAAAAAACACACATTATAATTGTTAACGTTGCTTGCAGTTTTTACTTTTTTTGCAAGTTTTACAAGATACGCACACAATGACGTCACACACGCCCCTGCTGTGTGCCAATGTCACCCTGGGTTTTTGTCACTGTTAGATGGACAGAGAAGCGTGGCTAGAAAATGGAGTGTAATCACACTCTCTGTGGACACAGCAGGGGCGAAAGAAAGTGTTAGGAGACTCATACACATAAAGTACAATTTCATGTTTGTATGTACCACCGTACAAACTGGGGATGTGTGAAATGACATGGTTCAATATCAACTACTAGGCTGTGAGCTCTCAGATTGACTAGTTAAGAATAGCCATCTCAAGAAAGCCTTGTAAAACTAGACTGGTTTTGACTTGTGTTAACCTGGTGCTCACATATATACACATATCTGACCAAAAATTAATAGATTATGGTAAATTAAAGCGATAGTTCACTCAAAAATTAAAATTCTGTCATTAATTACTCACCCTCATGTTGTTCCAAACTTATAAGACCATTGTTCATCTTTGGAGCACAAATTAAGATATTTTGGATGAAATCCGACCATAGACAGCAAGGGTCCTACCACGTGCAAGGTCTGGAAAGGTAGTGAGGACATCATTAAAATAGTCAATGTGACGTCAGTGGTTCAACCGTGATGTTATGAAGCTATGAGAATACTTTTCGTGCTCAAAGAAAAAAAAAAACTACTTTATTCAACAATTTTGTCTCATGTTAAAGGAACACTCCACTTTTTTGGAAATAGGCTCATTCTCCAACTCCCCCCCCGAGTTAATAATTTGATTTTTACCGTTTTGAAATCCATTCAGCCATTCTACTGTTCTGGCGATATCACTTTTAGCATAGCTTAGCATAGATCATTAGACCAAAATAGCATCGCGTTCAAAAATGACCAACGAGTTTCGGTATTTGTCCTATTTAAAACTTGATCCTTTTGCAGCTATATCGTGTACTAAGATCGGCGGAAAATGTAAAGATGCGATTTTCTAGGCCGATAAGATTAGGAACTACACTCCCATTCCGGCGTAATAGTCAAGAAAGTTTGCTGCCGTAACATGGAGGCAGCAGGCGCAGTAATATCACGCAGCACATCGTAGCACAACGTGACCAACTGCATGCATAGGGAGCGTTCCTCGTTGGAAGTTACCTAGCTGGGATCTAATTTCAGGCGCTGCGTGATATTACTGCGCCTGCTGCGTCCATATTACAGCAGCAAAAAAAAGTGGAGTGTACCTTTAATGGCAGAATTTTCTGTTTTAGGTGAACTATCCCTTTAAATTGAAAATGTAACTTAAAGTCAACATTTGTATTAATATTGATGGTGCTTTCATAAAATATTGTCTTGGCAGCATCACCTTCTCTCACCTTCAAAGCCCACATCAGTTCACTTGCCAAAACTGCATTTTTTTCCTTCTCCACCACATTGTCTCCACCCTATTCTTAGCTTGAAAGTTGAGTCTATGCCTTCATAACTTTGTTTTTTGCCAGTTTGGCAGTTCATTTGACTTGTTTTTAGATTCATCCAGACCCCCATCCATTATACACTCACAAATATCATCAAATGTCATTTTGTTGAGTCAGCTGACCATTAGCCAACATAATAAAATCCTGGCTTAATATATCTAAAAACGAAGAGGAAGAATGCCATCGCTCTGGATGATTATGTTTGTCTGTTGAGGGCAATCTCCATTTGGGATGTTCAAAAGCTGGTTTGGAACCATCTGTTCTCCTGAGGTTATTTATTCGGTTTGTTTGTGTGTTTGCGAGTGTGTGACTGTAACATGACTCTGAGTAAATCTCATTCCACTTCAGGCTCTTTGTGAGAACAGTTTGTCTCCTTGTATCCTGGAGTTCTTCTGTGGTGGAACATGGTGTGTATCTACAGTACAGCACTTTTTCCATCCTGCTTTGTGCCGTTAGGAAGTGATTATTATGTGAGCGGTACCAAAATGCATTTTTTTTGTGTGTGTGAGGCTCTCTGTCTGTTCCGTAAAATTGACTTAGCCGAAAGTCCTCACTATTCTTTTCAGTTTCCCTCCATCATCCCTGTTTTTTTTGGTGTCCTCTTTGAAGTTCCCGGTCCTGAGGCGACACGGGGGCGCTCCGTTATTTAATGTGTCTGCTTTCACGTGGTGCCTCTGAAGGAGACGAGAAGGAAAGTCCGTGCTAATTTCTCTTTCCCCGGAGAAGCCGAACAGTCGAAATAGTCGTTGTTGGATGGTAAGAGGTGACCGCAAGTTTAATACCGCCTCGCCACTGTCACAGGGGGACAGTAGATGAAATGGGATTCACAACGGGAGCCGATGATTACATAAAAATATTAACGCCACGCTAATACAATTAAACGGCCGAGCTTTAAAGCCCCACCAGCAGATGTTTGTGCTATTTTTGCTTTGGTTTGCTGCCATAATGAGTAAAGAGGAAGAATACTTTACGATTAGATGGGAAAAGAGGAGAAAAACGGGAGGAGAAAAGTTGTGAAGAAAAAGAGCTTGTGTTTGCTCTTGGCGTGCGTGTTTATCCCCTGAAGCGCACTTTACCGCAGCAAAATTGAATTGAATGACAACAAAGCCTTTAAAAGGTCCCTTGAAATGAAACGGCTTTTCTGGCATCTACACTCCTCAGTGCTGGCGGCGTTCACGCTGGTCTAGGTTTACCCGCCGGCCGCTCTCGCCCACGCCTCCTCTGCGGATCAGAGATCGTGCTGGCTTTGTAATGAGCGGAGGAGATGAGAGTCCCACCGATGAGTAGAAGAAAAGTCCTGCTGCATCCAACAGTTTCTTCCAGCAGTCTGCCAGTGTTTCCCTAGCCGGGCTCAACAGTAATGATGGACAACTGGTCTGGGGTCAGTATGAGAGATCTGTGGGCCAGTTGGCAAAACTGTCAACAGCCCTATCGGACCAATTCTCCAGTGTCACTATATCTTTGTCAGTGTTTTTAAGCCTTGCAAATCTAACTGGTTTCTGGTCATGTATTGAACATTGCAAATAATGCTAGGGTTTTGTGAAATGATTTTGTGATATTTTAAACATTATAAAGTTAAACCTGTACATCTTTTAAAGGATTAGTTCACTCCAGAATTAAAATTTCCTGATAATTTACTCACCCCCTCATGTCTTTCTTTCCTCAGTCGAACAGGAATTTAAGTTTTTGAGGAAAACATTCCAGGATTTTTCTCCATATAGTGGACTTCAACGGGGATCAATAGGTTGAAGGTCCAAATTGTAATAAGGTCCAGAAATGCTCGTCTTGAACTAGCTCGACTTCATGCGTTACGTAGTCACATTAGAAAGGTCACGGGTGACATTGGGGTGCGATATACATTGCCCTCCAAAAGTTTGGAAACGCCCTAGAAAAGTGAGGTTTTGGACAATATTGGCTTAAATCCTTTTTAATTTGTGATAATTTTGCACATATAAGGGACAACACAAACCACGAAAACACATTATACATAGAAAAAATTTACATTTTCGATTCATCAAAATATCCAACATTACAGCTCTGCATAATCTGGGCATCCGAGCTGTCAGTTTATTCAAACATTGACTTGATATATTACTCCAAGCCTCCTGAGGATAGCCCAAAGTTGATTCACACTATACTTATATCGTCTAAAACCACCCTTTGCCAGGGATGTTTACAAACTTTTGAAAGGCAGTGTACATTTTAGTCACCATATTACCTGTTTTTTCTCTATTTCGCCAACAAAAATGATTCCAGACAAAGCCACAGCACTGTTTTGCATCTCTGAGCAACATGACAGTGTTTAAATGATTTGGTTCAGTCGCAATGACTTACAGTGACTTGCTGCCACCTACTGGTGGTTTTAATTTCACATTTAAAGTATCTTTTCATTTTTAAGTAATTTCAAAGATCAGTGTTTGATGTTGTCAAAACATTATGTATTTGTAACTGCAGGTTAAAGCATTCCATGTCCCTCTGAGCTAAACAGTGTGTAAATACACTGTCGTTCAAAAGTTTGGGATCAGTAAGATCTTTAATGTTTTTTTAAAGAAGCCTTTTATGCTTATCAAGGCTGTTTATTTGTTTAAAAATACAGAATAAAACGATAATATTGTGCAATTTAAAATAGTGGTTTTCTATTTTAATATACTTTAAAATAGAATTTATTCCTGTGATGCAAAGCTGATTTGTCAGCATCATTACCCTAGTCTTCAGTTTTGAATGATCCTTCAGAAATCTTTCTAATCAAATCTTTCTAATATGCTAATTTATTATCAAAGATAGAAACAGTTGTGCTGTTTATTATTTTTTTGGACCCTATGATACTTTTTCTAGGATTCTTTGATGAATAAAACGTTAAAAAGAACTGCATTTATTTTAAATAGAAATATTTTGTAACAATATACACTACCGTTCAACGTTTAGGGTCAGTAATTTTTTTTCTTTTTTTTGTTTGAAGGAAATTAATACTTTTATTGAGCAGGGATGTGTTAAATTGATAAAAAAGTGATAGTAAAGATGTATATTAATAGAAAAGATTTCTATTTTGAATAAATGCTGTTCTTTTGAACTTTTCAGAGAATCCTAAAAAAAACTGCTTCCAACATTGATCATAAATTAGCATATTTCAATGATTTTTGAAGGATTGTGTGTTCACAATCCTTCAAAAATCAAAGGAATTCAAAGGAATTCATCTTTGCGTCACAGAAATTTTAATTTCAGTTTCAATAATATTTTACAATATGGATCATATAAATGTAACTTTCATGAGACTTTTTAAAAAACATTTTTACAATCTTACTTTTGAACGGCAGTGTTCATCTAAATACTACTTCAGACGCAGCTTCTGTGTTTCCTCTACGTTGCAAAGATTAATTTTGTTGATACTGATTTCATTTGCTTGGTAATAGCCCAAATGTAAGAATTTGACTTAAAAGCTGATGCACACTTGCTATAAAGGTAAAAAATATATTTACTTATTGGAAAAGATTAATTTCTATCAATGCTGTGAACTGACACAACAACACACTCAGCAAAATATTGTCTAATTATCGTTATTGATTAAATCCTAGAAAATATTGAGATTTTTTTTTTTTTTCAAATATCGCATACCCAGTGACGTAGATGGAAGCACAGACCCAGTGTTTACAAAGCGAACATGCAAAGAAAGTCAAACGCCCTTTACTAAAAAAGGTCAGTCAGAGGAGAAAATGAGATGAAGTTTTTCGTTCTATCCTACCTTTTTGAACCAAAGTACAGATAAAAAACAACTATGCGTGACCTTTCCAACGTAATTGCGTCATGGATGCAGAGCTAGTGCACGACGAGCATTTCACGAGTTCCCACTTACATATAATTAGCTGGAGTATGTAAGCATGTTTGGCGTGCTGTCCGGGGAAGGGCTCCGAGCTCGGGAATGGCCCGAACCTAGAGTACCCCCCCCCCTATGTATATGTGTAGAAGGAACTCGGAGTGAGGAGATGGGGTGGTGGAGGGATGCTGATAATCCGTCAAATGGGTAGAGGTGAGTCGGCTGTATTTATGCATGATGTAGATTGGCTTGAGTGAGTTCCAGCTGTGTTAATTAGGCTAAGTATCTGACGTGCTCCTCCCGAACTTTGCTTTAAGAAACATCATTTCACGAGTTCCCACTTACATATAATTAGCTGGAGTATGTAAGCATGTTTGGCGTGCTGTCCGGGGAAGGGCTCCGAGCTCGGGAATGGCCCGAACCTAGAGTACCCCCCAATAAGCAATGGAGTGTAGGACAGCCGCCAGCGAGAGGACCCCCCCCAAGCGCTGAGATCTGGCGGGGGCCGTTGTTTGGGAGAAGATGTTTGGTTAGCTGGCCGGGGGAGCCTTTCGTACTCTGATGGGAGAGGTTTTTGTCTCAGGTCGAAAGGCTCTACCGGCTGCTTGTATGGATTACGGGATTTAGGGCGTCCGGTCGGGAGAGCTCAACCGATACTCAACGGGAGCACACGGCGTTGGAACGGGTAAGCCCTACCGGCCGAAGGAGGAGCAGCGTGGTTGGGGCCCGATCAGGAGAACCCGGGTTGCCTTGGCCGGAGCAGCTTACGATGTTGGCATGAGGGCTCTGCTGGTCGATCGGCCCCTATTGGAGCTGACCGAGAGGACCCATGAAGCCTCCGACGGGAGATCAAGACTCAGAACGTCAGACGAGTGGGTCCTCTCGGTTTGGCAGGTAAAAAGGTTTTGGGATGCCTGGTGCGGGCGACTCTCGCGACATACGATGGGAGACCAAGGCAAACGGCATCGTATGGATAAGTCTCGCTTGCAGGCGCCAAGTAAGTAACCCGACCGGGAGAACTCTCGCCGGCGTCCGATGGGAGACCAAGGCTCGCGGCATCGAACGGGTAAGCCTCGCCGGCCGGGGAGGCAGAAAGGGAAACCCGACTGGGAGGGCTCTCGCCAGGCATACGAGGGGAGATCAGGACTCAGAACCTCGAATGGGTAAGCCTCGCCAGGTGGGGGGAAAAAGATGTGAAATTGGCCTGAAGGGGCTCAGATAGTGTCCGGCGGGAGGCGGAGACTTGTGGAGTCGGACGGTTGAGTCTCGCCGACCGTCGGACGGAACGGAAAAAATTGCATGGTCGGTTTGGCTCTCGCAGCGTCCGATAGGAGACCAAGGCTCGTGATCGGACGGGTAGGCCTTGCCGACTGTAGGGAAGAAAAGTGCAGTTGACCGGGCGGGGGCCCCTGCGGCGTCCGACGGGAGACCAATGCTCACGGCATCGGACGGGTAGGCCCCGCCGACTGTGGTGTCGAAAAGGTTAGGTGTCTGACCTGGGGGCCCCTGCGCATCCGACGGGAGACCAATGCTCACGGCATCGGACGGGTGGGCCCCACAGGACGTGAGACGGAAAGGTAAGTTGGGGTCGGGGGCTCCTGGGGTGTCTGACGGGAGGCCAAGGCTCACGGCATCAGACGGGAATACCTCGGCGACCGTAGTGAGGAAAAGGTCAGGGATGGAAAGTTTCGCCTCTGGAGCCAGCTTCCTGAATTTCTGCTAAGATCTGTGCTCGAATGCTGTGGGCAACTTGAGGGGGTTCCATGGCGATGGCGTTTGGAGGGACGGGCATCGGAACAGCAGTGAAGAGTGAGTATGGTGATTTTGCTTGGAGAAAAGAGTTAGAAGGGACTGGGGGCGGAGCTGTATTTGACGGCCAGTGCGGCCATGCGCCGGCTTGAGCGGTGAAGTCGGAGCTCAAGGTGGCAGGTGGCTGGGCTGAAAATGCTTGTTGGTATGGCTGTGCGCCTGCTTGGGCTGCGGGAGCCGAGCTGGAAGTGGTGGGAGGCGGAGCTGAGTGAAACGGCCAAAACGGCCCAGCGCTTGTCTGAGCTGCAATCCCCGAGTCGAAAGTGGTGGGAGGCGGCGCTGTGTAAGGCGGCCAATACGGCCCAGCGCTTGTCTGGGCTGTGAGCTCGGAGCTGAAAGTAGCAGGAGGCGGGGCTGTGTGTGGCTGCCAGAGCGGCCTCGCGCTCGACTGCGCCCCGAGCCCCGAGCTGAAGGTAGCGGTAAGCGGAGCTGAGAGCGGCTGTGCAGGTGGCCAGGCGCTCGTCTGCGCCCCGGGCCCCGAGCTGAAAGTAGCAGGAAGCGGAGCTGAGAGTGGCGGGGGAGACGGCCAAGCACTTGCTTGGGCAGCGCGCCCCGTCGTTGTTGCGGGAGGAGCCGCATTGGGAAGCGGAGTTGCGGCTGACGTCGTGTGAAGCGACGCACCGGTGGTTTCTGCAGCGCGACCCAGGCTAGCTGATGGCCTGCCGCCGCGGTTTGATGATTGCGGAGAGTTGGATGATTCGCGGGAGAAGGATTGTGGAGTCAGACGAGGCGTGGTAGAAGGTCTGTTTCTTTTATCCATTTTTGGGGCTGGGGAATGAACTGTGGAAAGGTTAGCTGAAAGATTTGTGTATAAATCATAAAGCTGTGCTTTGCTTAATTTATACGAAGGCTGGACATCGTTTTTGGCCAGCGCTTGTCTCAGGCTTGCTATGGTCCACTTAGCTATGGGTGGAATGGTAGGCCTGGCCGATCTGTATGAAGACGCCGGGGAGTCGGCTGATGTTCTTGCCGGAGGTGGAGAAGGTAGTCCTAGGCGTCTTGGGAGGCGAGTGGCTGGTCGAGTCGAGGAGCGCCCGCGAGTTGGAGCCTGGGGCTCGATTGGAGTGGCGCGCGGGGGAAGAGTAGCCTCTGGGCTGGCATGTTGTGGCGAAGGCGCTGGCGAGTCGTCAGAGAAGTCTTCGGATGCGGAGGATTGTCTTTGTGACATTTTTGCAGACGGGCAAATCGTGAATGCTGATAATCCGTCAAATGGGTAGAGGTGAGTCGGCTGTATTTATGCATGATGTAGATTGGCTTGAGTGAGTTCCAGCTGTGTTAATTAGGCTAAGTATCTGACGTGCTCCTCCCGAACTTTGCTTTAAGAAACATCATTTCACGAGTTCCCACTTACATATAATTTGCTTTAAGAAACATCATTTGTTGTTGTTGTTTTTTTTTTTTTTTGTGAAAATTACTGATTGTTTCACTAGATAAGACCCTGATTCCTCGTCTGGGATCATGTAGAGCCCTTTAAAGATGCGTTGAAACTGCAATTTGGACCTTCAATCACATGATCCCCACTGAAGTCTACTATATGGAAAAAATCCTGGATTGTTTTCTTCAAAAACCTTAATTTCTTTTCGACTAAAGAAAGAAAGATATGAACATCTTGGATGACATTGGGGTGAGTACATTATCAGGAAATTTAATTTCAGGAGTGAACTAACCCTTTACTAAATCACCTACACAATGTTCTCCTGTCCATCATGTGACAAGGTCATTCAAAGTGTCTGTGATGCTGGAAGATTGATTCAGAACATTTTGATCTTGCATGTAAAAAGGTTTATAAAAAAATTGTATTTCCTTGCACATCAATTATTTGTGGTGATTCCAGTGAAAATATTGGCAGTGACTCAGCTGGGCAAGCAGGAGAAAATCCTTATTGTTGATCCCTGAGCAGTGAACGACACCGGATTACATTGTACTGGATTCACCCTGACAGTTCCACGGTGTATCTCTCCTGCTGCGTCTGGCGAGCTGCAGTCACGCAAACCCTTTCAGTGGGAGGCGGAGAGAGGTGACACGGCAGCTACATGCAGACAGATGTCAGTCTCTCTGCAGGCTCCAGGCATCAGAAGGCCTGCTTCCGGCTGCGGTACTGCACTCAGACTCAGGAAACGCTCATCCCTTGGTCTGATGATTCACTTTCAACTGATTGCACTCTTCCTCAGAAAGATTTTCTATCTCTCATTTGTTACCTTTACTTTAGTGCTAGCTAGAGAAATTGTTCCTCATGCCTGAGTTGATAACTTGTGCTTTTTCTCCATTTAGTTCAGTCAGGGGTTAGTTGTGGAATGGCCTTCCATTTTTTTGGGAATGGAAAGAAAGAATCATTGACCACTTAGCAGCTGGGTTTCGTAGAGAGATTGTGAATTACAACTTTACGTTGTGAAAATGTGATATTGGTTGAACCAAAGGGCACCCAATCAGAGGAGAGCATTAGGCTGAGTGTTTGTGAATGTTTGAAGACTCACACATGGTACATGGCATGGTTCATATCCACCGTATTCTTCAACGCGGAAGTAAGCCTATGGGCCAGACTTCTGGTTTGTTAGCCTATAGAGAAATAACGAGAAGAATAACAACATGCAGTAAACAGTAAAACTGTTTGCACTACAAACCAGTGTGTTGATAATTCAGATAATGCATTAAAATAATATGATAAGACACACTAGTTTGCAATATTAAGCAGGAAAATGAACAGCTAAAAATAGCTGGATGCAAATGAGACCGGAAGACAGACCCATAAAATTTACAAATGGCTGTGCCCGCTCTTATATGGGACAAATAAGGTGCATTCATTTTATATTTATTTAATTTCCTATTTTAATTTAATGTGTCAGCTTATTAAACCTTAATCAAGTCTTTGAGCTGTTGACTCCACTGCTCAACCCCCTCCAAAGAAAGACAAAAAAAGAATAATTTATTTATAAATTGAACATTCAAATTGCAAAAACTCTTTATCATCTGTTTGTAATGGCTGAATTGTCAGCTCTATAAATGCTCTAAATGTTGATTCTGACTGAGGTGATGGTTTAAGTCAGTCACTAGTATGACTGTGTAAATGGTGAGGTGCTCTTTAGGGCTCCTGAGAGCGTTTGTGGATGAGTGAGTTTGGTCTCCAGTGGCAGCACTATAAAGCCTCTGTTAATGGCTGGGGCTTTTGTGAGAGTCTGCTGTGCTGCACTCCTACATTGTGTCATCCTGACAAAGAATGGGAATCAGACAGTCTCTCTGCCTTCAATTCATGTGTGTGCGCTTCTGAATTTTTCCTCTAGTGGCTTTTCTTTTATAATTTTTTCTGGGTCTTTTTAAACTCTTGGTAAACATTTTCCTGGGTTATGTTGCTTCATGTTTCACACCGTTCATGTTTTACCCTCACTATTCCGGTCTAAGTTTCAGGATGCTTCTCTGTACACTACCGTTCAAATGTTTGGGATTTACAGGGATAGTTCAGCCTAAAATGAAAATTCTTTCATTAATTACTCACCCTCATGTTGCTCCAAACTTGTAAGACCTTTGTTCATCTTTGGAACACAAATTATATTTTTGATGAAATCTGAGAGCTTGCTATGACAGCGTTTTGGTGCCATGTTAAAAAAAAAAAAAAAAAAAAAAAAAAGATTACGTGAATAAAGTTGTAATATTTCGAGAATAAAGGCAAAATTACAAAAATAATGTCAAAATATTACGAGGATAATGTTGAAATATTTTGTGGATAAAGTTGAAAAGTTTCCAGAATAAAGTCCAAATGTTTCCAGAATAAAGTCCAAATGTTTCCAGAATAAAGTCCAAATGTTTCCAGAATAAAGTCCAAATGTTTCCAGAATAAAAATGTTTCCAGAATAAAGTCCAAATGTTTCCAGAATAAAGTCCAAATGTTTTGAGAATAAAGTCCAAATGTTTAGAGAAGTTGAAAGTTGAAATTATGAGAATAAAGTTGAAACTATAAGTATATTTTGAGAATATAGCCTATATTGCACAAGCAAATGGCCCAGATTGAGAGCACCAGGAGAAGTTGCCAGGCCACCAGAACTTTATTCTCAAAAAAATTAGACTTGATTCACCAAAATTTTTTATTTTATTCTCGTAATTTGACTTTATTTTCAAAACATTTCGACTTCTAGAAAATGTTCGACTTTATTCTCGAAATATTTTGACTTCCTAATTTCGACTTTATTCTCGAAACATTTTGACTTTATTCTAGAAACATTTCAACTAAATACAACGAGAATAAAGTCGACATTACGAGAATAAAGTCTAAATATTTCAACATTATTATCATCTAATTTCGACTTTATTCTTATAGTATTTCGACTTTATTCTCAAAATATTATAACTTTATTCTCGAAACATTTCGACTTTATTCTCAAAATATTATGACTATATTCTCGTAATTTTACTACCAGTTTTAAAACCTAGAAATGTAGTAAGGACATTGTTAAAATAGTCCATGTGACATCAGTGGTTCAACCGTAATGTTATGAAGCTACAAAAATACGTTTTGTGCGCAAAGAAAACAAAACTTGATGCGCGTTTACTAGAGTACCACAACGCATGCAGTGTTCTTAATTCCTTTCTGGGCCTTGGACGTGGTAGTTGCATTGCTGTGTATGCAGGGTCAGAAAGTCTCGGATTTCATCAAAAATACCTTACGAATGAAGGTCTTACAGGTTTGGAATGACTTTTTAATATTTTTATGTGTGGAATCCAAATACCTTGCACGTTGCTATTAGGGTTGGGTCGATAGACGATGCCATCGTCCATCGCCGATGGCCAATAGACATCACGATGCTGAGCCGGCATTGCGATCCTCCGCCCCGCCCCCGCAGCGCCCAGGCTCAAATTAAGCACTGGTGGAAACGGTAGGCTACAATTAATTAATTCGTTATGAATAAATTATTTAACAACAACCATCCCTCACCCCCGCCCCCCGCAGACGATGCCATCGTCCATCGCGATGTTTCACATTAGACATCGTACGATGCCAAATTGGTCGACATCGCCCAACCCTAGTTGCTATCTTAGTCATAGTTTATTTAAATAAAGAAAACGTTAGCAACACGCCAATACTAATGAGTCCACTATGCAATTCATGGTATTCATGTGCATCTTGTTTTGCATAAAACCAGTGTGAACGCTCATTCTCAGTGGGCGGCACTGCTGAGGTCACTGAAGGAGTTATTCACGGATGGGGTCACATGACCTAAGTAGCACAGGGTACAGTTGTGAGTCATGGGTTGCCATGACAACTGCACAGTCCACAACCCCAGCCCCCATCCCAATCCCCATCCTGGTCAATGCCCCGGCCGATACTGTCATACACTAGCTGGCACTGTGCAACCATTGCACCAGAGGGTTTATGCATTTACATAATGCACTGCAGAGCACAGCACAACACAGCCAACAATTACTGAGAGAGGGACAAAGAGAGCGAGAGAGTGAACTAATGAGAGAGAGAAAAAAGGGCCTCTCTGATTATCCAAATAAGCTTTGCCCAATATGGCATCCAATAACTCACATACACAAAACCAACAGCTCTGAAAAGGCCACGCCCTCTGGAGCCAGGCGGATAGGGCCGTCTCATTAACCCGGCAACAATCAGACGTTCGGGAACCAGTCGAGAGCCGCTATCAATCAGAGCAGGTCAGGATGAACTATGGGAATAATCGCCTCCTGGCTAGTGTGTTAGTAAACACGTTACGTAACACTCTGGTGCACTGTGCGACGCCCGAAAAGCCCCGCCTCCATACCTCCCAGTTCTGCTGGCCACCAATCCCCCCCAAACACACACGCATCTCCCTAAATCCCCTTTTAATTCCGTTAAATGGCAGAGTTCCAGTGCCACACTGCCAGGATCCGCAGCCGTGGAGATACCTTGGCAAGCGCACAGAGGGCACTGGGATTCTACAAAGAGAGATGGATGAGCGTGTGGCCTCTCATGATCCCTGATCGTCACCTTTACTGGGCCTCCATAGAAACGTCCCCAGGATTGTAGTTTATGCAGAGCAAACAGGACTGTGGAGAAACATTTTCATCAGGTTTCATTACTGTACAGCAGTGAAACCCGTGCAGAAAGAGTGTTAGTGACTCATAACTACATTATGCTCTTTAATTAGTTTCCTTCATTTGAAATGTGAAGCTGTTTAACATGAAAACACATGAATGTAACCAGGCTTCAAAATGAGCTTGCTAATTGGGAAAACTGAGAAAATGTACCTGGTGTAAATATTTTTTAATGACCATAAAATTGTAGTACTCTTTGTTTTTTTCATGTTTTTTTTTTTTTTTTCTAAGAGAATGGATTTTGCATTCATGAAGACTTGTTTTAAGAAATATTCCACACAGTGCTGGCAAATAGAGTGCTGGGGGAAAAAAACTTGGGAATCCTATATACTGTAAATGTGTGATGTATTGGCAAATTGTCAATTGAGGGAAAAATATTAGAAAATATTTTGCTACTGTTAAAGTTAATAAAGGACATACGGTAAAAATAAATAATTTTCAACATTTTTGCTACTATTTAAGTCAATAAAGGAAATAAATAATTTTAATAAATATTTTTGGAAAATAAAATTGCTACAAATTAAGTCACTAAAGGACATACAGTGTAAATAAATATTTTTGAACAATCATTTTTGTTGCTACTATTTAAGTTCATAAAGAACGTACAGTGTAAATAAATACTATTAATTTTTTTTACTCTTTACTATTACTATTTTGCTACTATTAAAGTCAATAAAGGATATACAGTGTAAATAAATAATTGTGAACATTTTCTTGTTATATTTAAGTCAGTAAAGGACATACAGTGTAAATACATTTTGGACATTTATTTTTTTGCTATTATTTAGGTCAATAAAAGACATTCAGTGTAAATAAGTATTTTTGGACAATATTTTTCTTCTAATAAAAGTCAATAAAGGACATACAGTGTAAATATTTTTTATTTTTTTTTGCTATATTTAAGTCAATAAAGAATATACAGTGTAAATAAATATTTTTGAACAATTTTTTGCTATATTTAAGCCAATAAAGGATATACAATGAAAATTACATTTTTTTTTGCTATTTTTAAGTCAATAAAAGACACACTGTATGTCCTTTATTGACCTAAATAGTAGCAAAAATATTGTTAAAAATATTTATTTACACTGTAAGTAAATATTTTTGATTTGTTTTTGCTGTATTTAAGTCAAGAAAGGACATACAGTGTAAATATTTTCTTTTACATTTTTGCTACTATTTAAGTCAATAAAAAACATACAATGTAAATAAATAATAATAATAAATATTTTTTAGCGTTTTTTTTTTGCTACTGTTAATATCAATTAAGGACATACAGTATAACTAATATTTTTGAACATTTATTTATTTATTTTTGCCAGTATAAAGCCAATAAAGGACATACAGTGCAAATAAATATTTTTTGTTGCTATATTTAAGTCAATAAAAAAAACATACAGTGTAAAGTATTTGTAACAATATTTTTGCTACTATTTAAGTCAATAAAAGACAGTGTAAATAAATATTTCTGAACAATATTATTTTTGCTCAGTAAAGGAACTCAGTAAAGGAAGAACAATGTAAATATGCATTGCATAATGTTACACTGGTCAAAATTATGGTCAGGTGGGATAATTTTTTATGTCCTATGTTTACATATTTTCTACTAAAACCGGAAGTGGGTGACTGTATGAAAGGGCTTGTCTTTTTTTAGTTGGTTGTATTGGCAAGCAAGTATTGTTTTGCAGTGTACATAACCTTTATTTGTGCTGAAATAGTTAGCCTAATTCATTAAATTCCTAACATCATTAAATCGCTCAGCAGGCAGTCATGAACATCCGTAGCTTACACAGAGCTGACCCTGATTAAGAAGAGCAGGAAAGATGTGTTTCTGTGACCCTGCATAACACCTGCCTCAGGTCTGTCACAATCGCTGTTCTTCCACATCAGAACATCCCTCTTCATGCCTCTGCCTTAGGAGAACAGGACACACTGCGGGGCCTCACTCCGGCTCCGGCTGGACCATGTGGCCAGAGTGTGTATTTTGCGTGTGAACGTGGGCGTGTATTTATGTAGTAGTGGGAATAGGACATTTGCTCAGCATGCTGCTGCCTCCAACCTGGCAGGAGAGCTCTGCAGTGCTGCTGTCTTTCCTCTCCCGCATACCTCCCTCTTTACCTTCCTCTCTCACTCACTTCTTCCTAGTTGAAAAAGCTAAAGAGCAAGGGGATGAAACAAATGATGGTCCAAATTTATTAAAACAGTAGATATTTTGAATGTATACCGTAGTTGATATATTTGCACGGCAGACGCTACGCAGGGCTGCTTTATGTACATATGAGAAGAGTCATGTGAAGATAGGTAACTGAAATATAACCTCACCGTTAACTTTTTTTTTAGATTTTAGGTTAAATTTACACTACCAGTCAAAAGTTTTTGAACAGTAAGATTTTGTATGTTTTTTTAAAGTCTCTTCTGCTAACCAAGCCTGCATTTATTTGATTTGAAATACAGCAAAATCAGTAATATTGTGAAATATGTTTATTATTTAAAAAACTGCTTTCTATTAACTATATAAAATGTTTAAAATGTAATTTATTCCTGTGATCAAAACTTAATTTTCAGCATCATTACTTCAGTCACATGATCCTTTTAGAAATGTGCTGTTCAAGAAACATTTATTATTATTATTATTATTATCAATATTTAAAACAGTTAAATACATTTTTTCAGAATTCTTTGATGAATAGAAAACATTTATCTGAAATGAAAAGCTTTTGTAGCAAAATTATAGAAATTAATACTTTTATTTAGCAAGGATGCTTTCAATTATGGAAGTCTGTTTCCACCACTGAATAAGGATTAAAAAAAAGGTAATGGTGACTTTTTATCTCACAATTCTGACTTTTTTCCTCACAATTATGAGATATAAACTCACAATTACGAGTTGTAAGGTCAGAATTGTGAGACATAAATGCAATTTTGAGAAGTAAAGTCAGAATTCCGAGATATAAACTCACAATTCTGAGTTTATATCTCGCAATTGTGGCTTTTTTCTTAGAATTGCAAGTTTATAACTCACAGTTCTGAGAAAAAAAGTCTTTGTGACATGTAAACTCGCAATTCTGAGAAAGTCATTCTTTTCTACCCCTCAAAAATTGGACTTTATAACTCACAATTAAGAGTTTAAATCTCACAATTCTGATGAAAAAAGTCAGAATTGTGAGTTTTTATGCAATTTTGAGAAAAACGTCAGAATTGTGACTTTACATCTCGCAATTCTGATCTTATAACTCGCTATTACAAGAAAAAAACTTTAAAAAACAAAAAAATGACTGGTAGTGTACATATGCATAAAGAAATGGGGTTTACTTTACTTTTAAAGGGTTAGTTTGCCCAAAATTTTAAATTATGTCATTTATTACTTACCTACATGTTGTTCCAAACCCGTAAGATCTTTGGAACACAAATTAAGATATTGTTGATTAAATCCGAGAGCTTTCTGACCCTGCATAGACAGCAACACAACTATCACGGCCCAGAAAGGTAGTACAGACATCCTTAAAATAGTCCATGTGACATCTGTGAATCAACAGTTATTTTGTAAACCTAGGAAAAATGTTATGTGTAAAGAAAACAAAAATAAAGACTTTATTTAACACTTTCTTCTCTTCCGTGTCAGTCTTTGGGTCAGAAAAGCTCTCGAATATCATCAAAAATATCTTAATTTGTGTCCTGAAGATAAACGAAGGTCTTATGGGTTTAAAACAACATGAGGGTGAGTAATTAATGACAGAATTTTCATTTTCTGTTGAATAACCCCTAAACGTTAAAATAAACACGCAAAAACAATGATGGTTTTTGTGATAGACCAACCAGCTGAGTTGTTGTTTGAAAAATTAAAGGAATGTTTTTGAATGTAAATTATTCTTATTTATTTTTCAGATCAGCTGGGCTAAGAAAGGACACATTGAGAAGGCTCAGAAGTGAAGAGCAGTTGGCGGACAGAAAGTGGACATCGCAACGTGAGGACAGTGTCTCGGATCACAGCCAAACTTCCTCCAACAAACACAGCAACAGTCACACAGCTGGTTTTAACCAGGCCAGTCATTACATTTGACCCCACTTTACCATCTCAGGTGTTGGGAACCATTTAGTCGCGAAGGACAGACATTACTGAGACACTCTCAAGAGAAAACATCACTTTTATATTCACACCTGTTACCAAACCCCAGCAGATTCCTTCATTATATTTTTGTATTGCAATCACTGACCAAACCCTCTCTCATGGGAGTAACATAGAAAACAGCCCAGCACAGACGCTCTCTGCTATCTCTCTTTCTCCCTCGCATTCAAACACACACTCACTCATCTGCACCGTGTTCAGGATGCCTTCCTCCTCCAGCATGATTAGCTGGGGAAGGACGTGGCTCTTGTGGTGATTGGAGGGGGGAGCGGAGCGGAGCGGAGCTGGACCCATGTCGTGGAAGCGTAACTACTTTGCTTCAGGCAGCAGCGGGCTGCAGGGGATGTTTACCCCACGTACCATGACCTCCATCGCTCCCAGCAAAGGCCTGAGCAATGAGCCGGGTCAGAACAGCTGCTTCCTAAACAGCGCGCTGCAGGTAGGACTGAATTTTGCTTTATATCAGTATTATGGTCTTGTGTTTTACTTTTACAGATGGTGTTCACACAGGGTCAAACGCAAGTAAAAAATTACGTTGAGGAGTAAACTAAAGTGTTGGCCTGTAGCTTTATTATAAACTGCAGGGATTCTGTGGTCATGAAAAACCTGGAAATATCCGTAAAATTTTATTTCTAGGCCTTAAAATATTAAAGAAATTTTAAAAATATACTAAAAACCATGGAAATGTTACAGAAATTTCCATAGTGAATGTACATTTTACATTATTATATTATCAGAATATTGTATTGGCTTGACAATCGACATCTGTAGATATGTATTGGCTATTTATAGTTAAGGTCAAAAGTTTACATACACCTTGCAGAATCTGCAAAATGTTAATTATTTTAACAGAATAAGAGGATCATACAAAATGCATGTTGACATTTACATATAGTCCACAAGAGAAAATAATAGTCGAATTTATAAAAATGGCCCTGTTTAGTGATTTTTGTTTAGTGATAGTTGTTCATGAGTCCCTTGTTTGTCCTAAACAGTTAAACTGCCAGCTGTTCTTCAGAAAAGTCCTTAAGGTCCCACAAATTCTTTGTTTTTTGTGTGTATTTGAACCCTGTCCAACAATGACTGTCTAATTTTTACATATATTTGTTCACACTGAGGACAACTGATGGACTCATATCCAACTATTACAGAAGGTTCAAACTCTCACTGATGCTTCAGAAGGAAACACGATGCATTAAGAGCTGGGGGGTGAAAACTTTTGGAAGAACAGTCAAATACATATATTGTTTGAGAAACTAAGTTTGTTTGCAATATATATGACTAGCGGAGGTGGCAGAGTGATCTGAAACGTTTAACATGAACGCGCTTGACGTCACATCCGCAGACAGCGCGCGAAAAATCCGACAGAAAATAGGAAAAATAGGATACAGGCTTATAGGTGCACCCACTGTGAGCTGACAAGGTGTCAGTATGCTCATCAGGAGATGTTTGAGTCATAAATGGTCAAATAAAAAGGCTATTGTTACGTTTATTTTGGGGAAAAAGTTACATATAGCCCCTTTAACTTATTTTGTCTTTTGGGAAACATGTAAGTATCTTTTGTAGCTTATTTCATTCTGTTCAAAAGTTTATACCCCTGGCTCATATTATTTACATTTTCTCATCAGTTCACTCTGTTTTGGTAGTTATGGCCAAAGGTTCTTTCTTGGACCTTCTTTCTCTCTTGGAAGTTGTTGCACAGTCGAAACAGTATTTGGTATTCTAGGATGGCTGTAGAGTTCATTCAGAGTGTTATGGATTTCTCTCTCTTCCATTCTATCTTTTTCATGCTGCTGTATCTGATGTCACTGTTGGTCTCTGCCGGTCCCAGTTTAGCAGAGCTTTATCTGGGTCTTCCTTGTAGGCTGTCCTCACTTACACCAATCTGTCTGGCCAAACAGTCTGTCTGCTCATAAATTAAACATCCCTCTCTGTTACCTACCCAACATAGTCTTGGACGCTTCTCCAAAAGCCATTTGACTTTCATACGGGATGTTGAAAACAACATATTTTCATAATAGACTAGTCAGTATGTTTTTTTGTTTGTTCTTATTTTACACACGGATGCTAATCTTTTTAATTTTTAACACACCCTGTTAGCTTAGATAATTTAGCAGTTTCTTCTGGTCTTGTTGAAATATATACAGAAGTTTACATACACCTTGCAGAATCTGCAAAATGTTAATTATTTTACCAAAATACGAAGGATCATACAAAATACTTGTTATTTTCTATTTAGTACTGACCTGAATAAGGGGTTTCACCAAAAAGATGTTTACACATAGTCCACAATAGAAAATAATAGTTGAATATATAAAAATTACCCTGTTCAAAAGTTTACATACACTTGATTCTCAATGCTGTATTGTTACCTGAAGGATCCACACACAGCTGTTTTTTGTTTTGTTTAGTGATAGTTGTTTATGAGTCCCTTGTTTGTCTTGAACAGTTAAACTACCCACTGTTCTTCAGAAAAGTCCTTAAGGTCCCACAGATTCTTTGGTTTTTCAGCATTTTTGTGTATTTTAACTCTTTCCAACCATGACTGTATGATTTTAAGATCCACTTTTTAAACACAGTATTAAGAATCAAGTGTATGTAAACTTTTGAACAGGAGCTATTTTCTCTTGTGAACTATATGTAAACATCTTTCATGTGAAATATCTTATTCAGGTCAGTACTAAATAAAAAATCACGTATGAAACATGCATTTTGAATGATCCCTCTTATTTTGGTAAAATAATTCAAATTTTGCACATTCTGCAAGGTGTATGTGAACTTTTGACTTCATCTGTGGATGACAATGGAAACTAATCCCATATTTTCTAATAATATTACCAAGGGGCAACATCTATATAGAAAACAGAAGAGGGCCCAAGACAGATCCTTGCGGCACTCCATACTTTACTGGAGTTAATTAAGATGATTTCCCATTTAAATAAAGAAATTGTTAACAATCGGACAGGTAGGATCTAAACCATCTAAAGACCTGCCCTTGAATACTCGTATAGTTTAGTAATTGATATATGAGTATGTATGGCAAGCAAAGCTTGTGTTTATTATACTCTTCACATAGTATCTATACTGTAGACATGTGTGTGTACATATACTGCACATGCCCAACTGAGGAAGATACGACTAAAAATAGTAAGTGAGGATAAAAGAGAAAGGGTGAAGAAAAAGTTATCAAATCATAAAATTTTTATTCTCCCCACTTTAGAGGAATCCTTAATAATCACTTTATAGTCGCTGTAACAGCGCTGGACAGGGATGAGGGAGCAGAATTATGCTGGAGGGTGTTTTTCATTTTTCCTTTTTGTTCACTCGCAACTTACTTGAAAGAGCTAAATCAAATCACGGATCCAGTGAAGGCAAACTAACTTCTTATCAGACGTTAGACAGGAATTCTATTAGCGAGGCCCCTCTAGATTAGCTCATCATGTGTGAGATACTGTCGCACCGCAGTCGTTTTTCTCCAAAGGATCTTGTGCATCATGCGTCCTGAGTTTACCGTTGTAAATGGGTTAACACGGACCCTCTAGGGTGCTTCATTCAAAAGCCAAGACTAGCACTATGGATCTGTTTGAGCTTTTCCGAAATTAGCTCAGCGATGGATGCGCTCATTTTCAGCCGGATCAGGCCAGCCAGGTGCGTGGGAGCTAAAGGTCCGGGCTTCATCTCGCAGTAGAGACTTATTAATAGGTAATTTAAAATAAAAATGGGCTATTATACTAATCCTGTGGTCTGAACACAGCGCCGACTAAATGGGTTCTATGTCGTTGGCATTTGCCTGGGGACCAATATTTTACCTTGGAAAACCAGTCTTAAGTAGCACAGGTGTATTTGTAGAAACAGCCAAAAAATACATTGTATGGGTCAAAATTATTTAAATTTTTTTCTTTTATGCTAAAAATCATTAGGACATTAAGTAAAGATCATGTTCCATGAAGGTATTTTGTACATTTCCTATATCAATACTTAATTTTTGATTAGTAATATGCATTGCTAAGAACTTAATATGGACATCTTTCAAGGCGATTTTCTCAATATTTAGATTTTTTTGCACCCTCAGATTCCAGATTTTCAAATAGTTGTATCTCGCACAAATGTTGTCCTATCCTAACATGCATCATACATCAATGGAAAGCTTATTAATTTAACTTTCAGATGAATAAATCTCAGTTTAACCCTTTCAGTGGTGAGTTTAACATATTCTAGTGGACCCCCGAGAGTGAGTTTTTTTTAAGCGACCGTTATTTTAGAACGTTCGTCCTTATTGTTTCCATGGCGACGCGTCATGCTTGTCACGTGACACAACACAGCCACAATAACACTGTATGACAGATAGATCGCTTTAATTTCGTTTTTCCTTTTTTATCCAGAATACTCACACACTTGCTTACCATGCCATGAACTATCTAATATTCCGATTCACAAATATGTGTGAATTAGTATGATTCGTCGTTTAAAACCCTATGTAAATGATCTGGATCGTGATTTGAAACGTGAGATGGGCGCGGCCATGTTTGTTCGCGCTGCAGTTCAGAGTCCTGTCAGCCGCATTTACATCACATACATTCATCCGTTTCTCCCGAAATACATGCAAGTAAGTGGCTGGTGAACTGAGGAGGGTCTCGCTGCAGCCTGCGGTGGACATCCAACCCCGCCCACATCCAAGTGTGACGCCAGACGCCACGCCCATGTTCAAACACGTCACACATTCAACATATTAAATAGTATTAACACATATTAAAATAGTTATAATATGATTAGCAATGTTCACATTTGGGGACATATCTTTAGAGAATTAGATGAAAATGAAAATATGCTAAGTGTTACTTTTACAATAACAAAACTTAATTGTCCATCTAAATCTGATCTTGTCTAAGCTATGTCAAAATCGATTATAATAAACGTGAATTTATGTCATTACACAAACAAATAAGGTAAGGTTTAAATTAGGGCCGGGACTCGATTAAAAAAATTAATCTAATTAATTAGAGGCTTTGTAATTAATTAATCGAAATTAATCGCATTTTAATCGCATATAAATATTTGACCTGAGAACAGTGAGAAGTAAGTTTTTTCATATGGATTTTTAGTATACCATTGAATAATGACTGAATACATAAACTTAAGCAACAAAACATTGTTTATTTTTGTTCAACCAAGTCCAACAGACCAGTGCAATATTGCCATTAAGTGTAGCAATAGGATACAGTGTTTCCCCTAGGTTTCCATTCTTTTTTTCTCGGTACTTTACCCTACTTTGTGTAATAACGAAAACATTTATTTCAGTGAAAAAATAAACCCAAAACTCTCTATTTTAACATTTTGAACAATAGGGCTTTACAATCTTTTGCTATTTTTATTTTTTTTTTTAAGAAATTCTTGTGTTTTAATTTTTCTCATAATCAAATGAAAGCATAAACATTTATTTATTTTTAATCAAACGAAAAAATAAACCTTTTTAATTTTTGGCAAACAAACAGAGGTTTGCTTTTAAAATCAATAAATAATAATAATTTAACATTTAAATAATAATCGTAGTATTTTTTTCTACAATTAAGTGGTTAATCTTGTTGTTATATTTATTTTTTATCATATATATTGTTTTTTGTCAATTATTTAAATAGGAATATTGTTCTGTTTCATGTTAAACCGTACTTTTATTTTGACAGGTTGCCGTGAAGTTTCTGTGTGTAAAGTATGATATGATGCTAGTTTTCTCAAATGAAACGGTAAATGTGACACTGACAGTAGCTTTGGAGATTGAGTCTATCTGTTCATGTGAGATGAAAATGCAAAAAATTAACGGGGGCATCACGCGTGCAGTAAAAAAAAAAGGCGTCTCTGCCATTCTAACATACAGAGGCAAACGGGACATGCAGGATTCATATTAAAACGGTCTTTTTGCATTTCAGTCTTTACAGACACTAGTCCATATCGCGATTTGAATTAAGTGACAGACGAACTTTTGATTTATCAATCCAAAAATCGTGGCATTCCACGCTATAGTAAATTCGGTTTTTATGAATGGAGTCCGCGATCCAGTCCGTGTTTTCTTGGAGGAGACATTGTAAACGCGCCCCCCTAAGATAATGGTAGGGGAAACACTGGGATATTTAGAAATATACTAGCCTACATTTCAGAAATTCAGGTACCCTATAGGTAGGTAGACCTTCTGTAAAAGCATTGAGGTGATACTTGAGGCTCGATGTGCTGCGGTGATATGCGCATTCCTTTGGTCTGAACGCTAGTTGGTGCTCCAGTATAATCGGTCCGCTGAAACTCATCCAGTGAGAAACGTTCCGCGGTGCAAAATTAAGTGCGATTAAAATGCGTTAAAAAAAATTTAACGCGTTAATTTTGTGTAATTAATTAATCTAAATTAACGCGTTAAAGTCCCGGCCCTAGTTTAAATGTTTTATTACCAATTACCATTTTCCTAACTTTAATCAACCAAAGCAAGTGTTTTACTGGCTGTTTGAATGTAATTAGTTCCACATGAAAGATGACGGTTTAATTTGTATTATTTAATACAAACTGTTTTGTTTACATCCCCGATACAACATACTTCCGCCATTCTTGCACATGCGTACAACCCCCAGATGTTCTTTTTTTATTATTATTTTATTAAAGAATAATTGGACATTACAAAAATATTGAAATAGAAATTCAGATACACAAAATACAAGCTTAATCTGTATACAGTAATACAGTATGTAATAAGATGGGGAAAAATAATAATAAAAAAATAAATAAACTAATACCATAGAGAGAAAAAAATAAATAAATAAACGTATAAATAAAAAGTAAATAAATAAACAAAAACTAAATTAAAACCTAGAAACAACTAAACAATAGTTCAAATTTTCTTCCTTTTCCCTTACATAAACAAAAATTACATTGTGGGAGCATGACCAGAAAAAAAGTTCTCCGTGAAATATAACAACAAATGTATTCATTTGTTTTAAAGACTTTTTAAATACTTATATTTCTGATAAAAAAATAAATTACATTTTGGTATGCATTTCGCAAATTTCTGTTTAAGAACATAATATTTGCCTTGCAAAATGTAAAAGTTAACAACGTACTCAATCATTTTACTTTCATGAGAATAAGTACAGATAACATCTTTTAAAGAAAGCATATAATTAACATTTCTTTGCAGAAAAAGAAAGGTGCTAACATCAGACCAAAAAGTAAGAGACAATTCACAATTATAAAACAAATGACACAAGTCTTCCGTGTTACAGAAACTGCAGGTATTATCAATGTCTATGAATTTAGAAAGAGCTACTTTACATGGATACATTTCGTGAAGTATTTTGAAATGCACCGCTTTAAGGCTACCGATGGGGAGGGGAATCACACGATGACGCATTGACGTGGGCGTGGTGTCTGACGTCACACATGGATGTGGGCGGGGTTGGATGTCCACCGCAGGCTGCAGCGAGCCCTACTTGGGTGAACTAGAAGAGGAATAGAGTGAACCTTTTAGTTACTTTGCCTATGTGTATGTGATAGAAATAAAACACATCGGCAAATTATATTTGAATAGATGGTTATTTGCTGCTTCCATAGACCTATGTTTGTATTTTACAAACTCTTAATGTCTCGTTTTACTAGTACTTATGTGAATTTAAATGTCTGAAACCTAAAATAAGCATTATGTGGTTAAAAACACTGCATAGTTGTGATTGTATGACAAGTGCAGAGCTCCGCTGTCTCTGGCTCAGCGCCAGCCATCGCGCCAAAGCGCAGTTTGAATTTGTCAGCTGCGTGACGTCACCGAACGTTCTAAATCCCATATGTGGGACCGTACTCCCAGGGGCACAGAAATTAGAATCCCATATGTGGGACCGTACTGCTCAAAGGGTTAAAAAAAAAATTACCCTTATGACTGGTTTTGTGGTCCAGGCTCACATATGTACTTTTTAGATTTTTTTTGTTTTTCAGAGAATTAAAGGGATAGTTCACACCAAAAAATTAAATTGACATTGTTTACTCGTCCTCAATTTGTTCCAAACTTGAGATGATATTTTAAAGAATGTGTTTCTAATCCCCTTTGACTGCCATAGTAGTTTTTTATTCACACTATGGAAGTCAATGGCTACCGACCACTGTTTGCTTTTTTCCACATGCTTTTCTTTTGTGTTCAGCAGAAGAAAGAAGCTCATACAGGTTTGGAACAACCTGAGGGTGAGTAAATAATGACAGAATGAAAATTTTTAGAGAACTATCTCTGTAAGTGGAGCACAAAAGCAGATGTTTCGAAGAAGATTGGGGTCAAAAACAACATTGGACCCCATTGACTTTAATGTTCATTTTTTTAAATATCTTCTTTTGTGTTATGCAGAAGATACAGATTACATACAGATTTAAAACAATATGAGGGAGAGTTAATTTATGAGTGAACTAGTCCTTTAAGTCTGTCCTGGAAGGCAGGTTGCTCAGAGGATCTACCAAGCTCTACCTAATATCAGTTTGGAAAGGGTCTCGACAGACTCCTCCAGAGATTAGGTGTTTAATTTAAGTTTGGAAGTTGAGTTCTAAATTTCCCCCCTTCATGCACATTCTCATCCCACTGCGTCTTAAGTAACACGAAAGGCTCTTAATTTAGCAAGATTTTCTTTTGCTCTGAAAACTGGAAGAGCTTCAGTTGAGAGCCGAGGGCTTACTTTACTGTATCCTGAGATAACCTTGCTGAAATAATTAATACACTTTTTAATCATGTAGTTATTATGAAGTGTCTAATCATATCTCATTTTTTTCTTTTCCCGAAGAGTCTAATCATATCTCATTTTAAAATGTCTGCAGAAGTACCTGAACTACTGCAGGGTCGTTCTGTGAAGTGAGTGCGTTTTTCTTAAAAGTACTTTTCTGTAAGATTTTATACAGTCTGTCAGACAGATAAAAGTTTGAGTGTTAATGAGTTGCATATTGCCTCCTCAAGCTCAATTAATACATTTTTCTATGTTTAGATGTATTAAATGTATCGTAGTTAACAGGGTTGACAGTAACAAGGTTAGATATATTTTACACAGTACCAGTCAAAAGTTTTTGAACACTAAGAGTTTTAATGTTTTTTTAAAGATGTTCTTCTTCTGCTCACAAGCCTGCATTTATTTGATTCAAAGTACAAAAAAAACGGTACAATTTTGAAATATTTTTACAATTTAAAATAACTGTTATCAGTATATATATATATATATATATATATATATATATATATATATATATATATATATATATCAATATTTAAAACAGTTGAGTACATTTCTTTCAGTATTCTTTGATGAATAGAAAGATCCAAAGTTCAGCATTTATCAGAAACAAAAATCGTTTGTAACATTATACACATTATACACACACACACACACACACACACACACATATATATATATATATATATATATATATATATACATATATATATATATATATATATATATATATATATACTTCTTCCTGTTTTCCTCTTTTTCTTTTATTTTCCACCCTTCTTTACTTACTTATTTAATCTTTTATTTCCTTCTTTCATGTCTTCCAACCTCTCTTTTCATTTTCTACCTTCTTTCCTATTTTCCTTTTACTTGCATCTCCCTTCTGTTCTTTTATTCCTTCTTTTCTTTTCCTTTTATTTTTGCTCTCTTCCTTTCTTACTTCCTTCTGTTCATATTTCCTTCATCATCCCCTCTTTCCTTCTTTACTTCCCTCCTATTTTCCTCCTTTTCTTCCTTGTATTTTCATTCCTTTTTACTTCTTTTATTCCTTTTTTATTTTATTAATTTCTCTCTTCCTTTTTATTTTCTTCCTTTCTTTTTTCCTTTCATTTTCACTTTCTCTTTCTCTTACTGTCTTTTTTTCCTTGTCTGTTTTTCTTTTGTACTTTCACAGCTGTTTTCAACATAATAATAATAATAAATGTTTTTTTGAGCAATAAATCAGAATATTAGAATGATTTCTGAAGGATCATGTGACTGGAGTAATGATGTTAAAATTCAGTTTTGAAAACACAGGGATAAATCACATTTAAAAAATATTCAAATCGAAAACAATTATTTTAAATAGTAAAAATATTTCAAAATGTTACAGTTTTTACTGTACTTTAGATCAAACAAATGCAGGCTTGGTTAGCAGAAGAGACTTTTTTTAAAGAACAAAAAAAATCTTACTGTTCATAGCTTCTCAGCTTCTCATTGTTGAAATGGAATAACTTGTCAATTAGAAGCACAAATGGCACCTGTTTTGTGGAATCACCCTTTAGAGAGGCTAACAATACAGAAATAATTCTCCCCATATTCATATAGACAACCTGCTTGTTTGAGAGTATTAAATGGATAGATGGGGAATCATAATGAAGCATATGTTTAGCCTAAAACCAGCCTCCAGCGTTACCTGCCCTGTTAGCATCCCATGGCATTTTTTCCTCTCGTTTTTATCTCTTTTTTCCTTATTCAGCTGCCATTAGTGCTGTTTTACATTGCTCTGTATGTGTTGCTTGTCTGGCAGAGCACCTGTTCTGAGAGTGTTGTGATTTTTCTCATTAGGACGAGAGCAATAAGCCGCTGTCCGCATTAAGCCTTATCAGCGCTCATTTGAATAAACAGCCCGTGTCCTTGACTGAAGCCGGGCCAGGACCGCTGCCGGTAATTATCCCGGTCCCCACCACGCCACCTTTGTCTCCCCTCTGGCCCGGGTCACGTGGCTTCCCTTCCTTCATTAATTTATTTCCTCTGCCAGCCAACTTGATCAAATCCAGATTTTATGGTGATTGCGGCACTTAAAAAGCCATTTTTCAGCTGCCTTCCCTCATACCAGCTGTGAACGCAATCATTACTGGTAGAAATACCTTGAGATGAAAAAGAAATAATGGTGAAGAAAGACTGAGAGGAGCTAATGAGGCATACCAGTGTTTCTTTTACTCCTCACAGTGGCTCATTTGCATAATCACAATATCTGTTTTATTACTCAAACTGCAGGACAGTGTTTTCTTTCTTTCTTTCTTTCTTTCTTTCTTTCTTTCTTTCTTTTTCCGTCTTTGTTTTTCTTTTCTTATTCTAGCCTATCTTCCTGTGTTTTTATCACTTCCTTATTTTTTCTTCCTTTTTGACTTTAATTTTCATTCACTTCTTATCTTATCTTTCCTTTCTTCTTCCCTTTTAGTTTATATTTTCTTCCTTCTTCAAAAATCTTTGATTTTGTCCTTTTTTAACTTCTTTCATTCCTTTTCAATTTTATTTTCCTGTCAATTCTTAATTTTTTATTTCTTTTATTCATTTCTCTCTCCCTTTTTAATTTTTTATCTCCTTCTGTTTTTCCTTTCATTTTCATTCACTTCCTTTCTTTCTTGCTGTTTTTCCTTCTTTGTTTACTTCTTCCTCTTTTCCTCTTTTTATTTTCCATCCTTCTTTACTTAATTATTTAATCTTCTTTCCTCTTTTCCTTTCACTTGCATCTCCCTTCTGTTATTTTATTCCTCCTTTTCTTTTCCTTTAATTTTTGCTCTCTTCCTTTCTTTATTCCTTCTGTCCATATTTCCTTCATCATCCTTTCTTTCCTTCTTTACTCCCCTCTTAATTTCCTCTTCTTTTCTTCCTTTCATTTTCATTCCTTTTTTATTTTATTAATTGCTCTCTTCATTTTTCCATTTTCATTCACTTCCTTTCTCTTTCTTTCTTCCTCTTTCTCTTACTGTCTTTTTTCCTTCTGTTCTTCCTTGTTTACTTCCTCCTGTTTTCCTATTTTTCATCCTTTATTACTTCAACTAATTTCTTCTTTTATTTCCTTCTTTCATTTTCTTTTATTGCTTCCTTCCTCTTTTCCTTTCACTCTTGCATCTCCCTTCTGTTCTTTCAATCTTTTGTTTCTTCTTTTTTCCTCCTTTTCATTCTCTTCCTTTCTTTCTTCCTCCTGTCGATATTTCCTTCATCATCCCCTTTTTCTTTCTTTCCTTCCCTCCTAATTTCCTCTTCTTTTAATTTCATTTCTTCCTTCCATTTTCCATTTTCTTCCTCCTCTTTCTCTTACTTCTCTTCTCTTTCTTTTTTTCTTCTTTCTGTTCTTCCTTTATACTTCCTTCTATCCTTGTTTACTTCCTTCTCTTTTCATCTTTTTATTTTCTGTACTTTATTACTTAGTCATTTATTTTATTTCCCTCTTTTTTTCTTTTATTTCTTCCATCCTCTTTTTCCTTTTTTCTTTTTCTTTCTCACTTGCATCTCCCTTCTGTTCTTTCTGATCTTTTGTTCCATTTTTTCTGTTATTTGTATTCTCTTCCTTTCTTTTTTCCTTCTGTTGATATTTCCTTCATCATCCCCTCTTTCCTTCTTTCCTCTCATTTTTATTTTCATCTTTCCTTTCTTTCTTTGACTTTGTCCTTTTTATTTACTTATTATATTCCTTTTTTTATTTAATGTCTTTATTTTTATTTTCTTCCTTCCTTCTGCTTTCCTTTCATTTGTATTTACTTCCTTCCTTCCTTCCTTTTCTGTAATTTTCATTCACTTCCTTTTTCTTTATTTCTTCCTTCCTCTTTCTCTCACCCTGTCTTTTTTCCCTCTGTCCAGTTCTTTTCTACGTCCTCCCTTCTTTTCTTGTTTTCTTTCTCCTGTTTCCCTCTTTTTCTTTTATTTCCCATCCTTCTTTACTCAGTTCTTCTTTTATTTTCTCCTTTCATTTTCTATTATTTCTTCAATCCTGCTTATTTCTGTTTTCTACCTTTCTTTCTTTTTCTTTTCACTTGCATCTCCCTTCTGTCCTTTCATTCTTTTATTCCTTCTTTTCTTTTTTTACTTTCATTTTCGTTCTCTTCTTTTCTTTCTTTCTTCTGTCCATATTTCCTTCATTATTCCCTCTTTCCTTCTTTCCTCTCCTTTTTAGTTCTATCCTTACTTTCTTCCTTCAGTTTTTGGTCCTTGTTATTTCTTTCTTTCTTTCTTTCTTTCTTTGCTCTTTTTCTTTCATTTTCATTCACATTCACTTTTTCTCTCTTACTTTCTCTTTCTATTTTTCTTTTTCGTTCTGTCCACTTTCTTCATCCTTCCTTGTTTTCTTCCTTCTGTTTTCATCTGTTCATTTTATTTTCCATCTTTCTTTACTTACTAATTTCTTTTTTATTTCCTTCTTTTATTTTATTTTCTCTTTCATCCTCCTTTTTTCTTTTTTCCTTTCGCTTTTGTTCTCTTCCTTTCTTTCTTCTTTCTGTCCATATTTTCTTCATTATCCCCTCTCTTTTCCTCTCCTTTAAATTTCCATCCTTCCTTTCTTCCTTTAATTTTCTTTCTTTTTGCTTCTTTCATTCATTTTTATTAAATTCATTTATCTTCCTTTTTTGTTTTCATCCTTCCTTCCTTCTTTTTTCATTTTATTTTCATTCACTTCCTTTATCTTTCTTCGTTCCTCTTTCTCTTACCCTGTCTTTCTCCTCCTGTCTGTTCTTCCTTCGTACTTCATTCTTTCCTTGTTTACTTCTTCCTGTTTTCCTCTTTCTTTTTATTTTCCATTCTTTTTACTTACTAATTTCTTCTTTTATTTCCTTCTTTTTATACCTTCTTTCCTTTTCTTTCACTTGTATCTCTCTTTTCATTTTTTTATTCCTTCTTTTCTTGTTTCCTTCCATTTTTGTTCTCTTCCTTTTTTCCTTCTTTACTTCCCTTTTTGTCTACTTTCATTCCTTTTTGTCATTCATTTTTTTCTTCCTTTTTTCTTTCCATTTTCATTCACTTCCTTTTTCTTCCTTTCTTCCTCTTTCTCTTACCCTGTCCTTTTTTGCTTATGTCCTTTCTTCCTTCATCCTCCCTTCTTTTCTTGTTTACTTCCTTCTGTTTTCCTCTTTTTCTTTTATTTTCCATCCTCCTTTTCATTTTCTACCTTCTTTCCTCTTTTCCTTTTACTTGTATTTCACTTCGCTTGCACTTGTTTCTCCCTTCTGTTCTTTCGTTCTTTTATTCCTTCTTTCCTGTTTACCCTTTTGATTTTTGTTATCTTTTCTTTCTTCCTTCTGTACATTTTTCCTTCATCATCCCCTCTTCCTTCATTACTTCCCTCCTTTTTATTTCCATCTTTCTTTTCTTCCTTCCATTTCCTTTCATTTTCTCCCTTAATTTCTCCTTTTTTATTACCTTCTTTCATTCCTTTTTTGTTTCATTAATTTCTTTCTTGTTATGTTCATGTAGTAATACTTGTTTAGTATGATAAGATGAATAATTTGGAAACAGTAGCAGCAATGAAACATCCTGTCCTGATGAGCTTTAATTGGGAAAGACAACCATTACATTCATGTAAACCTTTTGAGGATTGCTGGCTCAAGGATAAATATGTTTCCATATTCATTTATGGTAATTTATGCACTTTATGTAGAACACACAAAGCTAAAAAATATCAGTAAACAATGACTGGATATGCTTTTTCACTTCTCTGCACATGGATCTAAAAGCATTACCTTGGGTAACCCCAAAATTGACTATGCTCAGTATGCAAGACTACCATGCTGCTTACTTTGCACTATGCTATGTGATACAATATGGAGCAGAATGATAAACACTGTATGGATTCATACACAGATAATTTGCTTAGTGCATGAAATATATGCAAAAATAGTGTGTCATATGGTACTACGTCGTTCTGAATAGTTGTTTATTGCTTTAAATGAGATAAGTAACACCTATTAAACCGAAATAGCCATTTTTATCTTTGTGCCTGTGATGTTGCAGCATTTTCACTGTACGCCGGAAGACACAGTAAATCCAGTCTGCTGTGTATCTGTGTGATGAAATAGCAGCTACGTCATCATCTGACTCACAATACAAAATGTTGCGGCAAGTGTAAAGACAGCTGTTAAAAAAAATAACATCAACATAAACCTTAAATAGTTCATCTGCACTGCCATATGTCTGGAGAGTGTTTGTTAAAGATCTACCTGTATTTAGCGTTCAGAATCTGTCTGGAGCAGGACAGCTATCTAGCACGAAGCTGAAGTGTTTCTTTAATGTGACAAGCCAGGTGGGCCGTGTTTTTCTGTTAACAAAGTTGCTGCATACAAAGAGCTGGAGGCAGCGCTAACATCTGCAGGCACTGGCTTGTTTACAGTAGGGATTAATGGACTGGGTTGGAACTAGAAACCGCATGGAAGAGTCCCAGCGGGCCGTTACAGCCTGACTGTTCCTGTCACACAGCTGCCTAACCTTACCTGAGACGAGAGAGTGTGGATGCAGATGTAGATTTACGTCTCAAGTGAAAGCAAACAGCTGAGAAAGAAAGCGTGTATAACAGTATATTGGTTAAGGGCAGCTCTTAAAGTGACAGCAGTCTAATATATAAATATTAGACTGCTATCACTTTGGGAGCTGTCTGTCATTCATGTTAATCAAACTGTCATTCATGTTCATGTCTGTCATTCATGTTAATCAAACAACAAAAGAGAAAATCTCTCACTGCTCTTGATTAAATTACTTTTGTAACTTTAATAAGAAGAAATATATATTTAGTTTACACAGTGAAGAATATGCAGTGTTTTTTTACATTTGATTACTTCATACAATGTATGTTGCATTTCTTATTTGTTCTACTGTCCTGTACTTTTTTTGTCCTATTGCTTGTAATTAGTTTCTTATTCTTATTTAATCACTGACTGTTTACTTTTCTTCAGTGAGTTTTTTTTTTTTTTTTAATTTAGGCAAGTATTTATTGTTTTGTGACATTGGCACTGGTGACAAGAATTATGAAATTTCTATAGTATCAAATATTTTGATATCTTAAAGACCTTATTTAGAGCAGAGCAAAATTTACTATATCGTGATATACAGTTGAGGTCAAAACTTTACATACACCTTGCAGAATCTGCAAAATGTTAATTATTTTACCAAAATAAGACGGATAATACAAAATGCATGTTATTATTTATTTAGTTCTGACCTGAATAAGATATTTCACATAAAAGATAGCATATAGTCCACAAGAAAAAAATAATAGTTGAATTTATAAAACACTTTGACACTGCTTATGACACTTCAAAAGTTTACATACACTTGATTCTTAATACTGTGTTGTTACCTGAATGATCCATAGCTGTGTGTGTGTGTGTGTGTGTTTTGTTTACTGATGTTCTTAATTTTGTTCTTAATGATCCCTTGTTTGTCCTACAACAGTTAAACTGCACGCTCTTATTCAGAAAAACCCTTACGGTTCCATAAATTCTTTGGTTTTTCAGCATTTTTGTGTATTTAAACCCTTTCCAACAATGACTGTATGATTATGAGATCCATCTTTTCACACTTAGAATTAAGAGAATTTGACGATCAGGGTAAATGTAACTTTTTGTCTTCTGGGGAACATGTAAGTAGCTTCTGTAGCTTCTGAAGGGCAGAAATAAATGAAATGAAAAAAATCACTCTGTTCAAAAGTTTACACCCCTGGCTCTTAATGCATCATTTTTCCTTCTGAAGCGTCAGTGAGCATTTGAAACTTTTGTAATAGTTGCATATGAGTCTCTCAGTTGTCCTCAGTGTGAAAAAAATGGATCTTAAAATCATTGTTGGAAAGGGTTCAAATACACAAAAATGCTGAAAAACAAAAGCATTTGTGGGACCTAAAGAACTTTTTTGAAGAACAGCGGGCAGTTTAACTGTTCAGGACAAACAAGGGACTCATGAACAACTTTCACTAAGCAAAAAAAAAAAAAAAAAAGACAGCTGTGGAACATTTAGGTAACAACACAGTATTAAGAATCAAGTGTATGTAAACTTTTGAACAGGGTCATTTTTATAAATTCAACTATTATTTTGTCTTGTGGACTATATGTGAACGTCTTTTATGTGAAATATCTTACTCAGGTCGGGACTAAATAAAAAATAACATGCATTTTGCATGATCCCTCTTATTTTGGTAAAATAATTAATATTTTGCAGATTCTGCAAGGTATATAATCTTTTGATCTCAACTGTATATTGTTACTCATATCATGATATAGGATATTGGTCATATCGCCCATCCCTAGTCAAGGAATAAAGTACTGGATGACTTCAAGTTATGGCTTATATGGAGGATGAAGGTAATTGTAAACTTGCTAAATTTCTCCAAATATGTTTCAATAAAGAAACAAACTCACCTACATCTTGTTAGTTTTCATTTTGGGAGAACCTTCACTGCAGACGTCCAAACCCCTCGAAAGCTCATGGATAAAACATTCCCATGACATCCTTCATTCATTTTCCTGAGTCCTTTCCCTCAGTGCTGTCTAGTCTGCTTGACTGGAGATCTGGTCTTAGGAAGCCGTCCTGACAGTCTTGCCTCCCCTTAGCCCTATAGAGGGGGCTCTAACCTGTCTCCTGTCCTCTCACACCTGTCACACATCTGCAAAGGTGCAGTGACCTGTCAGTCGCACCCTCGTGGTAGACGGATGATTCTCTCTGGAGGACAGGATGTGTGTGCTAGTTGTTACCATCTTATAATCTCCTAGAACACTCTACTGGTCTCATAATAAAGGAATGATTCATTTAACTTCACAAAGTCAGGTTTTGTCAAACATTTATGCACTCTTAGGGGGAATAAAAAGTTTTATGGGCACCTGAAAAGAGTCTGGCTGTTACCGCACATTGTTCAGTAATGTTTTATGAAATACAGGAAACACTGGACCAATTTTTTTGGCAGTACAATGCTGTGTAATCTGTGTTTTTGATAGACTCATCAGTCATATGACATTAAATTTGTAAATGTAATGTTATGTGAATTTCTTGTTGTTTAAAATCATTCTGAACATTTTTTTAGGCCTGAATGTTTATAGAAGATCAAAAAGTAGTATAACTTTTAATTCAAGTGTTCTTAAAACATCTTTAAATCAACCAATTATACTAAATTTAGCCGTGCCTTCATTAAACTGTGCTATATATAGTGGATATAGTAATTATTCTGCCTCTTTCAATATCTGCTCTTTCTGTTTAAATGAAAGCGTTCATGACCTTGAACAGAATGAATTGTATTTCCATAAATATTGAAACTCCCACCAAATTTTCTATCAGTAGGAGTTCTGCCTTCTCTGAAAGACCCTTTAACAAGCCTGTAATATTTGCCTTGGCTTGTTTCCATAGTGGCGAGGCATTAGTATAGTTCAGGCGTGAGGATGAAACAATGGGAGAGAGGCTGAGAAAACTCAATATGACTTTACAAAAAGAAAAGAGTCCATTTGGACCACTTCTTTTACAACTCCCACAAAATTAATCACACACACAACGACCTAACAAAATGTCTGTCATATTAATTACTGCCCTGAGGCAAGAGGAGAGTGAGAGTAACAGAGAAATGAGAATGTGGCCAGCAGGCTCGATCAGGTAGCAGATGCTTGGAGACCCTTCAGTGCCGAAGGACATGAAAAGACCCTCACTCTCATTTTCGTCCTTGTGTTGGCCCATTTCTCACAGCTTTGTTCATTTTTCAGTGCCCCTTTCAAACGATTACAAATTGTCTTCTGAAAGATGTCCACTCTGAGGCCTTTAATGATCAATGACAGACTGCGCTCGCTTAATTTTTCCATTCTATCAGATAGGAATAGAGGGCATAAAATAGCCAAATATACAGTTGGAGCTGTATTAAAAAAACGTCCTGGCTCTCACAAGTTTTATAATGGCAGTGAATGGGTGTTGTGATTTTGAAGTACCATGAAGTGCATTTATCCATCATAAAAGTACTCCACGTGGTTCCGCGGGTTTAATAAAGTCCTTCTGAAGTGAACTGATGCATTTGTGTAAGAAAAATATTCTTATTTAAAACTTAAATTATAAAGCATAATCTCTAGGGCTGGATTCAAAATAAATATATATCGCAATATACATTTTTTTTCATTATAACAGTGATATGATTTTTAAACACATTTCTGATATTTTGATATACATTGCCAGTGTTTCCTATACATTGATTTATTTGTGGCAGTTGGCTTCTTTAAAAAAATATGAGTGTTTGGACATTTCAAAATTAAAATGCGCAGCAGGTGTTTTAGATGAATGTATCTTTGAAGGGAATTGACTTTCTTCAGAAAAGTTTTGATGGCATTTTCATGAGCTCAGCCCTGCTTTGTGTACAGCCGTTACTGGGGAAACTGCTGTTTTTACCACTCCAGAAGCGCCTCCTGCTGGCAGAGAATGAATTGGCATTTTCAATAAGCTTGTCTCCAGCAACATGTTTTTGTTTTCTTTTTACTCTTTTTTTTCAGTTTTCTGCAGCAACTATGAGCACTTTTCATATTTTTATACTGACTGAAGCACTTTTGTTATTTTTATTATTTGCTATGTTATAGTTTAAAGTTAAAGATATTAATATTAAGTCTTTTTTTGACAGTGATTTCACTTGTATCAAGGCTAAATACAATTAAAAGATGAGCATTAATTTAGTGCAGTTTTTTTTTCTGAAATATATAGTTTTATAGGAGGAGTTTTCATAGACTTGCCAAATTCATTTTTCAGAAGTTTATACAGTAGGTACAGACTGTTCTTGACAGTTTATTTTAGCCTTTTTTTAAATATTGTTCATATCAATATATCCCCTTGATTCTTAATACTTAGATCCATCTTTTTACACTGAGGACTGAGGGACTCATATGCAATTATTACAGAAGGTTCAAATGCTCACTGATGTTCCAGAAGAAAAAAACATGCATTAAGAATCGGGGGGAGAAAACTATTGAATAGAATGGAGATGTGTCAATTTTTCTTATTTTGCCTAAATATCATATTTTTTTCCCAAAAGACAAAATAATTTAAAATTATCCAGTCGTTGTTGGAAAGGGTTCAAATACAAATGCTCGAAAACCAAGAATTTGTGGGACCTGAAGGATTTTTCTGAAGAACGGCAGGCAGTTTAACTGTTCAGGACAAACAAGGGACTCATAAACAGCTATCACTAAAAAAAAAAAAAAAACACAGCTGTGGATTATTCAAGTAGGAAAAATGTATTAAGAATCAACGGGATGTAAACTTCTGAACTGGGTAATTTTTATAAATTAAACTATTACTTTTCTCTTGTGGACTATATGTAAACATCTTTTATGTGAAATATCTTATTCAGGTCAGTACTAAATAAAAAAGTAACATTATCAACACCAGTGACCAATGACATTTTGTATGATCCGTCTTATTTTCGTAAAATATCATTTTGCAGATTCTAAAAGGGGATGTAAACTTTTGACCTCAGTTCTTTATGTGCTAGATGGGCATTCTGACTTATGTGCTCATGCTTTGCATCTTTTGCTGCATCTCATGCATGACTGTGTTCCAGTTTAAACAAATGTCTGTACACCTACAATGCGTCTTGCATTTTTGTGCTAGATGAACGTGTTTAGACCATTGTACTTTTGTCTTTTGCAGTGTAGCACAACACAGTGTTCTAAAAATGCACTGCTCAAGTTCAACTTTTTAAGTTTAACTTTTAAAACCGCATTTTTAGAGTTTGCAATTCTTTTTTTTATTCTTCTGCCCTGAGTCTTACATTTGCTAAAACACTCTGTGTAAATGGCCCCTCATGGTTCCTGAATTGGACAATGATCACATTGCAGGTTGTTGTTGCAGGCAGTCAATGAAGAAAATGCAACAGAAAGACAGTTCTTGCCTTTATTTCGGGATACACAGTTAGATTCTCAGATAAAATATGACTTATTTTGTTGTGGTGTTGAAGATGCAGCAGTGCAGGAAACATACACAATCCATCCATGCCACTGGCATCTTTGAGTTTAAGTATATATGTATGTTTAAATTAACCTTTGACTCAAGACCTTTGACGTTTTTCTTTTTCCGCATCGTGCCGCAAACTCACTTTCCTCTGAGGAGTCGGGAATGATCGATTGGTCACTGGTGTTGGACGGGAGGGGTACGGTGGTGCGTGTGCATCTGTCACTCTGAGTCATCCCAGCCTGCCCACATGGGATTCACACACATAAACACACACACACACACACACACACACACACACACACACACACACACACACACACACACACTGCTCTACGCAGCCCCTCGCCTACTCAAACTTCATAGCATCAGAGCCCACTCCGCAGGGCTGCTGACGGTGTAATTTATCACTGTGCTTAAAGTTGTGTCTGTTTGCGTGAGATTCTCACCATATTTTCTCCATGTAAAGCTGGGGCCCACGCTGCAGAATGATGCATATTTACAGTAGCTGCGTTTGACTCTCAAGTTAGTTACTGTCGCATAAATAATACTATTTAATTTTTTTTAATGTCTTGATATTTATGCATTTGCTCTGAAATGTTTTTTCACTATCATTTGTTACCAATAAAACAGAAAAAAATAGACAAAAATATCTAAAAAAATACTAGAACAGTGTTCTATATTTTGCTGTCTTGTGTACTTACATTATCCAAATGTTTCCAAGAATTAGCAATTTTAACTAATGTTTTGTCCTTTGTCATTGAGTTTACTTGCCAATGACATCATACACCCTTGATTTCTGGATTTATTTAAGCATGGGAACACCAAAGACGCTTTAAGGTTATGCATTTTATTAGAAAGGTGACAAAAACACAGTGTAGCAATTTAACACAACTTCTGAAAAGAGCGGAAGTGGTTGACTGTAGCATAATAAAAGCTCCGCTGCTTTTGAGCCATGAGTAGTGCTTGTCTCTCATTAGCAATTGCTCCAGCGGGCTTGCTTCCACGACTTTCGACTCCATCTCGCTTTATACTACACTGACGTTGATAAAATGAGCTAATACATTAGCTCATCCACAAACATGATTTTTGCCCAAGTCCTGTCGGATTAGAACAGCTGTGGGGATGAAGACTACAACTCCCATGATTCCATACTCTATCACAGAGTCATCAAGCTAAAAACTACACCTTTGTTTCTGTGTTTGTTTTAAATATGCGCCCTCTAGCGGCAAAAACGTACATATTGTGCCTTAAATGCCTTAAACTCGCAATTGTGTTATAAAGTCAGAATTGTGAGATAAAAGCTATTTATTTCTCAGAATTGCGAGTTTGTTTTGAAATTCTCACTTTAAAACTCGCAATTGCAATTTTGTTTATATCATGCAATTTTGACTTCATTTCTCAGAATTGCGACTTTATATCTCACAATTCTGAGGAAAAAAAGTCACAATTGCGAGTATGTATCTCAATTCGGAGAAAAGTGACAATTGTGAGTTTGTATCAATTCAAATATAAAAGTCAGAATTGCGAGTTTGTATCACTCAATTCTGAGGAAAAAAAGTAAAAATTGAGAGTTTATATCTCACAATTATGAGAGAAAAAAGTCAAAATTTTGAGTTTATATCACACAATCCTGAGAAAAATTGTCAGAATTGCGAGATGTAAACTCACCATTGCAAGAAAAAGTTGCAATTACCTTTTTTTTTCAGTGGTGGAAGCTGGCTTATTGCTCTGTATAACTTTAATGGTGAGTAACTTAATGAAACCTTCAAGTTATGTTTATTTTGGACTTTCACCAGTGTAACAATACAAAAAAAAAATGATTAACAATTGAACCCTCTGGGGTCTGAGGGGGTTTCGGGGACCTGGAGAAGTTTTGACATGCATTGAAAATTTGGTGTAGTAACAGTTTTCACTCAGTAATTGCTAGTAAATTTCACAATTAATTACAAAAAAAATGGCAAGTAACTTGACATTTTGAAGTAGATTGAAACAGTGCACTTCTGTGAACATTTTTGAGTGACTATGAAAAACGAATCACTAAATCAAAGTTTAGTTTTGAATTGGTTAATTAAAACAGTTCGAATTGATTTAAGCAAATAAATCAAACTTACCCTAATACCGTTTTTGCTATGACATTTAAATCAAGACGTTATTAAAATGTCTCATAGAAAAATTTTATATTTGATGTAGAATTCCTACCCTTCTTATTTGTCTTTTGTTTCAGTTTTTTCTCACATTATCTCTCTATGCCCTCTCTGCAACTGCAGTAGCGACTACCGGTCCTCACCCATATCCACTCAGCTCATTGTTCAGCGGGTAGCGATTCATCACTACTAAATAAAATAAGGAAGGGGAGAGAAAAGCGCATACGCCAGCATCAGAATGCAATCTGTCATCCTCCAGCGCCTCTCCTCTCACTCCTTCAGCTCTGCTAAGCTCCTCTCTTTCAGCCTCACTCCTTTGAAGTATGTTGCTAAAGGCCGAGCGTTTCCATACGGTGGTGTTTGAGAGTCCTGATAGGTCGCAGAACCGGTCTCTCTCTCAGAGGCTGTGTGTATGAGCTCGGTTCAGGCCCATTTAATAGTGGATTGGAATGAAACAGGGTCTGTGCTTAATCTGCTTAAGACTGGTTTCATCTTCCTGCGCTATTAGGCACACAACTTACATCATCGCTTATGAGCCTTTTCCAGCCTTTCCTGCGTGTATCCTAGTGATTTAGTGCCCTTGGATTTGACCTCTTGATCTTCATTATCCTCATCTTCACCCCCCACCTCTACCAGAAATAAGATCAGGACAGAGAACAAGATCAGGACATGTTGCAGGCCAAACTCGAACTGTGGCTCTGAGAGCAGGCACCAACCCAGGATTTTTACTTTAATTTCACCAAGCTGATTACTCACTAAAAACTCTCACAGATCATGTTTTTCATGCCATTTTAAGTCTTATTTGGATGTAAAAGGGGGTTATATCTAAGTGGGTGAGTTGTTTACTTACTATTTTAAATTAGTCTTCCCATTAATGCCATTCATTCAGCGTTCATGTAGACTGATTGCGAACACAGAACACGCATAAACACGAGGCGGGATTTGTCGCATGAACCAGTCATACCTGAACATATCCAGTCTTATCATGGTGGATGCATTGCCTCCTCTCACATGACTTTTCCTCATCCGTCCTCAATTACCCCCCACCAAACTCAAAAGTGCTTGAAGTTCTTGAATTTGACTTTTTTAAGCAATATTCCTGAAGATAGGTATGGGTTTGTGAATAATTTCACGAACTGAATGATTCAACTCAAATGATTCTCGATACATGATTTGAAGTCCTGATCTAAATCAAATGATTCACTATCCACCCTCTGATTCCTCATCTGAAATTATGGTTCACAAATTATTATTCAAACCGGAACTTCACTTCGTGGATCGCAACTTATTTGATTTAGTTCGGAAGTTTGAAACAGGGTCACCAATCTTTTGCTTTAGATCGAAACTGTGCCTCACGGATCGTGAATCATTTTATTCAGATTGGGACTTTGGTGTGGGTTCCCAAATCATTTGATTCAGTTGGGTGCATATGGCGAATAATTTGTTTCAGATCAGGATTTCAGAGTGGTTTCGCGAATCATTTGTTTCAAATTACGTATAGTGAATCACTTGATTTCAGTCGGGACTTTGTGTATCGCAAATCATTTAATTTAGATCAGAATGGGTTTGTGAATCATTTCGCAAATTAAATGATTAAATTTTAAGCAAATGTTTTAATTTAAGTCAAAGGATTCACGATCTGCCCTCCGATTCTGGGACTTCGGAGCGTGGATCGCAAATCGTTTGACTTAGATTGGAACTTTGGAGCAAGGTCATGAATCATTTGATTCAGATCTGGATTTTGGTGCAGGTTCCCGAATCATTATTCAGATTGGGACTTCAGAGTGTGGATTGCAAATAATTTGATTTAGATTATAACTTTGGAGCAGGGTCTCAGCTCTTTTGCTTTAGGTTGAAATTTCGGCGCATGGATTGTGAATCATTTGATTCAGATCAGGACTTTGGTGCAGGTTCCCGAATCATTTGATTCAGTTCGGAGTGTGGATTGCAGATCGTTTGATTTAGATCGGAACTTTGGTGTAAGGTCGTGAATTATTTGATTCAGATAGGGACTTCCGAGTGTGCACAGCAAATAATTTTTTTCAGATCAGGATTTTTGAGTGGTTTCGCAAATCATTTGTTTCAGATTGGGTCTTCAAATTGCGTATCGTGAATCACTTGATTTAGATTAGGACTTTGTGTATCGTGAATCATTTAATTTAAATCGGAATGGGTTTGTGAATCATTTTGCAAATTAAATGATTCAAATCAAATGATTCACGATACGCGAATTGAATGATTCAAATCAAATAATTCTCGATACACGATTTGAAGTCCTGATCTAAATCAAATAATTTGCAATAAACAAAGTTCCGATCTAAGTCAGATGATTTGCGATCCGCCCTCCGATTCCTTATCTGAAATTATGGTTTGTGAATCATTATTCAGATCAGGACTTCGTAGTGTGGATTGCAAATCATTTGATTTAGATAATTTGGAGCAGGCTCTTTTGCTTTAGGTTGAAATTATGGCGCATGGATTGTGAATCATTTGATTCAGTTCGGAGCGTGGATTGCTAATCGTTTGATTCAGATCGGAGCTTTGGAGCAAGGTCGTGAATTATTTGATTCAGATCGGGACTTCCAAGTGTGTACGTTGAATCATTTGTTTCAGATCAGGATTTTTGAGTGGTTTCGCAAATCATTTGCTTCACATTGGGTCTCAAATTGCATATTGTGAATCACTAGATTTAGATCAGGACTTTGTGTATCATGAATCATTTCATTTAGATCGGAATGGGTTTGTGAATCATTTTACAAATGAAATGATTCAAATCAAATGATTTGCCATATGTGAATGAAATGATTCAAATCAAATGATTGCGATGCACGATTTGAAGTCCTGATCTAAATCAAATGATTTTTTAAATTTGAATCAAATGATTTGCGATCTACCCTCGAATTCCTGAGCGGTTTCGCGTATATTTTATTTTTTTAAAGATTTTTTTTTCCTACATAGAAGAAAACTTCTAACAATTAAGGCAGTATAGTTAAACAAAACAAAACAAGAAAATAAAAAATTAACCGTAAACCGTAAATGTGTGGTAAACTTTGTAATAAATTAGTAGTAATGCATGTGCTTAACTTTGTTTTTGCCATTTAGTTTTATTAGTATATTTTTATTTATTTATCTTTTTTAGAATTTGAAAGAGAAGACATTGTTTGACAAGTGAGATCTCTGTTTGAAGTCCTTGAAAATCAAAAAAGTAGTGCTTGAAAAGTGCTGGAAAGTTCTGGAATTTCATTTTACAATATATGTACGAACCCTGGTCTGTTAAAACTCAATGGGCTGAGGGGAGGTCAGAGAGACATAGACTCCCACTGTAACTTCACCTGCAGGTGTTGCTGTTGGACAATGTTTCTTTAAAAGAACAGGTGATTTATATACTTTTTAATGTTAGTGTCCTTTGTTACTTTATGAGAGTTACTGGAATGTTTTTTAGAGATACAAAGTGAGAGAGTTGAAATGAGCAAAAAGCAAGGGCAGTCAGGTCAGAACACACGAGCACAGAGCTCTTTGAGGATGTACTGAGATGAAACCAGGCCAGGCTTAAGAGCTGCAGAGACTAGGAGCAAATCTGCCCCGAGACTGAACTGACAATCACGTAGTGCTGCCACGGGGCTTTTGGGAACAGGGAAGAGAGCAGAGCTTTGCTTTGTTTGCATGTGTATGTTTAAATATGTTTATGTATGTATGTGATCCTGTGATGCTTGTTAAGGATAGGGGTGTAATGTTTTATGTAGTCTGTTTATCTCCGACCCGACTCTAGGTAAGGACCCGAAGGATCATTTCATAACCTTAAGAGACATAAAGTGGGTGCTTGAAAAGATTGGGAGTGTTCGAAGGAGGAGGAGAAGGAGATAAAAGAAGAAAAAAAAGCATTATATAATCCCCTTCCACATATTTAGCCCAATCAAAGGGCTTTAGTGTTCTTTGTTCCTCGGACCTAATGCAGATGCTTTGTGTATTAGTTATGAAACACATCTATTTATTTTCCCGCCAGTCTCAGGGGAGTCCTGCACTTAGCGATTTGTTTGTGATTATTTCCGTTTGTTTGTCTCTGCCTTTTTTCAGAGGAGAGTGGCTGCAGCTTAGAGCCACATGCATTGGTTGATGCGATGGCTCGCTGCAGCACAGGGGCCAGCAAATGTGTCACCGCATGAGGAATCACAGCAGGTTGCTATAGATTTCTGTCATCACACACCCTGCGTCCAAATATGCAAAAAGGAATATGTCAAATAGGACGTCAGAATACTCAGCGTCAATGATATAGTAGGTGAACACTGCTTCTGAGAACTTGAGGCTTTCTAAAGTGGGCAATCATTTCACACTTTGCTGTTCCATAAAGACATGGAAGCTAAGGAACAGCAAATTGTGTTTATATTATTTATTTTGCCACAGCTTGTTTTATTTTGTTTTGTGTTTTGTTTCATTTAGTTTAGTTTTTTTGTTTTGTTTTGTTTAATTTTTATTTTATTTTATTTTATTTTGCCACAGCTGTAGTTTAATTTTGTTTTGTATTTTGTTTAATTTTGTGTTTTATGTATGTGCGACAGCTCTAGTTTTGTTTTGTTTCCTGTTGCTTTGTGTTTTGTGTTTCATTTTGTTTTGTTTTTATTTATTTTATTTTATTTTGCCACAACTCTATTTTTATTTTGTTTTGTGTTTCATTTCTTTTTGATTTGTTTTATGTTTGGTTTTGTGTTTTTATATTATTTTATTTATCTTGGCACAGTTCTTGTTTTGTTTCATTTTTTTATTATTTTATTTATCTTGCCACAGTTTGTTTTATTTTGTTTAATTTTGTTTTGTGTTTTTTATGTTATTAATTATTTTTTAGTTATCTTGCCACAGCTTTAGTTTTATTTTATGTTTTGTTTTGTTTAATTTTGATTGCTTTGTGTTTTATGTTATTTTATTTTATTTTATTTATCTTGTCACAGTTCTAGTTTTGTTTTGTGGTCCATTTTGTTTTGTTTTGCTCTGTGTTTTGTTGATTTTAATTATTATTTCTTTAATTATTATTTTTATTATTATTTCTTTATCTTGTTACAGGTCTAGTTTCACTTTGTTTTGTTTTGTATTTTGTTTAATTTTGCTTTGTGTTTTGTTTTGTTGTTTTATTTTATTTATTTATTTTATCTTGTCACAGCTCTAGTTTTGTTTTGTGTTTCATTTTGTTTTGTTTTGCTTTGTGTTTTTTGATTTTATTATTATTTCTTTAATTATTATTTTTATTATTATTTCTTTATCTTGTCACAGGTCTAGTTTCACTTTGTTTTGTTTTGTATTTTGTTTCATTTTGCTTTGTGTTTTGATTTGTTATTTTATTTTATTTTATTTTACTTATCTTGCCACAGTTTTGTTTTGTTGTTTAGTTTGGTATTTAGTTTTGTTTTGTTTGGGCACAGCCCTATTTATTTGGGTTTATTCTTAAAACATCTATGATCTAACCATCATTTTAAAATAATTAAAATCAGCTATTAAATTAGACAAACATGTTTTGTGTTTTTTGTGTTATTAATTATTTTTTAGTTATCTTGCCACAGCTTTAGTTTTATTTTATGTTTTGTTTCGTTTATTTTGATTGCTTTGTGTTTTATGTTATTTTATTTTATTTTATTTATCTTGTCACAGCTCTAGCTCTTTATTATTATTTCTTTAATTATTATTTTTATTATTATTTCTTTATCTTGTCACAGGTCTAGTTTCACTTTGTTTTGTTTTGTATTTTGTTTAATTTTGCTTTGTGTTTTGTTTTGTTGTTTTATTTTATTTATTTTTTTATTTTTTTATCTTGTCACAGCTCTAGTTTTGTTTTGTGGTCCATTTTGTTTTGTTTTGCTCTGTGTTTTGTTGATTTTATTATTATTTCTTTAATTATTATTTTTATTATTATTTCTTTATCTTGTCACAGGTCTAGTTTCACTTTGTTTTGTTTTGTATTTTGTTTCATTTTGCTTTGTGTTTTTATTTGTTATTTTATTTTACTTATCTTGCCACAGTTTTGTTTTGTTGTTTAGTTTGGTATTTGGTTTTGTTTTGTTTGGGCACAGCCCTATTTATTTGGGTTTATTCTTAAAACATCTATGATCTAACCATCATTTAAAAATAATTAAAATCAGCTATTAAATTAGACAAACATGTTGTCTTGCATTACTACCAATTAATAAAAAGTAAATACAAAGTTATTTAGCGTTGTCGCCTACTAGGAAATTAAACAATTGCTGTTACTCTTATCTAGGACCAAATGTGCTTTGACGATGGCCAAAGATGCTTGAGGATTTATTGTACAGTGCCAGTGAATTACTTGCAGTTGCAGGTATGAACAGACTGTTATATGATCACAAGGCCTACAGAAAATACCAAAGCACAGCTTCTCAAGCATTCCTGCATTGTTAGCAGATACAACTGATTTCCACATAGTGAGATTTTGCAGCTTTTTTTGCATTGTTGTCTCTTTTTTGTTGCTTTACTGAAGAACAATGCTGATCTGTTATGTGTGTGGTCTGCGCGTATGTGTGTGTGTATAAGCCCGGTTTTGGATGATGATGATGTTATGGGTTTGTTTTTGGGCCCAGTTGGCAATGGTGGAAGCATTAGGAACGGATAAAGCTTTGATCATCGCCGAGGTGTGTCTGTGAGTTCGGGTCCAGATGGTTGCTTGCGGGTAAAGGTGCAGTCTCGCTGTTTGTTCCACTTTAGTTCTGCAGTTTCTCTACGTCTCGCTCTATATGATGAGTGCAAGACGTGCCCGGGGCAGGTGAACTCCAAACAACTCTGATCTGCAGCGTGTACTGCGTGTTCGGTCTCGGTAATTCATAGCTTTATATCTCTGCAGCAATCTCCCCCTCTGCGCTCCACATGCGCTCTTATTCTTACGCACTTCTCCATCTCTCCCTCTCTCTCTCTCTCTCTCTCTCTCGTGCTCTATCTTTCCCCCCTCCCCTTCCTTCGCTCCTTCTCTCTTCCTCATGTGCGATCACACCTCTCTTCCAGACAGTTTGTGTCCTCACATCTCTGTTTCTTGCTGTCTTCCTCTCCATCCCTCCACCTCTCCATCTCGTTCTCGCTCGGAAACTCTTTCGGAGCCGGGGCGACCACTGGAAGTGCTGGATTCCTGGTCTGCTGAGAGGATTAAGTGGAGTGGACAGCTGGCAGATGATCAGAGTGAGAGCAGCAGCCAGGACTGGCTCATATTTATTGAGAGGATTGGAAGATTGTGCAGATATTGGCCGAGCGCTGCGGGACGGGGCCAGGAAGCCTCCGGGCTGTTTTGTGTAATGTGAAAACCTACCCCGAGGGTGAGTGAGAGCCGAAGTCTGTCATCTTTTCGATGTTACATTACTTAACGCTATCCCAGCTTCCTGTGCAGAGTCATCTAAGAAAGTCATTTTCCAAAAAAAGTAGAGACTGTGTCTATGCGGTGTGTTCAGTGGTGTTTTGTTCACATGGCTATCCTAAAAAGCTAGACTAACAGTGTTTGGGATGGGACCTGGTTGTTTGATCTAAACTGTGGAAATGGATAAAGTGTTTAAAAACTTTGATTTTTGAAATGCTGTTTGGTGATGCTAGCTTGACTCTTCAGCAGTTTTGGAAATATAAGGGGTTTTGCTAGTTCTGCTGGTTATTATTTGTCCTTGCTGGTTTGGTTTGGTGCACCATGAGGGTTACCACCAAAAAATATTGGTCAACCACTATGGTCTTTCTAGTAAAGCTAGAAGCCAATGATGTCTTACTGGTCTTACTCACATCTCAAGTTTGTAACATCCAAAGCACAACATACTGGTCTTTTCAAAAAGAATGGCAGTGGTTTCTCTGGATAATTTGGGCAGTTTATGAGATGTTTCTGTTCACCCAAAAATGAAAATCCTGTAAATAATTACTTACTGCTTTAAAAGGTTCTTCACAGCGATGCCATTAGAAGAAATATTCAGTCAAAGGTTCTTTAAAGAACCATTGCTTTCTTACCTTTTTATAATCTGAAGAACCTTCTTTCCTCACAAAGAATCTTTTGTAAAACAGAAAGGTTATTCAGATGTTAAAGGTTCTTTTAAACCATTTAGACAAAAAAAAAAGGTTCTTCTATGGCATTGTGTCGCACCTTTATTTTTAGGAGTGTACTGTCATGTCATTCCAAACCCGTAAGACCTTCGTTGATCTTCAGCACACAAATTAAAGAAGTTCACTTCCAGAACAAAAATTTACAGATAATTTACTCACCTCCTTGTCATCCAAGATGTTCATGTCTTTCTTCGGTTGTAAAGAAATTGTTTTTTTAAGGAAAGCATTTAAGGATTTCTCTCTGTGTAGTGGACTTCTATGGTGCCCCCAAGTTTAAACTTACAAAATGCTGTTTAAATGCAGCTTCAAAGGACTCTAAACGATCCCAGCCGAGGAAGAAGGGTCTTATCTAGTGAAACGATAAGGTTATTTTCCAAAAGAATTTGACAGTTTATATACTTTTTAACCTCAAATGCTCGTCTTGTCTAGCTCTGCGTGAACTGTGTATTCTGGTTCAAGACAGGGTATGTCGAAAAAGTCCCATCTTATTTTCTCCTCCAACTTCAAAATTGTCCTACATCGCTGCAGAAGTACTGGCCCAGTGTTTACAAAGAGAACATAGAAAGAAGATCAAATGCACTTTACAACAAAAAGGTAAAAAAGCGACGTAGGGCAATTTTGAAGTTGGAGGAGAAAATAAGATGAGAGTTTTTCGACCTACCCTAACTGTCTTGAACACATAGTTCACTCAGAGCTAGACAAGACAAGCATTTGAGGTTAAAAAGTATATAGTTTTGCTAGATAAGATCCTTCTTCCATGGCTGGGATCATTTAGAGCCCTTTGAAACTGCATTTAAACTGAAATTCGGAAGTTTAAACTCGGGGGCACCATAGAAGTCCACTATATTGAGAGAAATCCTGAAATGTTTTCCTCAAAAAAACATAATTTCTTTACTACTGAAAAAAGAAAGACATGAACATCTTGGATGACAAGGGGTGAGTAAATGATCTGTACATTTTTGTTCAGAAAGTGAACTTCTCCTTTCACTTTACATTATTGATCAAATCCAAGAGCTTTCTGACCCTGCATAGACAGCAATGTAACTACCACGTTCAAGGCCTAGAAAGGCAGTAAGGACAAGTCTAAGAAGTCCTACAAGTTTTATGAAGCTACGAGGACACTTTTTCGTAAGGGTGACATGAGTGTTTCCTTGTTGAATTAACCCTTCTGTTTTCTCGACCACAGGTCCTTTGGCATCTTGACATCTTCCGTCGAAGCTTCCGGCAACTGAACACCCACAAGTGCATGGAGGACTCTTGCATCTTCTGCGCTCTGAAGGTGAGTGTTACCACGTGCTTTCTAATAAAAAAAGGCCGAGTTGTGCTTGCCGGTTCAAGAGGTGCTACCTGTTAGTATGGCCCTCTCAGAAAAGTAGCTTGAGGCTGCAGGAATCTCCTAGAGTGCCCGGACTACTCTTCTAATGATCCAGCAAGGTGAGGGTAGAGGCTGCTTGGACTAATTGACTTCCTTGCTGACCTTACTGTAGCACAAGAACAGAATAAAAATGAGATTCTCAACATCGAGAGCTCTCTGACGTTCTTTTTCGAGGAAGTCTTTTTAATTTCCTGCCTGGCGGCTGATAGAGATGGGAGGAGGAGAGAGGGAGAGGGAGAGGGAGAAGGAGAGGGAGATATATGCTTGGAAAAGCAACTCAGGTCTCTTTTAAATAACAAGCAAAGGCCTCTCACTCAAACAATATCCTGTTCTCTAGTCGCCCTCAGGCTAAAAGTAGCTGTGCTATTTAAAGGTGTCACATACCAGTAAGAAGTCACAAAACTGACATATTTCTTTAAGAGGCTCCTTGTTTTGTCTTAAAAGAAATCTTTGCCGTCAGATTTTGTACTTGGCCATTTGTTTCCAAAAATACCGACGCTTCTCGCTGTGTTTGCGCCTGAGAGAAAAGGAGAGGTACAAATAGCCTGATAGATTGAGAGGTCTTTTTCTTTCTCTACTTTGTGTCTGGTTTAATCTTGTTCTGGTGTTGGGTGATTTACCTCTTTATTTTATATCCAGGCATCTTGTTCTCTCTCAACTGAACGCTTGGTTCTTCTGCTGATGCATAGGTCCTGCTTCATTGTTTCCACGGCTACCTGTTACCTTGGCTACTCTGGGCTCTGATGTTACGCCCATGTGACGCCATAAAGCAGTCTGCGCCTTTTGGTGTTGGTTTCCTTGGAGTTGGTTGTCTTTAGTTGGGAGATTCTGCATTTGTGGCCTGTTGGCTGTGTGGAATTGAGTCAAATCGAGATGAATTAATACTGCTGGCTCTATGTTCCTGAGTATTTAATTCAGGTCTTATTTTTACGAAACAATAATTCTCAAATCCCAAGAATCCATTAGTCTAGCCTGTTTTCAGTTAATGAATGGAAATATTTTAGCACACCTCCCATCCAATAAATCGCAAGATGCTTTGTGATTTGTTACTTTTGATATGAAACAGAGTCTCAGATTTCAAATTCTGTCCATTTTATTACAATATTCAAACAATAAATGGCATTTTGGCGCTGTTTAATGAGTGACAGATGTAGCGCCTTAGTGCAAAGCGCTTGTAAACTGATCATGTCCTCTGCTTTGATACAGTTTCGGCATGAAATAAACATGAATAAACATCCAAAGGTATGTTAAAAGAGAGTAAAGCTTACCAAAATCTGTATCCTGTCTCATGTAATCACTCAATCAGTGTTTCAACCATGGAAAGACGTCAGTATAACAGCTTGTAAACAATATGCCACATAACGTCACATTTACCTCAGGGAAAAAACATCGGTGAGCATAAACTTGTTAGTCAGCTAGAAAAATTGACTCTAGAGAGGAGCATTTTGCTAAATATATTCATCATATAACATATTTATTATTATTTTTTTTTTTTTTACTGTTCTTTAGTATTTAATTTAAATTGGAATAAATCCTTCAAGTGCTATTCTAGAAATATAATTATGTAATTTAAAGTTGAAGTTAGTATTATAACTTTAATATTATAAAAACGTAATTGAGTGTATTTTAAGTGTTTGTATTAAAAATGAGCCAATTTTAGCCTTAAATGTCGTACCAACTCACTCTCATGTATATTTTACAACATTAGTTAAAAGTTTTTTTTTTTCCTTGAGAAAATTTGGCATGTACTGTACCTGATATTTAATCCAAAATAATCAATATTGAATCAAATCAAAATCAGAATTAATTTGAATGACAAGCTTGTGAAGCAGAATTAAGTTGAACAGTGAAATTTGTTTCAAAACCCAGCTCTAGCACACTATCAGTCATAAGTTTTTAAATAGTAAGATTTTTTGTTTTTAAAGTCTCTTCTGCTCACTAAAGCCTGGATTTATTTGATCTAAAATACAGCAAAAGCAGTAATATTGTGAAATATTTTTACTATTTAAAATAACTGCTTTCAATTTGAGTATATTTTAAAATGTAATTTATAACTGTCATCAAAGCTACATTTTCAGCATCTTTACTCCAGTCTTAAGTGTCACATGATCCTTCATAAATCATTCTAATGTGCTGATTTGCTGTTTAAGAAACATTGTTTATTATTATTATCAATATCTAAAACAGTTGAGTACATTTTTTCAGGACTCTTTGATGAATAGAAAGACTTTTTCTGAAAATAAAAAGCTTTATAATAAGTAAACAAAATAAAATAATAAACATTTATAATGTTACAAAAGATTTCTATTTCAGATAAATGCTGTTCTTCTGAACAGTCTATTCATCAAAGAAACCTAAAAAAAAATTCTAATGATAACATAATGATAATAATAAATGTTTTTGAGCAGCAAATCTAAATATTAGAAAGATTTCTGAAGGATCATGTGACTGGAGTAATAAAAAATAAATAAAAATTAGTTTTGAAATCACAGGAATAAATACAATTTAAAAATATATTCAAATAGAAAACAGTTATTTTAAATAGTAAAAATATTTCTAAGTTTTTGCTGTACTTTGAATCAAATAAATGCAAGCTTGCTGAGCAAAAAAAATCTTCTTTAAAAACATTAAAAATCTTACTGTTCAAAAACTTTTGACTGGTAGTATAGGTAGATGATAAATAGAGAGATAGGAGTCCTGATGACCTTGTCTGGGTTTGTTTTGCAATTTTGCAGTTGACCAGTGAGAATAATTTTTCAAGTGACCTGTTATTGTGTGATGGATGGATAGACATGCACTTAGAGCTCGAAAGATGGATGAATAGGTGGATAAGTGAAAAGACAGATAGACAGACTGATACATAGACAGATGGCTCAATAGGTAGATGGGTGGATAGACAGATGCATGAGGAATAGATTAATAGATAAATGGATGGAATAGATAGAATCTCATTGCTATGTCTTCTTGTCCAGTTGTCTTTGGGCTACTTTGTTGATATGAAACACAAATGAGCCTGTGTGAAATCTATCACAGTGATTGAAACATGCTCTCTCTCTGTAAATGAAGTGTGTGTGTGTGTGTGTGTGTGTGTGTGTGTGTGTGAAGTGCTGAGGCATCAGAAATCACACTGCTGTGGTGACACAGAGCCGTATCATGAGAATGCTTTGACATATTTGCCAGGATTTATGACCGTTCATCAGGAGCTGTTCTTCCTGTCCTACTATCGTCACTCACACTCTCACCGCTCCTGTTTTCTCACCGTATTAAACCTGTTGTTAAATTTAGCTCCATTCCTATTCACTGTTAAATCATTTGGGATTAAAAGCGAATGATATCATCCAGGTGACGCATTCAGAACAAAACAAACATGGAACAGACTTTTAATTTGAATCACGTCCAAACAAACAAGCTTTAAACTTCCATTATGGTTGAAAGGAAAAAGGAATGACTGTGCTTTCCAAAATAATTTATCTTGCAGTTCCTGAAATGACAAATGTTCTTGAGCTGACTGCATAATTTTTCTGCATTGTTCTTTCCACCTAAAAACATGAGGAAACACATTTCTTTTCAGCTCAATGCTCAATGGCGGATTCCTGTCCCTCAGGTCTTGCCCTGAGCTCTTTTCCTGCCAAACCCTCTGTGGACTGGTGGCATGTGATCTCGTGGGGCTCTGGCTGTCCCCCGCCATAGCCTTGACTGGCATGCATTACGTCACCTTTCTCATTTCTGATGGAGAAACGTTAGTTTCGGCCCATCGGTTTTGAGAGTTTCTCACGCGTGCCGCCCGCCAGCCGCCTGCTTGCCAGCCATGTTATTGAAATTTAATGATCTAACTCTACTAATGAGTGCTGAAATATGCCCTCGCCACACCGTTCCTTTCTGGGAACTGCTGAATTCTTCAAATGTGTTTATTTGAAAGCATTCTCACTGTGGGGAATATCATGTTCATTTACTGAGATGCAAATTAGCTGAGGGGTACGAAGATGGAAAAATCATTGATTGTTTGCACAAGTATGCACAAGTACACTTTGTCTTATTATTTACTGATTGCGTTCTTTAACTTACTTTGACTTTTGAATTAACTACTACTTTAAAGTGATCAATTACTGATTGACATTTTCATATACTACTGTTGAAAGGTTTGGGTTTGGTTAGTTTTTCCTGTTTTTCAATCTGAATATACTTTAAAATGTCACTTATTTCTGTTATGGCAAAGATGTCACACAATCCTTTAGAAATCATTTTATTATGCTGATTTGCTGCTCAAGGAACATTTTTTTATTATTAGAAATTTTGAAAACAGTTATGTTTATGGAAACCAATATATATATATATTTTTTTTTCCGGATTCTTTGATGAATAGAAAGTCAAAGGAAGATAATTTGTTTTAAATGGAAATCGTTACATTTGATTAATTGTCCTTGGTGAATAAAATAATTTCTTTCAAAAATAATTTGAAGTCTCAGTTATTTTTTTTTAAATAGTAACATTATTGTTTAAATTGCAGTTTAGACTTTCTAACAATTTTCTAAAATATATATTATATAATTATAGAATATTTATATAGACCACCAGTCAAAAGATTTTTATGTTTTTTTAAAGAAGTCTCTTCTTCTCACCATACCTGCATTTATACATTAAATTTTTGAAATAATTGTACTTTTTAAATGTTAAATTTTTAATACACTTTAAAATGTAATTTATTCCTGTGATTTCAAAGCTGAATTTAAGCATCATTACTCCAGTCATGTGATACTCCAATCATTCTGATATTTTGATTTGCTGCACAAAAAAACATTATTATTATTATTATTATTATTATTATTATTATTATTATTATTATTATTATTATTATTATTTTGAATACAGCTAATTAGATTTTTTTTCAGGTTTCTTTGATGAATAGAAAGTTCAGAAGAACAACATTTATCTGTAACATTATAAATGTCTTTATCATCACTTTTGATCAATTTAAAGCATCCTTGCTAAATAAAGTATTAATATCTATAATAATAATTAAAAAACAAATTAAATTAAAAATTAATAAATTATATTGACTCCAAACTTTTGAATAGTAAAGTGTATAATGTTCTTTGATTTGATCTTTGGATCTTCTATCCTGAAAAAAATGTACACAACTGTATATTAATAATATTAATAATAATATATATTTCTGAACAACAAATCAGCATATTAGAATGATTTCTGAAGGACACTGAAGACTGAAGTAATTATGCTTAAAATGTAGCTTTATATAATGTAATATATATAATAAATTACATTTAAAAAAATATTTAAATAGAAAGCAGTTATTTTAAATGGTAAAACTATTTCACAATATTAATGTTTTTGCTGCACTTTGGATCAAATAAATGCAGGTTTGATGAGCAGAAGAGAATTCTTAAAAAAACTAACTGTTCAAAAACTTTTGGCTGGTAGTGTAATATGTTATATCATATAATACATTATATTTATTTATTTACTTTTTAATGTTTCATTTTACAGTAAAAGATTATGCAAAATGATTTGTGCATCACCTAATAACATTAATAATTTAAGTCAATATTATTTAATAAATGAATTAATTATAAATTATTTAAAAACAAAATGATTGCTTATTATGAATTAAAAACCAGTGCACATTTAGGGGCCTAAAAAGAGACTATGAAACAACACACAAACTAAGATATAGTTGAATGCAGTGTTCCTGTGGTCTGACCATATTTTTAAGCCTATAATGTTTGTCAGGAGAGAGGCCGTAGTGTGACATTGGGTGGCGAGGGCCCACATTACTGCCACTTCATGAGGTGTGATAGTGCCTTGAGGTTGGTGACCTCTACCAAGCATCAGCCCTGCTGAGGAACTGCAGCGCTGGAGGCAACAAACACACATACCCACACACACGTACAGACACACAAACGAAATAAATGCAAAATCACAGTCACTCACACGAGCCGCCACCTCTATTACGATGTTTCCTATTTTAGAAGCTCCAGTGACACATCGATGTTTGTGGCGTTTTATGTAGTGAGAGCCAGCGATTGAGTTAAACCCAATTACAAACTCATAATCAGCATGAGATTCAGTCCCTCTTCAATTTGAAAACTGAGCCTGGGGAGTGTTTAATATTAATATATTTACGTGCGTCACAAGATTGCTGCTCCTGTGAGGGTGCGTGTGCATGTGTGTACTCATTGCCCTTGTGAGTTTTGAGCAGTGCAGATGATATGTGTCACTGCTGAGGACTGTGTCTTGTGTCTTTGAGTGGAGGTTAATGTCTCATTTCACAGGCTATGCCTCAGGGCTCGCAGCTGACAACACAATCTCTTGTGGTTTGTGTGTGTATGTGTATGTGTATGTATGCATATGACTGGACTTGTAAGTTTTGAGTATAGCCAGGCCGGTTGGGTTCCATGTCCTTGTTTGAGCCAAGAAGGACTTTACATCCCAGACTTTACATCACTGCCATACTTTACATCGCCTGCTATTACACACATGGAACACTCAAGCCTCAAATGGGTTTCCCAGTTCTACACAATCTGTAATATAATATAAATGCTCAAGGCGGTTTGTGGCTGAAGTTTATTTGAATATCCTCATTGGGAAGGTCACTGGTTTATCTTGGCCATCTTAAAAAATATGCATTGCATCCCAAATCGAAATACTATATAGTATGCAAAAACTAGGACACTAAAAGAGTAGCATGTCTGAATACATAGTATTGAGTAGGTGAAATATACCTGGATGACCTACTTTTGGCAAGTATACATTCGATGGACACTTTACTGTCCATCGAGGCCAGAGGAGAGGATTTGTGAATGTAGGTAACATGACCACATGAATATGGCAATGGCAGTACATCCAAATTTCATTCACACCACCCATATTCATACTACTGTATATGTGACCTTGGACCACAAATCTGTAGCAATAGCCAAAAATACATTGTATGGGTCAAAATTATTGCTTTTTCTTTTATGCTAAAAATCATTAGAATATTAAGTAAAGATCATGTTCCATGAACATATTTTGTAAGTTTCCCACCATAAATATATCAAAACTTAAATTTTTATTAGTAATATGCATCGCTAAGAACTTTATTTGGACAACTTTAATGGTGATTTTCTCAAAATTTAGATTTTTTGCACCCTCAGATTCCAGATTTTGTCAAATATTGTCCTATCCTAACAAACCATATCAATAGGAAACTTATTTATTCATCTTTCAGAAGATGTATAAATCTCAATATAAAAAAATTTACCCTTATGACTGGTTTTGGGTCTTGGGTTACATACACTGTAGAACAATACTTTTTTTATTGCTCACGAAGTAAGTTCAGATTCAAATGTAGTTCTCACAATAGCCTTTGTAGTGAAGCTTGTGGACTGGGACAATTTAGCTTGTTAAGCTAGGTTGGGAGTGAACTAATCACTGGATTTGTGAAGATTTTTCAGTGTAGTTGCGTCATGTCTTTCAAAGGAAGAGTTTTGTTTGAGGCAAGAATCAGGTTAACTGGATATCCATGAGACGAAATGAATATTCCACTTTGTTTGATTTACTTTTTGTAAAATAATCAGTACATCCCTGTTGAGAAAACTGCCTAATCTGGTTTACTTGTCTCTACTTTTGGTTAGGTTGGTATGTTGGCTGATTTTAGCTTTACAAGCTGATGACCAGCTTGGCCAGGACTCTTAACTGGCCAGACAAACCAAACCATCGTCAAAGAAAGTCGTTACTGGTTTTGCATCCCGTCACCTGTGTCTCAGCTGAAAAGTGGTGCTTAAACACAGTGCAAAGACTACAGCCAACGGCCAGCTAGTATGAATGTTTTGTAATAGGAAATAACTCTTCATACCAGCAGGTAGTAGTTTGGTTTCATCATTCAAAAACTGGAAATAGCTAGGACCGTAGTACTGTAACTGTAAATAAAGCAGAATTTCCTTAAAGCAGCATTTTGTCACTTTTTTTTTACATTTTCTTGTGCACTGGTTCGATAAGAACAGCCAATCAGTGTGATCTTTTGCACCAATGGACTTCTCTGGCAACATGCTCAATCTGCTGAAAAAAGCCAGTGTGGAATACGCTGCAAAAACTAGACTGAAATACTCTACAATTGACAACAGTTGACTTTTGGCCTCAAAGGTTTAGTTCAGTTTTAGAAAAAAAAAAGTATGATAATTTACTTACCCCCATGTAATTTAAGATGTTCATGTCTTTCTTTCTTAAGTTGAAAAAAAAAAAATAATTAAGGTTTTTGAGGAAAACATTTCAGGATTTTTCTCCATTTAGTGGAGAAACAGGCCAACAGGTTGAAGGTCCAAATTGCAGTTTCAGTGCAGCTTCAAATGGCTCTACATGATCCCAGCTGAGGAATAAGGGTTATTAAAATAAATCACACAACGCATTTTACTAACGTTTGCGCTCGTCAAATTACTGGTATTTGCACCATTATTTAACACCCCAAAAATGTCTTAGACTTTTTTGTGCTTAGTAGCTGTAATTATTGTTGCTAGGTGGAGGCACCGCAGAGAACAGAGAGCATGTGGTAGAAGAGAGAGGATTTTTTCCACATGTATTAATTATTTGGAATGCCAGAAGAACACATTATCTGAACATATCATTTGCCAAGCAATGTTATTTTTAATTTGGTTCAGGAAATAAAAGACGAATTGGACCACTCAACTAGGAGGAGTCACGCAATACCAGGTCTATCAAAATTTCTTGCAACCTTCTTTAGTAAATCTGGCCCTAAGGGTCATATCTAGTGAAACAATCAGTTATTTTATAAAAAGAAAAATAATACAAATTTATATACTTTTTAACCACAAATGCTAGTCTTCCACTTGCTTGAATTCAAACATAATGTAGTCACATTTGAAAGGTCACACATGACGTAGGCAGAAGTACTGACCAAGTGCTTAAAAAGCAGACGTGCAAAGAAAGTCAAACACCCTTTACAAAAAAAAGTAACAGTGTTGGATGGTTTTGAAGTTGGAGAAGAAAACCTACCCTACCTTTTTGAACCGGAACACACAGACAAAGAACTAACCATGCGTGACATTTTTTTTTTTTTTTGAAAATGACAGATCGTTTCGCCAAATAAGACTTTTATTCCTCGACTGGGATCGTGTAGAGCCCTTTGAAGCTTCATTGAAACTGCAATTTGGAGCTTCAAACTGTTGGCTCCCATTGAAGTCCACTATATGGAGAAACATCCTGGAATGTTTTCCTCAAAAACCTTAATTTCTTTTTGACTGAAGAAAGAAAGACATGGACATCTTGGATGACATAGGGGTGAGTAAATGATGAGGAAATTTTATATTCTGGAAGTTTGCATGCCTTGAGTGATTTGAGCATTTGAAAACCAAAGGCCCACTAGATAGTCCAAACACGCAGAACGTGTCTATCTGGACTCATGGTCTATAGCAGGGGTGGTGAACGCAGCCCTGCAAAGTTTTTCCTTCAACCCTAATCAAACACACCAGAACAACCTAATCAAAGTCTGAAGGGTTACTAGAAAGGTACTTACAGGTGAGTTTTAATTAGGGTTGGAGCTGAACTTTGCAGGGCTGTGGCTCTTCAGGACCGGAGTTCGCCACCCCTGGTCTGTAGAGTATACCTTAAAGCAGGGGTGCCCGAACTCAGTCTTGGTAGACCGGTGTCCTGCAGAGTAACTTGCCTTAACTTTAACTTGCCTTAACACACCTGCACAGTTTCTAGTATGCCTAGTAAGAGCTTGGTAAGCTGGTTCAGGTGTGACTAAATGGGGTTGGAGCTCAACTCTGCAGAACAGGGGCCCTCCAGGACCAAGTTTGGGCACCCCTGTCTTAAAGAGTGCACAATTGTGTACTAGGCTGGTTTAAGCACTTTTTCAGTGGTGTTATTACTGTTGGATGGACCGGAATTCTGATTACAAAGTCTATGCACATTTCCAATGGTTTGTTAAATGTTTTCAACACAGACCAGCAATGGCATTTCAGATACAAAAAATAAAAAAAGTGATGGCTTGAGTTTGTCAGTTAGACAAACTTTGCCTGTCGAAGAACAAAAAACTACACGGAAGCTATAGTGTCTGAAACTTTAAGAACAGATTTAGATAAATATATTCTGCTATATCAGATCTAAGCGCAGAGTTTGTCGTGAGTGTGTGAAGGCGTGTGCTGCCGCCCCGCTCACGCTGAGGAGAGCAGAACAGAGCTGCAGTTCGGTTGGGCACTGATTGCCCGAGTGATATATTTGCTGCGTACACACACCAGACTTCCATTTGGCCCTTATCTGTCCTGAGTGTTTCATCAGCTCAGAGAGAGAGAGAGAGAGATGGGGAAGGAAGAGGACATTAAAATATGTCCATAGGCGAAAATCACTCCAGGCTCTTAGCTGGGCTGAGCAGTGTGTGATTAGGGCTGCATGGGGAAATGATGCAGTGGCTGAATTTTCCTCTCATCGAGTTTCCTCAGTGGGGTACATAACCCTCTACGTCTGTCCCTCCCACTCTTTCTCTCATTTTCTTCCACCCTCCCTCCATCCTTTTTCTTTCTCTCCTTGGCGCAGTGCAGTCAGCACACTGCATTACCTGTTCCAAAGCCACCGGCCCGTCCCGCTCAGGGGAAAACCCCCATCCCACCTCCATATATAGGGGGGCTGCCTTGGGCAGTGTGCCCAGTGCATATATGAGGGTTTTAAAACTGCAGTATGTGTGTGTGTGTGTGTGTGTGTGTGTGTGTGTGTGTGTGTGTGTGTGTGTGTGTGTGTGTTTGCAGCCGCAGCAAATATTTGCCTTTGCACTATGAGTTTTGCCCCGAGTCCATTTGTTCAGCTTATCAGGATGTCCTCTGGTGAGAGAGTATTGTGTTGCAGTCATTGTTCATTGGGTTCAATAACAGTGCCAATGCTGATGGACAGGAGAATAGATTCCACCGCAGGCTTTTAGGACTCTGCGTTTGTTTGAATGTTCACTGTTAATGAGCTCAGTATCTTAGTCAGATGTCTCCCAACCACTGCTACAGGAACGAGCTTGTCCAATCGAAAGAGTAGAGTGAGACTTCACAAAATGTTATGTCGTGAGGAAGTTGGCATAAATCAGTTTGATTGTATGGCTGTGTTCTAGTGATCTGTGTGTACAGTATTTAGGCATGTTCTAATGTCCACATAGTTTTTAAAACCTACCTAATTAACATTTTTGGTCCCATTTGATCACCTTTTCAAGAGCTAATGTCAGTCCAAATCTTTAAGATGTTTGTTCATCTTCAAAACACAAATTAAGATATTTTTGATTAAATCTCAGAGCTTTCTGACCCTGCATAGACAGCAACGCAACTATCACGTTTAAGGGACAAAAAGGTAATAAGGACATCGTTAAAATGTGGAAACTGACAGGGAAGAGAAGAAATTGTTGAATAAAGTCATTCATTTTGTTTTCTCTGTGCACCAAAAGTATTCTAGTAGCTTCATAAAATTATGGTTGAACCACTGATTAACTTTCTGGGCTTTGAACATGGTAGTTGCGTTGCTGTCTGTGCAGGGTCAGAAAGCTCTCGAATTTCATCAAAAGTATCTTAAAGGAACCGTATGTAGAATTGTGGCCAAAACTGGTACTGCTATCACTTTCAAAATACTGTAGAACGGTGTATCCCCTCCCGCTCCCCCCCGACTCGAGGTTGCCAGCTAAGGCTAAGCTGCAGGAGTAGGCTTCTACAAGGAGCTTCCAATGGCAAGTGACGAGTCCTACACAGTAATTTGTTTTTCTTCTGTTAATTATGTTTATGCTTCACAAGAGATGTTTTGCGAAGTAATTATGTATCGCAAAAATTTACAGATGGCGATTAGCCAAATATTTCGTAAAGATGTACTGTAATACCACATTTCAGTCGGAACATAGATTGTTTTCATACCCTGCTAGTGGTGCGATATAAAGCTTTTTATGAACGCATTTAACACGGGCGACCGTGGAAAATCCACTGTGTACGGAAGCAAAGTTAGCCAAACATAGATGAATCTCACCTGTCCAGGAGAACATTAGCAACGTTGGCGTCTGTCTTCAAATTCTTCTCCGTTTTCAGCCGTCTCCATCTTTCAAAGGCATCTCCTATACAAATCCTTGTTTTATTTTGGACTTTGTCACGACGTATTTCGGATTCATAACGAGGTATTTTAGGTTTCGTAACGTTATACATGTTTTATCCGACACGTTCGTATAGCTGCAGCTGTGACAGAGATGGCAACCCAGATCACGAAACTCTACTGATTTCGTGATTGGTAGATAGCTGGAGGGTGGAGCCTCAAACCAAAACACAAAATGACAACAATAACATCAGTCGAGGGCTGCAACTCTCACTTTTAAATGACAATATCCTGGCCGGACCACTGTTGTCAGTGATATAAGTATTTGAAATGAACATGATTTCTTAATGTCTAGTGACATGTCAGGGCCATTTTATGATTAACTGACATAAATTTCTTACATACGGTTCCTTTAATTTGTGTTCTGAAGAAGAATGAAGGTCTTACGGGTTTTGGAACGACATGAGGGTGAGTAATTATTAACATAATTTTCATTTTTGGGTGAACTATCCCTATGATAAGCGAATAAAAGAAAAAGAGAATGTTTCTTTGAAAAACATGTTAAATCTTACCAATTCTGAACTTTGATGATAGTATTTTTGGGACATTATTAGACATGCATGTTATTAGTTGTTTAAGGTCTAATGAGCTGTCTACCTAGACAGCCTTTTTTGGGCATTATTTGACATGCTCCAATATTAGCTGCTTAAAAATTTTGTTAGCTGCCTACTTAGACACATTTGAACATTTGCTGCATTTCAAAACCTACTGAGATGCCCATTTGGACAGAATTAGTGGGCACGCTGGAACATTTTCTTGGCTTTATTGGACATTTCAAATCTGTTTAAACACTAGCTGTTAAAAAGCAACAACAACAACAAAAACCTGGAGAGCTTCCTACTTAGTCATTTTGTAGCATAGTGGTTGCCTAAACTAAATTCTATGTTTTGTATTTTCTTTCCTTAAATAATTTTGAATTCGACATGTTTGTATTTTTTTCCTCACTTGCCTAAGTGACATTTTTGGGTACATTTACACCACCAGTCAAAAGTTTGTGAACAGTAAGATTTGTAATGTTTTTTTTTAAAGAAGTCTCTTCTGCTCACCAAGCTTACATTTATTTGATCCAAAATACTGCAAAAGCAATATTTTTACTTTTCAAAATATTTTTTTTTTGAATATATATTTTAAAATGTAATCTATTCCTGTGACCAAAGATACATTTTCAGCATCATTACTCCAGTCTTCGGTGTCACATGATCCTTCAGAAATCATTCTAATATGCTGATTTGCTGTTCAAGAAACATTTTTTATTATTATCAACTATTATAATTTTTTTTTTCAGGATTCTTCGATGAATAGAAAGATCCAAACATCAGCATTTGTCTGAAATAAAAAGCTTTTGTAACACTATTCACTATACCATTCAAATTCTTGGAGTCAGTATATATTTTCTGATAAAAAGTGATAAGGACATTTATAATGTTACAAAAGATTTATATTTCAGATAAATGCTGTTCTTCGGAACTTTTTATTCATCAAAGAAACCTGAAAAAAATCAATAATATTAAATGCCTTTTTGAGCAGCAAATCAGAATATTAGAATAGTTTCATGTGACTGGAGTAAAGGCGCTAAAAAATCAGCTTTGAAATCACAGAAATAAATTACATTTTAAAATATATTCAAATAGAACACAGTTATTTTAAATGGTAAAAATATTTCAAAATTTTACTGTGTTTGCTGTACTCTGGATTAAATAAATGCAGGCTTGGTGAGCAAAAGATCCATTAAAAACCATGGTTAATTTGTGGTTACCATGTTTTAACTATAGTATTATTTGAAGTAAAACCATAGTTAATTTTCTAAAGGGTTATTACAGGCATGTTGGCATGTTTGCTGCTGATCTACAGTACATAGCTAGACTGCAGTTTTGGCCGTCACATACAAATGCTTTCCAAGGACTAAGTAGGCAAGTCGCTAGGTTTTGAAACACAGCCTGTGTGTTTTGTGTATTGATTTGCCCAACAGAGTCTGTGATTGGTTGTATTGCAGTGTAATGTTTTTACAGTACAGTATGTCAGCCCTCCTCTCACGACGTGTGTATCCTCTCCACAGCGAGTGGGCAGGCTGACGAAAGCTGTTGTGTGCTGTGGCGTATCTCGGTTGCATCAGTTTCTCATTCTTACTTTGGGGTGCTGTTTCCCTTTGTGGTTTCAGAGCATCTTCGCCCAGTTCCAGTTCAGCAGTGAGAAGGTGCTCCCATCGGACGCTCTGCGCAGCGCTCTGGCCAAAACCTTCCAAGACGAGCAGCGCTTCCAGCTGGGCATCATGGACGACGCGGCCGAGTGTTTCGTAAGGCTTTTGTTTCATCCCCATTTCACCCCTTTTTTCCACACTTTCTCCTTATAAGTTACTTTCTGTTTTTTTGCTGACACAATGATCAGCTTTACCCATCTCATCCCCTTCTCTCCCTCTCTCTCTCAGGCATTTTCTCCTCTCACCTCTCCTCAACCCTACTTTCGTCTCTCCTCGCGTCCCCTCTCCCAGTTCTGTCTTTTTCCGCTTCTCACTTGGATTTTGTCAACCTTGATCTTAGATTCCAGAGATGTTAGGTGTTGAATTTCAAGCATTGCTGCTTGTGCTCATCCGTGTGTAGTTTGAAGAGTGATAGAAATGGAAACATGAAGTCTGAGTTGTGTAAGGAAAGTAACTCCGGAGGAAAGCAGACAGCTGAAGTTTGACAACTTTTTGTAATATTCATATATGCAGTGAAAAAGATGTGTCTCGGTGACGTTTCTGGCAGGACATGTTGGCGTATCTTTGATAAGTATATTCGATTCAGAATAGCTGGCTGATAGGATTTTCTGAGAATGCGATGAGACGTTAAATAAAGCCGTCTGAGGTTGATTCACATTTAACTGTAAAGTAATGGATGGTTTTATTTCCTTCCGTTGTTGGGAGATTTTGTCTACCATGTTGTATGATCTTATGTCAATTCTTACTGTGTTTAGAGCATTCCAACATACAGCAGTGTCTCCAATCAAGTCACATTTGCAAACACATGACAATTAACTTCATAATTCTGAGCCAACCTGCAGTCGTTTTTAATGGTTTTAACAGCCAATATTCTCAAGCAGTAAAGCCAAAGATCATTTATCATAATTTGGAACATTTGAAATGCCTAAAAAGAGCTGTATTTCTTTTTTTTAAAAATGCCACTTTGTTTGATATTTTATTATGCAATGCACAGAGTTCTTACATTTTTTATGACTTTTCAGTCCTAAATCTTTTTGGGGCCACTGTATCTTTCTTGGATGAGGCAATGCTAGAATACGTTGTGACAAGCTCTGTAAAAGGTTTTTTACAAAAAGCCCATTAACAGACATTCACATTCGTCAAATGAAATGCAGAAGAGGTTTAACTAACACTCACAAGTGTGGCTAAGTTAGCAGCTTGATAATCAAAAAGCAATGAAGATACATAGCACACATATACTGTATGAAATACTTCATTTTAATTAGATCAAACTACTTTGAAGTGCTGAATAAAACATATTAATTGCACTTTTTTACTGAGCTTGTCACAAGGCATTCTAGGATTACCTTGTCCAAGAGGGATACAGTGGTCCCAAATAGTTTTAAGTCATTTTTTCATCATTTTTTTATTACGTTTTTATTCCTGTTTTACTTTTGTCAATTTAATTGAGATTTGTTGAATTTATCAATCTTAGTTTGTTTTGTTTTTAATATTTTTTAGTTTACTTTAAAGCAGCCAAAGTTATGTATAAATGTTTTCCAATGTTAAGTTTCTCAGCATGTTCTAGTGTTATTAAAAGCTTCAAGTTTTATACTAGTTTTGTAATATACAATGTATCAACTAAAATTTAATTTTGACTAGCTTTATACATTTTTTTTTATTTGATTTGAGTTCCCCCCCCCCCCCCCCCAGTTATGTTACTTTTTATTACAGTTCAGAAAACTGAATTTATTTTTTAGTTTTTATTACCAATAATAACAAGATATTTTCTTGTGTTCAAGAACTGCTAGATGGATTACAATAACATGTACACTTTAGACTAGGGATGTAACGGTATCAAAACTTCACGGTACGGTAATACCTCGATATGAATGTCACGGTACGGTATTTATTGAATCATTTACAGGAAAAACAAAACTAATGAAGAGACTCGAAAAAAGTGCCAGAAGTGCTTATTAAACAGTTTACATGAACACTGAACATATCAATGGCATATAAATTGGCCATCTATCACTTTGAAACAGTAACTTCAATTTTAATAACAAAAAAATATTAAACCATGTAAAAAAATAAAATAAAATAAAAAGTTTCAATTTAGTATTATTGAAAACTCAGAAAAAATAAAAATAGCAGCCTACTTATTGCAGCTGGCCCATGTGCTGAATGAGTATTTGAGAACACTCACCTCATTCACTCACACACTCACTTATTCAGACAGAGACAGGTTTTTTTTTAAAGGAAATCTAGCATATTAACATTATCTGGTAAAAGCTGGGATCTCTGGGCATTTACAATGTCCCCTGCAACAGAAAAAACCCTCTCACTTGGGACCAGAGTATGTGAGCGGAGTGGAGCGGCAACAATTTCCCCTCCGCGCTCTGTGTGCATTTAATAATCACTCCGCTCCAGCTCCGCTCCGGGTTCACAATTTTCCGCTCCCGCTGCACTCCTCGCTCACTGATGTCAGAAACACCGCTCCGCGTCAAAAAAAAATTCAGAAATAATGTTTGAAATATAACGGTCCTGTTCATAACTTGTATTAAAATAAATCCTAAAATAAAATAACAGGAGAGTTTGGAACACTAGTGTGCAAACTTTGTTCCTACCACATACCAAGTTAATAACATCAGCATTAAAAGAGTATAATTGCTGCTTTATGCAGTGCAAAGTTTGTAATGAAAATAAAAACACATTTTCGTCAGTTATTTTACTTATGGATCGCTGCATTTCTTACAAAATTCTGCTCATTCGAAATCGGATACCATTACATTTGTTTTAATGCATTAACAGAGTGATTGCGTGTAAAAATGATGTCCATTGCCGTCATCATAGCCTTCACATTATTTCTGATTTGAGTGATCCATCTCTATCAAGCGAAATATGTTTAGCATGTGAATTCCTGCTTAATATGCAGTTATATTACGGTCAGTTGGTGTGAATTGTTCTCATGATGGAGCGATGGTGGAGCGGTCTTGGAGCGAGTTAAAACCAAGACGCTCCGTCTTTTCAAAAATCCGCTCCTCCCTCCATTCAGAATCACAACAGACCGCAAAGGATGATGGCCACGCCTGGGCTGATGGGAATTGTAGTTCCCGATACCTCCCGTTCGCTCCATTCGCCTGAGCAAACTTTTCTCAGAAGACCTATCGTTTTATCGAGTCATGCGACCACGGTAGTATCGAAAAAATTTGCTATTGCGGTACGACGGTATTTACAATACCGTTACATCCCTACTTTAGACCAATTACAGTTCACATCAATCTAATAACTATAGTGCTGTCAATCGATTAAAAAAAATAACTAATTAGTCACACTTTTTCTGAAATTAATTGTAGTCAATCCCTTCTACACTGCAATAAATGCTTTTCTTACTTAGATGTTTTCGCTTGTTTCCAGCCAAAATATCTTACAATTCTTTAATCAAGAAGGATATTCTAGACAAGTACAAATGATTGTCTTGTTTTTAGAAAGAACAAGTCAAAATTAATTAATTTTTTTTTTTACTTTGAACAAGCAAAAATTCTAAGTAATAAAAGCATTTTTTGCAGTGTAATGTTAAAGTTTTTAAATTATCTTTTTTATTGCAACAATTGCACATTCAGTCTTCAAATTAATGTAAAAAAACATAAAGACAGTATATTTTTAATATTTGTGATCCTGGACCACAAAACCGGTCGTAAGGGTAATTTTTTTAAATTGAGATTTATACATAATCTGAAAGCTGAATAAATAAGCTTTTCCATCGATGTATGGTTTGACAGTATTTGGCTAAGATACAACTATTTGAAAATCTGGAATCTGAGGGTGCAAAAAAATCAAAATACTGAGAAAATCGCCTTTAAAGTTGTCGAAATGAAGTTCTTAGCAATGAATATTACTAGTCAAAAATTAAGTTTTAAAATATTTAAGCTAAGAAATTTACAAAACATCTTCATGAAACATGATCTTTACTTAATATACTAATGATTTTTGGCATAAAAGAAAAATCAATAACTTTGACCCATACAATGTATTTTTGGCTATTGCTAAAAATATTCCTGTGCTACTTAAGACTGAAGTCGAGTATCACTGATACCAATATTACTGATGTCTCTAAGAAATTATTATTATTTTTGTTTAATATTTAACCATTGACTATAGCCATTCAACAGTATAATTGAGAGCTATTAATTTTAAGTTATTAACAGATTTCCTCTTTTATATTCATTCTTTGATATGTTTTTAAGATACTGGAAAAAGCACAAATGTCAGGGCATGTCAAAACTTCTTCAGGGCCCCAAAACACCCTTAGACCCCAGCGGGTTAATAGACATCACAGCAGCTGGGTTATTAGCTTATTTGGCTGCTATTACTTTAAGAGCTGCCACTGCTGAACATGACACAGATCTGACACACATGCTCGAAGTTTTATTCATGGTTTAATATAAAATGTGTGCGTGCAATTGAAGTATGCATGCTACGAGCACAGTGTAACGGCTGACAGAGCAGGTAAATTGTTTTTTTACTGACATATGGCCTGACAACATCTCATCTGACCGCTGAAGCTCCCTCATCACCTGTACCACTTTCGCACTCATTTGACTAGTGACTGGCGCTGAAGTGAAGTTGGAGTGCGCGTCTGAAAAGTCTCCTGTTTGATGTGGTTGTAAAGACATTCTGCGACTAAAAAAACACAATTCTTGTCAAGAAAAAAGAGACAGAAGCAGCAGTTGTGAGTAGGGTGGCCAACCCGACTATGGAAAAATGAATCACCTGCGTTAACGCACTAATCTTGACAGCAAAATGAGAACACTTCGTACATGAGGTAGTTGCGTATGTAGATTGGAAGACCGCTCACACACTCATTGAGCTGTTTTTAAGTGGATATTTAGATTTATAGCTGTTGGCGTCATGGGCTTTACAGGCATATGGCAGCAGGAGCTGGCAGGTATATATACGGGCCCTGCTGTTGGTTTAAATGAGCTCGGATAGGATCATTAAGGATGTGGAAGCTTTCTATACGGTCTTCCTGTACTCCTCAACCCACTCCTCTAATCCCCAGACCTGATTATTCGGCCCGGACCTGATTAAGGACCATAGATTGTGTTTATCTCACATTTATGTCCTTAAAGGACACAGCGCGTGAGCATCAATACAGATAATTGCTTTTAAGCAAATAAGCAATTGAACGATCATTCACGGGCGAGCGGCTGAGCTGTCCAATCGAGATAGCTCGGCGAGAGACCCTGTGATTGGCTCCATCTTAAATACCCATTTATATGCAGCCAGTACTGTCTATGTCAGGGCTTTTTTGCCATAGATCTGTGAATGCAGCTGTGCTTACTCATAAGGTCACAAAAGACAGCATCATCAAAGTGTTATTTAGTTCAATTAGCACCTCGTCTGCAGTTCGGTAACAAAGGTCTGTTTCTGTCGCGGGCCCATTATTTTTAGCCGAGGATCTGTTGAATGGAGCTGCCATTATTTCTCCCATTTGTTTGACTGCCGCATTTGCGAGGCAGACGCAGGCACGGGGCCAAAGCGCTCGGCGCGCCATCCGTCTCCGCTTTTAGACGCGACCCCTCTCCTCACGTGCACCAGACGACAGGCAGTACATTAGCGAAATGCCAACTCTTCATTTCTGCCTCGCTCCTCTGCACATCTGCACCCCTGCATAAATAGCTGCGTTATTATCTGAGCAGGAAATGAAACGCTCCATACACTAATGATTTGTTGTGTGATACTCAATGAGAAGTGTCTAGCGGCGGGCGTGAAATGTGATATTTTTCAGAGTGAAAAATTAGTTTGAATGCAGTATGTGAAGAGTCTATTTACAAGCTCGCTGAACTCACAGTTATTAGTGTTGGGGAGTAGATACCTATATTATTTTATTTGTGTGACTAGCTTGACTGTTTCAAGTCCTCTAGAAAACTTTTTTGCTAAGAGTAGTATGACGATATGCTACTTTGTTTTTTTAATTATATCGCACCTTGAGAAAGTGTCCCAATGTATATATATATATATATATATATATATATGTATATGTATATATATATTTACCAGCTTGTGCTTTATTTCTTTAGAATAAATGCAACTTGCCATCCAAGATGATCAATACAGTACATTTTTTTTTTCAGTAGCAGTGTTATTGGTACCTAAAACTATTAAAAATAATTTTCGTTAATTAAAATAAAGCTGAAATAGAATAAAAAAAAAAAAAAATAGAAATTGAAAAATGTAAAAACTTGCTTTGGAAACAACCTGAAATAAAATAGTTTTAAATTCAAATTAGTTAGAATAAAAAAAGAACTATAAAAATAATACTACTTATATAGATGTAGATAGGTAGATAGATTAAAGATGATAGATAGATCAAAAATAGAAAGAAAGAACAGATAGATAGATAGATCAAAAATAGAAAGGGAGAATGAAAGAACAAAATAGAGAAAGAAAGAAAGAAAGAAAGAAAGAAAGAAAATAGATAGGTTAAAAAATAGAGAAGGAAAAAATTGATAGATAGATAGATAGATAGATAGATAGATAGATCAAAAATAGAAAGAAAGAAAGAAAGAACAAAAGAAATAACAGAAAGATCAAAAATAGAAAGAGAGAATGAAAGAACAAAACAGAGAAAGAAAAAGAATAAAAATAGAGAAAGAAGACTGATCGATAGATAGATAGATAGATAGATAGATAAATCAAAAATAAAAAGAAAGAAAGAAAGAAAGAATGAAAGAACTAAATAAATAACAGATAGATAGATCAAAAATAGAAAGAAAGAATGAAAAAATAACAGATATATAGATCAAAAATAGAAAGAGAGAATGAAAGAACAAAACAAAGAAAATAATAAAAATAGAGAAAGAAGATTGATCGATCGATCGATAGATAGATAGATAGATAGATAGATGGATAGATCAAAAATATATAGAAGGAAAGAAAGAAAGAACAAAAATAGATATAGATAGGTAGATAGATTAAAGATGATAGATCGAAAGAAAGAAAGAAAGAAAGAAAGAAAGAAAGAACAGATAGATAGATCAAAAATAGAAAGGGAGAAAGAAAGAACAAAATAGAGAAAGAACAAAATAGAGAAAGAAAGAAAGAAAGAAAGAAAGAAAGAAAGAAAGAAAGAACGGATAGATAGATAGATCAAAAATAGAAAGGGAGAAAGAAAGAACAAAATAGAGAAAGAAAGAACAAAATAGAGAAAGAAAGAAAGAAAGAAAGAAAATAGATAGGTTAAAAAATAGAGAAGGAAAAAATTGGTAGATAGATAGATAGATAGATAGATAGATAGATAGATAGATAGATAGATAGATAGATAGATAGATAGATAGATAGATAGATAGATAGATAGATGGATCAAAAATAGAAAAAGAGAATGAAAGAACAAAACAGAGAAAGAAAAAGAATAAAAATAGAGAAAGAACATAGATAGACAGATAAATAGATAGATCAAAAATATATAGAAAGAAAGAAAGAAAGAAATAACAAAAATAGATATAGATAGGTAGATAGATTAAAGATGATAGATCGAAAGAAAGAAAGAAAGAAAGATTGATTTTGAAAAAAGCTTTATTTACAATTTACTCAAGTCACAATATAATAATTATTATTATTATTATTATTTATTTTTTTTACATCAAAAGGAGAACACCAAATTTCCTTCAGAAACAGTACACAGCGCTCCTTGACTACACCAAATCATTTCAAAGGTTAACAGATCTTCCATAGTCTTATAAAACTTAAAGAAAGAAAGAAAGAAAGAAAGAACAAACAGATAGATAGATCAAAAATAGAAAGGGAGAATGAAAGAACAAAATAGAGAAAGAAAGAAAGAAAGAAAGAAAGAAAGAAAATAGATGGGTTAAAAAATAAAGAACAAAATAGATATACACAAATAGGTGCTTCAGTCAAACTTTATTTCCCTATAAATTAGTTTGCAAGCTTTATTACTTTAATCTAGAATACATATTTTGTAAATTTAATGCCGTCACCTTTAATATTTCTGTACCTGGTAAACCACGCTCTGATTTTGAAAGTAATTTATATTGTTTAATAGTTATATATAAAATAATCTTGTTGCTTTAGATTTAATGAAGCTGCTGTTCCTTAGGAATTGTATAATATAGCTAGCTACATTTTCTAAAGCTGAAGCTTGACTGTAGTTTAACTATTTGGATTAAAATGAAGTAGCATATAGCTTGGGGAGCTTTAGTTTTGAAAGTAGTTTCTCCAGCAGTGGTAGTTATAGGGGCGTTGCAGGCGTGGTCCGCGGCTGTTAGCGAGATGAAAGGAAGGGGACTAGAGATTTGATGTATGGTCTTATTCACCTCTCTCACTTTCTCTCCCACTCCCTCATTCACCCTGTATTCCTTTGTCAGGAACTCGCAGTGTGATCGATTGATTTTAAATTTGTTCAGCCAGGGAATCAAAAGGACTCTTATGAAAAATAGATGTGTTGTTCTCACTTGATCAGATTAACGTGAAGTGAGTGCTGACAGAGAAAAATGAATATTAGAGTCGGACCACACAACTCACCCGCTCTGACACACATACACAAGCAGCCGTTCAAAGATGCCTCACTGTTTAAACGCTGCAGAAATAGCCAGCGCGCCGTATTGCATTGCAGCTAAACATCTTGTTCCAGAATTGTTTATCAGAGCCAGATGAAAGGAACAAGAAAGCCAATGGGCTCAAACACACACTAGAAAGGATCCCAACTGTCTGTATGTGTTTTCTCCAGGAGAACCTTCTGATGCGCATCCACTTCCACATCTCGGATGAGACCAAGGAGGACATCTGCACGGCCAAGCACTGCATCCCACACCAGAAGTTTGCCATGACACTTTTCGAACAGGTTGGTGGGGGTTATTATCTGCTTTTTAGTGCATTTTCTGTGGTGCATTTTGTATTCTAATTGTGTATTTACTTTCTCCTCCAGTGTGTTTGTAATAATTGTGGAGCCACGTCAGATCCTCTCCCCTTCATTCAGATGGTGCACTACATCTCCACCACCTCTCTATGGTAAGTGGAGGACCATGCTATCATATCAACAGAACTTATCCATACAGTACATATGTTTCTGCTTTTAGAGACTAATAAGCTGGTCTTTTTTTATTTTTGAAAGAAATTAAAGGGATAGTTCACCCAAAAATGAAAATTACCTCATGATTTATTCACCCTCAAGCCATCCAAGGTGTATATGAAAAAAAGTCAGAACTGTGAGTTTATATCTCGCAATTCTGATTTCTTTAATTTCTCAGAATTGCGACTTTATTTCTTGGAATTACGACTGTATCTCGCAATTCTAACTTTATAGCTCGCAATTGTGAGTTTATATCAGAATTTTGAGAAAAAAGTCAGAACTGAGAGTTTATATCTCTTAATTCTGACTTTATTTCTCAGAATTTACGACTTTTATTTCACAGAACTGCAAGTTTATATCTCGCAATTGACTTTATTTCTCATAATTGCAACTATTTCTCAATTTGCAATTGCGAGTTTATATCACAGAATTCTGAAAAGAAAGTCAGAACTGAGAGTTTATATCTCGCAACTGACTTTATTTCTCAGAATTGTGACTATTTCTTAGAACTGTGGGTTTATATCTCTCAATTCTGACTTTATTTCTCAGAAATGCGACTTTTATTTCACAGAATTGTGAGTTTATTTCACAGAATTGTGTTTAAGATTTTTTAGTTTATATTAGAATTCTGAGAAAAAAGTCAGAACTGAGAGTTTATATCTCGCAATTCTGACTTTATAACTTGCAATTGCGCGTTTATATCATGCAAAAAAATTCAGGACTGCGAGTTTACTGTATATCTTGCAGTTCTGACTTCATTTCTCAGAATTGCGACTTTATGTCTAAGAATTGCGAGGTTAGGTCTTGCATTTCTGTTTTTTCTTGCAATTGCGAGTTTATAGCATTGTGACTTTATTTCACAGAATTGCAAGTTTATATCACAGAATTCTAAGAAAAACGTCAGAACTGAGTTTATATCACGCAATTCTGACTTTATTTCTCAGAATTGTGACTTTATTTCACAGAATTGCGAGTTTATATCACAGAATTTTGAGAATAAAGTCAGAACTGAGAGTTTATATCACGCAATTCTGACTTTATTTCTCAGAATAGCGACTTTATTTCACAGTATGTCACGCAATACTAAGGAAAAAGTCAGAAGTGTGAGTTTATATCAGAATTGCAACTTTATTATATCAGAATTGCAACTACTCTATAACTCACAATTGAATTTAAAGTTCACCCAAAAATGAAAATGATCTCATGATTTACTCAACCTCAAGGCATCCTAGGTGTATATGACTTTCTTCTTTCGGGTTGAATACAATCTGAGTACTTCCAGGATTTTTAATGGCAGCGAATGGGTTTTGAGATTTTGAAGTTCAATAAAGTGCATCAATCCACACAGTTCCGGGGATTAATAAAGGCCTTCTGAAGTGAATCGATGCGTTTGTGTATGAAAAATATCCTTAATTAAAACTTTATAAACCATAATTTCTAGCTTCCATTAACTGTCGTATGTACGTTCATGAGAGAGTGGCGTTCCAGCGAATGACATAGGATGTAGGAGTAGCGTAAGCTCTGGTAAGAAGTGATGAACACAAAGCGAATTAGAACATGTGCACGACAGTTAGCGAAAGTTAGAGATTACACTTTCTTAAGTCTTTATTTACCCTCTCAAATCTTAAACCATTTGGCCATACTACCGCCAACCATTATGTCTTGCCCTTCACTGCATTTTGGTTCAGTTTGCCTTGTGCTGCAAAAATGATGGATACTCTCGCGGTTGAGGGTGATCTATTGGGACTTAGTGGGGTGTGCGACCATGTGTACGCTGTTTAGCAGTGGAAACGAACGATTGTGGCTCCTGTCAGTTTGATGTTGAGTGAGAGTTTCGATTTACACATCAGACCGGGAACTGAAGGTAACTTCCACAATGTTTATTGGGTAAGTGAGCCTCCAGCTCCAACTGAATGCTAAAGCCAACCTGCTGGGCTGGAATGAGGCTCTATATCATGGGTTATTAGCTGTCATCGTACATATCAGACCCGTGAGAGCCATCTGCTAGAGCTATGTACAGGAAATCTGCCCTCCCCAAACCTCTCCCTCATGTCCTATTATCCCACTCCAGTGTAAAGATTGTTACATACACGTGCAACCTTTGTCTGCCATATTTTACATCTTTTTCTCTTTTTATCCGTCCCCATGTTCCAACATATAAATCCCACGTATATGCACACAGACCTACTCTTTCAGCTTTCTGAAAACGTTTTTACTTGCTGTATTTCATTCTGAGAGCTCCTCGACCCATCTGATATTTAGACCATAATAATACAATTTCTTTAATGAGAAAGTGGACCACTGAGAACACTATGAAAGCCCATTTCTGCCACCTAAATAAAAAATAAAAAAGGTAATTGCAGCTTTTTTTTTTCAGAATTGCAAGATATAAACTTGTAATTCTGACTTTATTTCTTAGAATTGCAAGTTTATATGTCTCAATTCTGATCTTATTTCTCAGAATTGTGACTTTTTAACTTGCAATTGCAACTATTTCTCAGAATTGCGTATTTATATCTCTTAATTTGGACTGTATTTCTCAGAATTGTTTCTTTATTTCTCAGAATTGTGAGTTTAAATCTTGCAATTTTGAGTTTTATTCTGGCAATTGCAAGTTTATATCAGACAATACTGAGTAAAAAATGAGAACTATATAACTCACAATTGCAAGTTTAAGTCAGAATTGCGAGATATAAATTTGCAATTCTGACTTTTTTTCTCAGAATAAGATATAAACTTCTGAGGGGAAAAACTGATATGTTCTCAGAATTTAGAATTTTAATATCTCAATTATGACTTTTTTAAATCTCGCAAAAAAAATTTGCCTCACAATTGTGAGGTTATATCTCTCAATTCTGACTTTATTTCTCAAAATTGCGACTTTGTCGTGCAATACTGAGTAAAAAAGTCAAAACTGAGAGTTTATATCTCGCAATTCTGACTTTATTTCTCAGAATTGCAACTTTATTCCTCAGAATTGTGACTATATCTCACAATTCTTTATCTGACTGTATTTCTCAGAATTGCGAGTTTATATCTTGCAATTCTGAATTTATTTCTCAGAATTGTGAGTTTATATCTTGCAATTCTGAATTTATTCCACAGATTTGCAAGTGTGTATCACTCAATTCTGACTATTTCTCAGAATTGTGACTTTATTTCTCAGAATTGCGAGTTTATATCTCTTAATTCTGACTTTATTTCTCAGAATTGTGAGTTTATATCTTGCATTTCTGACTTTATAATTCACAATTGCAAGTTTATAGCACAGAATTCTGAGAAAAAATGTCAGAACTGTGACTTTATATCTTGCAATTATGACTTCTCAGATTTGCAAGTTTAAATCTCACAATTTTTAGTTTTTTTTTTCAAGCATTTGCGAGTTTCTATCACACTGAGGAAAAAGTCAGAACTGTGAGTTTATATCTTGCAATTCTGACTTTATAACTCGCAATTGCAAGTTTATATCATGCATTTCTGAGAAAAAGGTCAGAACTGCTAGTTTACATCTTTCAGTTCTGACTATATTTCTCAGAAATTGCAAGTTTATATCATGCATTTCAGAGGAAAAAAAAGTTAAATTTCAAGTTAAAAAGTCGCAATTACCTTTTTTTTGTTTTATTCAGTAGAGGAAATGGGCTTTCATATGACACAGATAGGACATTACCCATTACCCATAACTCCCTGTGGAATCTTGTCCCTGGCCCCTTCATTATGCCCACTCTATAGGACATCAGAAAAAATTGCCTATCAGCATCTCAGCCATCTGAGGTTCCCAGAATGGCACTTTCTTGATTTATTATGTATTGCCAAATAATAGAATAATTTGACCCCCTACTAAGGCCCTGATTTATTGAGATCCCAAATAAAGGGTACTAATGTGCCATCTGTTACACTGTATGTAACAACATTATTTTGTAAGAATAATTGTGCATACTGTCAAGGCACAATACCAACTTTGACAACATATACCAACTATGCATATTAAATACATTAATATTTATGTATTTATTTATATCATACTTTTAAGTTTGAATGTATTTTTACATACACATGCAAACGTTTTATTATCTTTGTTTATGTAAAACAAAGTATTATGTATAATATGTTTTATTTTGTGTCTTATTTTATGACCTTGCCCAAGGCATTATCACTGAGCATGTAGGTCAGGGTTTTTATTGATATAAAATCATTTTACTTCACATAAATCATAAAACATTGGATGGTAATCCCACAAAAGGCGCTCAAGGATCTGTTGTGACAGGCTGAGGAAAAAAGAAAGAAAGATTTAGACATCCTTCACTGATTTCTGTATCAGATATGAAAGCAACATATTTGAAAATGGATAGGGGAAGCTCATGCACATGCTGAGTTTCACATCAAATTGCTGAATACTCATCAACCTTTAGCATTTCACACACAGTTTGCTGCATTGCACACATTCATAAATGAGCAGTCCCTGTCCCCTCACACACACACACACACACACACACACACACACACACACACACACACACACACACACACACACACACACACACACACACACACAAACACACACTCGTTCTGCAGTAAATTGTGTGCTTTGCCAAGTGGCTGTGTGGCAGTAAATGATAGTACAATGTGTTCCTTCACTCCTGGATGCGTGTGCCCCTGTACAGCCTTGAATTTTCACACGACGGCTTTCACACATGCACTCTCAGTGAGAAGCCACGTCCACATGAATACGCAAACTCACACCAGAAAACAAAGACTACGCAATATGCTCAAAATCCTAACTCTGTGTTTTTCATCCAGAAACAAATCTGCTAAACCAAACTCGCATATATCACGGAAAACAATGGAAAATTAATTTCTCTCTTTTGTAAAACAGATCAGACAGGTTTGTCTGTACTGCAAGGCTTAAATTTATCATTCTGAAAGAACTGATTTACAATTGTACACTATAAACTGCACATTTGGGATTCCAATGAAATGCACATCGAAATGAAAAGCATGTTAAACTTGTTATCATGTGCATAATTGTATTCAAGGTTTGTTTATTCAATTGTTTGCCAGGTCACATTTACATAGAACTGTGTTGCAGTGCAAATTACACCTTACTTTTTAATCTTTCATGAGCATAAATAGATAACTAATTAAATGGAAACCTGAATAAATAACAGTGGTGGATGAAGTACACAAATCAAGTACTTGAGTAAAAGTACAGATATGTATAATAAAATATTACTTCAGTAAAAGTACTTCTTTTTTAATTTTACTCAAGTGAAAGTACAAAAGTACTCGATTTTTTGTGAACTTAAGTAAAAAAGTACTGATAGATAGATTTATTTTGCTATTTTATATAGGCTACTTAATTTAATTTTATATTAGCACATATTTTTTAAATCATGCTACTCAAAAATACCTGGGATTTTCCCAAAATAACCACTAGTCTATATGGAGTCAAGATATATATTTTTTGTTGATATATGGACTAAGTTGACGAGAGTGATGTAGTAATGTTTGACTGTGAAGCTTACACTGCGATGTACCTGAGAGAAAACCGATTTGACCATCTCATATTCACCAGTAAGATAAATGTGTTTTAAAGCTTGTTGTTTTGCAGAACATCACAGTTATATATGATATGAGAATGAGGCCTGAAGTTAGGAAGAACATTTTAAGGAAAATATAATTATATTTTCAAATAATTTTTTTCTTAAACCTTGTCTGTGGTGTAAAACAGTCCTGGCCAAATGCCCCCAGACGGCATCACTTCCCACTTTGATAATTACTGTAGTTTCCATTTTCTGAACATCACATCCTTTCTTTTTCCCTCAGATGTAATCTGTAATCTGTGGTGGTTGAATAAAATTATTTGGATATATCTAAAAATGACCTCAACTTGAAACCAGCAGGCTTGACAGTTTGCATCAGCTAACAATATTTACTAGTATAGTTATGAATAAACATTAATATCTGTCTAACTCGGCTAATCCAAACAATATAAAATGTATACCATTGATAAACAACATATTTACAAAACATACGTCACATAGGGCTAAATGCGTATAGCATTTTAATAAAACTGCTAACGTTACAGCAGCAAAGAAGATGAACGTGCATGAGTTATTTTATTTCATCTGTGTTAATTTAATGTTCGTTTTTTTACCTAAAACATAGAGACACTAATGTTGTGACTGCATTCAAGCATTTAAGTGGGCTTAAATAGATCACACTTTATAGGAGATTTAGTTCACAAACACTTTACAGTTACAATAATTCATCTTAAAACTCAACATTACTTTTAACTTACTTTTCACGCCATTGGTCGCATGCGCGCGCTCACAAGATCTCGCGGTTCTTACATGTGAATTCAGTTCACTGGACTCGGTCTAAACGGCTCATTTGAATCAGTAAGTTGTCGACTCGAGAACAGCTGCAATTGGATCAGTCCCATCCGTAAATGAATCGTTTCATGCGATTTGCGAACCAATTTAACAGGTTCATTGAAAATAATCAGTTTGTTCATGAATCAGACATCGCTTCTGAGTCTCGGAACACGTGATATATTACAAGGAGTAACGATATGTTTTATGAAATGTAGTTAAGTAAAAAGTACGATCTTATGCTTTGGAATGTAGTGAAGAAAAAGTAAAAGTTACTCAAAATAATACTGCTAATGTATTGTCCACCACTGATAAAGCTATAATGCCAAACAATATTGTAAGTTTTTAATAGTTATATCACCACACCCATAACATAACGTGGTTTAGACATCAGAATCGATCAGAAATGTTCTGTAACTTGTGAATCAACCATAACTTGTGCAAATTGTCCATTATGTGTCACCCTGCGAATGATAATCCATGCGATAGATTATATAGATGGATGAATATGCAGGAAACATGCCAGAAAAGAAAAAAGATGATGCCATCCGCCCTCTTAACATCATTATTAATGAGTTGAATATGATGAGTGGTAATCTGAGATCATAAACACTCATGCTAAACAATGTCAAGTGTAATTCAAGGTCGAGGTGGCTATTTCAGTATGTTAACTTTTTTCTTTTTTCAGTATGACCATCATTCCCAAGTAGAGCACAGTGAATAATGCTGAAAGTAAGACAGCGAGAAAAAGGGTAGACCTGTCTGTCTGATGTAAATTTGTGTCTGCGTATAGGTTGTATTTAGCCCTCAAGGGACTGTCTCGGCACATTTCCTCCGTGCGGATATGCTGACAGACGCTTCATGTGTGCAGATATGCTGCATGTCAAATGGATGCTATCACGCTTAGCTTAAGGAAACATTAGCCGGTAAAGTACGCTGATTTCTGCACAGGCCCGCGGCTTCTGTCCTGATGGAGACCATGTGGAGATGGAACAGAGAATGAGTGCTGCTACATTAGTTTCTGATGTCTTCTAGGAATCTAGTGACGATATATAACATCTGTGTGGACTAATGTTTTTGGGCAGCTGAAAAGATGTATTATGCTTTTCATTAAAGTTCAGCAGCATTGTATGTGAAGTTGTGTATGTGTTTCCTGTCAGCGGTGTTAACACTGGTGCTTGAGGACACGTCTGTCTCTTATTCTCTCTGCTGCAGTAACCAAGCTGTGCGAATGCTGGAATGTAAGGAGAAGCCCACACCTGACATGTTTGGAGAGCTTCTCCGCAACGCCAGCACTATGGGTGACCTGCGAAACTGTCCGGTGAGTACAAACGTCCACATGTATTCCTCCTAATTGGGTTTTTTCTACCTCAGCATTTTTTATGCTTAAAGGGATAAAATTAAAATTTGATGTGTAACTGCTTTGTTTCTTCAGTAGAACACAAACAAAGATTTTTAACTCAAACCGTTGCAGCCTGTCAGTCAACGTGATCCATGGCTTTGAGAGTCAAAAAAACATACACAGACAAAACCAAATTAAACCCTGTGGCTCGTGACGATACATTGAGGTCCCTGCTGAAAAAAACAGTATATGCTGGTTAGGTATGTTTTGGTGCTTTTTCAAACCAGCAAAGGGTTTTATGCTGGTCCTTGACCAGCAACATGACCAGAATAAACCAGCAAAGGACCAGCATAAACCAGCTAAAACCAGCATCCCAGCACCAAAACATACCTAACCACCATATGCTGTTTTTTTCAGCAGGGGTCTTAACACACGAAACAGTTGGTCTGTGCAAGAAACTGAACATTATTTATATCATTTTTTACCTCTGATCCACCGCAATGTCCAACTGTCATGAGCATGTTCACAACAGCCAGTGCGTGACGAAGAGCAAGCAACCATAACTTTCTTTTTGACTAGAAACAAGACAAACATACTAAGTAAGATAAGCCTTTTTTTGCAGTGTAAGTAAAATTAATCTTTTTTTGTGAGAATAAAGACACTCTGGAGTGCTAGATGAGGCATGAAACAAGCATATGGAGGACTAGGAGTAACATGTAAAATTAAATGAAGGAATAAGTTATCAATTTAATAATCCAAACATAAAAATGGAAATAAATCACTTTTAAATTGACAAATGAGTAAATATTTAAAATAGTTTATTTCTATTGAATTCATATTTAAAATCTATTTTAATAAATAAAGTCATTCCAGCGTGATAGATGAGGCATGAAACAGGCATATGGATGACTAGGAATAAGTTAGCAATTTAATAATCCAAACATAAAAATGGAAATACATAAATCACTTTTAAATGGACAAATGAATAAATATTTCAAAATAGTTTATTTCTGTTAAATTCAAATAATAAATGAATTTTAAATTTGAGAAATAAATGTTTTAAAATATAGTTAAAACAATACATTTAAATAAGATGAGTAAAAATTGCTATTGGACAGTTCTGTCATGGGGTAAACAGTTTTAAAAACCACTTCAAATGCAATGGAAACTTATTTAATTACATTTAAAACATGAATTAAAGAAACTGTTTTATGTTTGAAGTAAGAAATTGATATCTTGTTCCCTCATTTTATTTTTAAGTGTCACTCCTAGTCCTCCATGCAAACATGGCTATATAGGAAATTGTATGTTTGGGGAAACAGTGCAATATACAGTTTAATTTATGGGTTTGACCAATCACAATCAAGTATTCCTAAAAGGAATTATAATTTTCACCATCCAGTCAAACCCCATTGGACAAAATTTAGTCATGCCTGCATTATTTCGATAGTCTGTCACTTTGTTTGATTTTGACCATTAAAGGGATAATTAACCTAAAAATGAAAATTCTGTCATTAATTACTCACCCTCATGTCATTTCCAACCCATAAGACCTTCGTTCATATTTGAAACACAAGTGAAGACACAAGTGAAGAGCTTTCTGACCCTGTATAGACAGCAACACAACTGACACATTCAAGACTCAGAAAGGTAGTAAGGACATTGTTAAAATATAAGGATATGAAAATACTTTTTGTGTTCAAAACAATGTCCTTACTACCTTTCTGGGCCTTGAATGTGTCAGTTGTGTTGCTGTCTATGCAAGGTCAGAAAGCTCTCGGACGAGAGTGAGTAATTAATGACATGATTTTTATTTTGGGTGAACTATCCCTTTAACTTGATCTTCAAGTGATTCAAAACAAACCCTTTTTCAATCCACCCAGATACTCATTTAAGCTCTGCTGTTCACGTGGAAGCATAAAGACCGTCTGTTCTTCACCCAAGAGAGTGTTTTGCTCACTGCTCCTCTCCTCTTTACAGACGACAGACCCCCAACACACACTCACGCACACACAGTCCTCCCCTATTACACACCAGCTGCTGATCAGCTCTTACCACACACTGCGCACCCTCACCCCGCCACAGGAGGCGGCTGATTTCATCAACCCAAACACGCTCCGGCATCATTCAGCATGCTTGCGGAGAAACCCACGTCAGCTTTTTACCAAATCAGCGAAATGAGTCAAAATTCAGTTGAGCTGAAATCCATGCTTTCATTTCCAGTAATTTTCCATTTGTCAATTCCCTGAAATGGCTTTATTGAAATGCAACAGAGATCGGTAGTCTGTAACGTCACTGCTCTTTAGAAGCTTAGTTGTCTGGCCCTGAAAGCATGTGTTTGTCTGGATTCCCAGCGCTTGGCAGGACAGACTGCGGAGCTGAGGCTAACAATGATCTCTAATGGGACACTGTGTGTCTCTCCCAAAGCTCAGCAGTGCTGCCGCTGCTGGCTGTTCATTGGCTGCCTTGTTTGTGTGTGTTTGTCTGTGATGGAGCGACTGAGGAGGAGAGAAAGCGAGAGAGAGAGAGGCCAGTTCTGGGAACTGGGCTCTTTGTCCAATCCCTTCCTGCCCAGGTCTGGTGCCAGCCTGTTTGCCACCCCGCTGCCCGTTCCACAAAGACAGTGCCCGGCTAGGTTTTGTACGTTGAGGGAAGGGGTCAGGCTGGCAGTGGTGCTCGTCGCCAGAGCCTGTTTCCGTATGCCGCTGCCAAAGCGCTCGACAGAGGGCGGTGACTCAAAGAGCACAGCTAGAACATTGGGTGCTGAACATAAGGCCCTGCTGGACTGTGTTGCCCTGTTTGAAGCGTTCCTTTCATCTCTCCTTTACCTTTTCTCTCTCACACTCATATGCACATGTGATCAAGATGCTCACTTTTTTGTCTCATTGTTTCAGAGTAACTGTGGCGAGATGTTGCGGATTCGGCGGGTTCTCATGAACTGCCCGGAGATCATCAGCATCGGCCTGGTGTGGGACTCGGATCACTCTGATCTGGCCGAAGACGTCATCCACAGCCTGGGCACGTGCCTGCGGTTGGGTGATGTAAGACTCTTGCATGCACGGACAACACACTATCATTGTTCCTTTTTGTCACTACTTCAACGCAGTAACCTTGAGCTTCCAGATCCCCCTCTCTTATGCACAGTTCAGGACAAGAGGAGGAAACACAGTGTACTCTTTGTCACATTCAATATATCTGTGCTCCACTAGTGTTACAGCATTCTTGCATACTTCGCGAGAGGGTTGGTTACACAGAAAGCAGAAGTTGAATTTAAGTGCATAAGAATAAAATAAAATTTAACAAGACTAATATAACAAGTGTTTTCATACACATAGCATATAGAGTAATGGCTGCCTAAAATTCATCTTTCCCATCACAAGAATAAATACATTTTAAAATGTATTAAAATATTTGTGATCATATTTCACAATATTACAGTTTTACTACATTTTACATTAAATAATTTCAGCCTTGGTGAGCATTAGGGAGTAAATGGTGATAATAATAATGACTATTATTATTATATTTGTTAATGTTAATGTTATATTACATTTGTATTCATGTTGTCAATTAGAACACCATAACCGTATTTTATGTAGTAAATAAATTACAATTTTAATGTGACTCTTGATTTTTATAAAGTTGCATTTTGTGCCATATTACATAATTGAAATCTATGTTAATACTCCCTTTTTGATCTTAAATTAATATTTATAAGAATTTTTTTTGCATAATTAGTCAAAATGAATGATATAAATATAGCTGCAAGCAAGGGCTTTAGGGCATTTAAGCACATTTTAAAAAATACATTATGTAGCAAGCCTGTAACCACTTAAATCAATGATTTAAAAAAGCATTTTTGGCAAATCCAGGTAATTTACCATAGAAATATTATGTTTTTTAATGTTTATGACTGTTATAGCACCAGCTATATATAGTAAAGCTTTGCGTGCTTGTTTAGAATCACCTGTCGCATGTGCTCACTTGGTTTCGTGATGTTTTTTAGTTTTCCTTTAGGCTTTGCAGGATTTTTTTTTGTAAATTTGGACAGGCCCTTTTTCTAAACGACCCTGTTATAGCTTCCCAAAGGGTAAATTTCAACTATTTTTTTGATAATGGTTGATTGAGTCTCAGTCTCTTTTTCTAGACTCAGCAAAATCCTAGGACTAGTTCGCAATCATTTAACAACGATTTGATTGACAGCAGTGGTTCTAGAAGTTTTATGTTTTTTCCCTCTTATAGCGCCACTAAGTTTCCAAGCTCTGCAATTTTTGTCCTGTGGCATAAGTGTTCTTAGTTTGGCAAAGATATTCCGTTCAGGAGTTACAGGCATTTTACTAAAAGTGGCCCTGCCCCTTTCAAACATTTTAGCGTCTCTTTGCAACAATGAGGCGAAAGTAAATTTTTTTTTTTATTAATTATTGATATTCACTGCCCAGAGAATCTTTCTGCACTGGTTTGGTTCTGATTAGGTGAAAAACCTAGGACTAGTTTGCAAAAGTAGGTTTTTCAAAGAAACGGCTTGAGCCAAGGATTCCAATGTCATTTGTGCTTGAACGCAGAGAAAATGATGGACAGCATACAATTGACTGAGGGCTGAAATATGCTAATATGTGACTGTCCATCAGCGGTTGTGGGCGGGGCTTGAGCAGTGTCACATCATATTGCTCAGAAAATCAAAACGGCTTGATAATTGAGACTGTTTAGGTTTTTCAGGGATTAAAAAAAAGGAGTACATGGATTTTTATCATTGTAGGGTGACTGTGTCCACACACTGCTAATACATGTTTATATGCAAACCATGTAAAAGTGCATTTTGTATCCGATTCCTCCTTTAACTGTGGGTTTTTTATCTTATAATAAAATAATATGCTCTGCTAGTGCTGCCAAGTCAGTATTTAGCTAGAAAGGTTTAATCTTCCACTGCAGAATAGTATGAGTAAACTCTAAATCTGATTGGTCCTCACAGTCAATTTTCTGTTTATGTGCCCACCCTCCAGCTGTTCTACCGTGTGACGGATGAGCGGGCCAAGCAATCAGAGCTTTACCTTGTGGGCATGGTTTGCTACTACGGCAAGCATTACTCCACCTTCTTCTTCCAGACCAAGATACGCAAGTGGATGTACTTCGATGACGCACATGTGAAGGAGGTAATGACACGTCTGTATCTGGCAGCTGATTCTAGTGTTTCTAATTGTGAATGGAGTGTGCAGTTAACTCTGAATTAACCAAACCCTCACAGATAGGACCTAAGTGGAAGGATGTGGTGTCGAGATGTATAAAAGGCCACTACCAGCCACTCCTGCTGCTGTACGCTGACCCCCGAGGGACGCCTGTGTCATCGCAAGACATGCTGGCAGCGCAGCTGGACCTGCACCACAGCAGCAAAGCTGGCTATGACAGCGAAGACTCCGGTGAGACTAAGAGGAAGTGAGAGGCGGGACGGAGAGGTAGAGGGTTAAACGAAAAAGAAACAGTAGTACTTATTGTTGTGTATTCTTAGAAACTGATGAAGGAATAGTTCACTTAAAAAGTGCAGTCAATCCAAATTCATATGGAACATGAAACACAGAAGAGCAAATATTTAAAGACTGTGATTTTTTTTTTCATTTAGAATTATATGGGTGCTAAAGTGAATTATATGGGTGCCAAAACATCATCAACTGTCTTTTACATCATGAGAGATGTAGCGATGTCTGGATAAATCTTTTGAATCAGATCTTTCATTGAATCAGATGAGCTTGTTTTCATGACTTTCCCAGGTCTAGAAAGGACACTTTTAAAAATTAGGCCCCATACAATATATCCGGGTTTCCTGAATTAAAAAAGGAATATCTTTTCAACTCGTTTTTCTGTATATTAAAGGGATAGTTCACCCAAAAATGAAAATTACCCCATGATTTACTCACCCTCAAGCCATGCTAGGTGTATACATTGCCTTGTGAAAGTATTCATACCCCTTCATTGTTTTCTCATTTTGTTATGTTGCTGCTTTATGTTGAACTGCTTTAAATTACTTTTTCCTTCAATCTCGCATCACAACTCTATACACTATAAAGGAAAAGCAAAAAACAGGTTTTTAACATCTTTGCAAATTTATTAAATCAGTGCCTAAGTATTTATTGGTATTCATATCTGGGACAGCTGAAGTTTAGCTCAGAAGCATTTATATTGCTTATAGATTTTACTACACTTCGAGTAACATTAACCTGTGGCAAATTCAATTGAATAGGTATGATTTAGAAAGGCAATAAAATGTCTTAATAAAAGGTCTAACAGTTGAAAATACATATCAGAGCAAAAACCAAGCCCTGAGGGGAAAAAATAAACTGCATGTAGAGCTCGGAGACAGGATTGCATCAAGCCACACATCCAAGGAAGAGTTCAGAAAAAATCTGCTGCACTGAAGGTTGCAGAAGCATGTAGTCTCTGTTACCCTTAATGGAAGAAGTTTGAAACAACCACAGCTCTTCCTAGAGCTGGCCTCCTGGCCAAACAGCAATTGATGGAGAAGGACCTTGGCTAGATTGGTGACCAAGAACTGATGGTCTAGTTGAGCTCCATGATCATATATGCAGATGGGAGAAACTTACAGAAGGACAAACATCACTGCAACATTTCACCGATCTGGGTTTTATGGTGCTGTGGCAAGGGAAGACATATGAAAACACACTTGGAATTTGCAAAAAAGCACATAAAGGACCCTGAGACTGTGAACTTCAAATCCAAACACCATGTTTGATAGAAACCAGGCACTGCTCATCACCTGTAGAATACCATCCCAAAAGTAAAGTGTGCGTGTGCTGGTAGCAGCCTCATGCTGTGGGACTGTTTTTCAGTGGCAGAGACTGAGGGACTCGTCAGAGGAGAAGAAAAGCTCAATGCACCAAAATATTCAAATAAGCCTTAATGAAAACCCAGTCCAGAGCTTTCAGAACCTCAGAATGGGCACACAGCAAGAGTGGCTTATAGACAATTTTGTGAATGTCCTTGTGGCCCAGCCAGAGCCTGGGCTTGAACCAAATCAAACATTTCTGGAGAAACCTGAAAATGTCTGCCAGATACCATCCAAGCTGACAGAGCTTGTGAGGTAAGGCAAAGAATGGCAGATAATCCAACTGAGTACTGAGTTACTTATGCAATGTACTTATTTCAGTTTTTATTTTTAAGTTGTGGCAATTCTGTTTTTTTTTTTTTTTTTATCATTATGGTACTTGGAGTGTGGGAATTTTTTTTTAAACAATTTAACATAAGGCAGCAACATAAACTTGAAAAAAATGTAGGGGTATGAATACTTTTGCAAGTAACTGGATTACTTTCATCTTTCAGACAAATACAATCAGAGTTATATTAAAAATGTCCTTTATAATGGCAGTGAATGGGTGTTGAAACTTTGAAGCCAGAAAAAGTGCTTTAATCCATTATAGAAGTATTCCACACAGCTCCAAGGGGCTAATAAAGGCCCTCTGAAGCAAAGCAATGGGTTTGTGTAAGAAAATGATCCATATTTTAAACTATAAACTGTAATTGTTAAAAGTCACCTCTTGGCTTATATCGAAATCATCTGACATTTTTCTTTACAAATCCTCATTTTGTACTTCTAGTTCAAGACCGGTGTTTTGTTTTGCTTTCTCCACTGCACTTCTGCATTCGCCATTTCTCACCAGAACTTATGCTACACCCACATGCTACATCATCTGCTGGAGCGCCACTCTCCTGTGAATGCGTGTATGACAGTTAGCAGAAGCTAGATATTACGGTTTATAAAACGTGGATATTTTATTTCTCTTCAGAATGCCTTTATTAACTCCCTGGAGCCGTGTGGAGTACCTTTTTATGATGGCTAGATGAACTTTTTGGGGCTTCAAAATTTCAACACCCTTTTACTGCTATTATAAAGCTTGGAAGAGACTATTTTAATATAACTCTGATTGTATTCATCTGAAAGAAGAAAATCATAAACACCTAGGATGGTGGATAGGATTGACCAAGGAGTCAATCATGGGGTCATTTAGATTTTTGGGTGAACTATCCTCTTAATGCTTGTTTTGTCTTATTTTAAATCTTTTTATTACATCTTTAAGCCTTGAAAGTTTGCTGAGGCCCCCTAGTGGGCCCTTGCTCTTTTTGGTTGGTTTAAAAAACTTGTTGTACCAAATCATATTGGCAACCTTTAGTTTTTACAGTTTTTAGCTTTAGTCTCCATTCATTGTGATTACATCAAAATATACAATCAATACATATTTTGAAATTTTCTTCCTTTGTGAAAGGACATGAAGGTGAGTAAATTATAGGATTTTAATTTTTAAGTGAACTATCCCTTTAAAATCTGACCTTTGAGCAGTTGTTGTTGGATAGCTGAAGTGAACTTTCTCTGCTGTTGTTGTTGTTGTTGTCGTCGTCAGGGAGGGAGCCCTCAATTTCAAGTGACACACGCACAGACTCTTCCACAGACAGCTACAGCTACAAGCACTCTCGATCACACCATGAGTCCATGGCCTCCCATTTCTCTTCTGACTCTCAGGGAACTGTGGTGTGTAATCAGGACAGCAGCGGTTCCCAGAACAGCATGGACACTGCAGGTACTTTAACAAACACACACTCTCTGATATAAATTCTAAGAGCAAATGCGCCATGCTAAATCAAACTGAGAAGGCACGTGTCCTGTCAAAACTTAATCTAACTTTCATAAATGTAAAAGTCTGAGTTTTAATTTTTTTTCCTTAGGGGAGGTTCTTAAAGACCAGGTCACTCCTCTTTGTACGTCAAGGCCCTCATCTACTGGCCATCTGCAGGACTATAAAGAGACTGTGAATATGATCCACAGCAGACCCCTTTCATCGTCCTCTAGCTCAGGGGTAGGCGGCTCAGAGGCTGGGGCGCGGGCGAGGGATTGGGAAGACGAGAGCACCAGCAGTGAGTCCAAGTCCAGCTCCAGTGGAGGGTGCTATCGCCCCACATGGAGACCCAGAAGAGAAGCCCTGAACATTGACAGTATCTTCAGCCGGGAAAAGCATCGGCCGGCCGGCTATGCCACACTAGGACCTTCCCCGCTACCGGAGGACCCGATGTCACCAGGGCACAGTGAATTGGTCTCAGGGGCTGTGGCGGAGGGGTCAAACATTGTGGCAGCAGAGATGGGGGGCATGACCGATGGCTCAGGGGGCATGCCAGAAATGGGAGTGGAGCATCTACCAATCCCGCCACCTCTAAGAGGCATGGAACAGCAGCCTCGGCTAATCCAGAGGATGGAGAGTGGCTACGAAAGTAGTGAGAGGAACAGCAACAGCCCTATCAGCATGGACATGCCCCTCAGCGACAACCCCAGCACCAGTGCTCACAGGTAATACAGCAACTTGCCCAAACTAACTAACCTATATGTGAACCTGGATCACAAAACCAGTCTTAAGTAGCACAGGTATATTTGCAGCAATAGCCAAAAAATACATTGTATGGGTCGATTTTTCTTTTATGCCAAAAATCATTAGGGTATTAAGTAAAGATCACGTTCCAGAAAGATATTTTGTACATTTCCTACCGTAAATATATCAAAACTTATTTTTTTATTATTATTATGCATGGCTAAGAACTCAATTTAAACAATTTTAAAGGCGATTTTCTCAGTATTTAATTTTTTCGCACCCTCAGATTCCAGTATTTCAGATAGTTGTATCTTGGCCAAATATTGTCCTGTCCTAACCAAACATCAATAGAAGCTCATTTATTCAGCTTTCAGATGATTTATAAATCTGAATTTCATAAAATTGACCCTTATGACTGATTTTGTGGTCCAGGGTCACATATATCAGGGGTGTGCAGTCTATATAAGCTGTGAATGCCATTTGAGATGATGAGTTTAGGGACTGGCTTTTAATATTAACATTATTGTAAATTCTCTATCTGAGGTGTAATACGAAGCTCACATGTATGTAACAGTGTGGAATTAATTTATTTGCCAAACATGGGCAAATCTGTGAAATCTGTGCCAGTTATGGAGGGATTCAGGTGAGCAGATCCACAACAACTTTGGCACCTATACTCTGCTACTGTGAATTGTTATTATTGTTCCATGTCCATTGGTTTGTTGGCATGTAGGTGATTTAATGCGCAAGAAATGCTGTCTGCAAATTGCTTGTTCAAGCAGAAAATGTGTTGTTGCTGCTGCCAGATTTCGATGACCAAAAATCACACTGTATTTGATGCAAATCTAACTTGATTTCAATTTAAATCATAATTTAAAATTGAATAAAATAGAATACAGATTAAACAGAATACAGAATACAGTTTAACAATATTACTGTTTTTACTGTTTTTTTATCAAATAGTAAATGCAGCCTTAATTAAATTTGATGATTTGATTAACTTTTGTTTGTATTCATAATGTCATTAAATGGATTACGATTATGCGTAATATAACTCTACTACCTGCTGCTTAATTTTTTATATTTTCAATATTATATTATTATAAATAATATATGAAATATTAAGTTAGCTGAAACTGGCAAGCATCACCCGCACCTACCCTATCCTCTATGTCTGTACAATAATTTGATTTCATAAATTGTTTCTAATGGTGTTAATATTGACAGTGTTGGTTGAATTGAATTTTGCCAAGAAAACAGTATTAAATATATCATAAATATCTGTTCAGGATTGTACCATAAGCCTTAAATGATTACTTCACTTCCAGAATAAATATGTCCTGATAATTTACTCACCCCAATGTCATCCAAGGTGTTCATCTCTTTCTCTCTTCAGTCGAAGAATATTTAAGGTTTTTGAGGAAAACATTCCAGGATTTTTCTCCATATAGTGGACTTCAATGGGGACCAACGGGCTGAAGGTCCAAATTGCAGTTCCAATGCAGCTAAAAAAGGGCTCTACACAATCCCAGCCGAGGTCTTATGTAGCGAAACAATTGGTAATCTTTCTTAAAATAAAATATAAAAATTATTTATTTTTTAACCACAAATGCTAATTTTGCACTAGCTCTGTGATGTGCATTGTGTAAGCATGTTGAAAAAGTAATGTAGTACTAGTTCTTTATCAAAAAGGGTGAAAAACTATATCTTATTTTCTCCTCCAACTTCAAAAGCGTTCGCTAGTCAGCTTGCCCACTTGGTAGTGCAAGACAAGCATTTTGTGGTTAAAAAGTGTATTATTTTTATTTTTTTAGAAAATGATTGATCGTTTTGCTAGATAAGACCCTTATTCTTCGGCTGGGATCGTGTAGTGCCCTTTGAAGCTGCATTGAAACTGCAATTTGGACCTTCAAACCGTTGGCCACCATAGAAGTCTGACAAAAATCCTGGAATATTTTCCTCAAAAACCTTCATTTCTATTCGACTGAAGATAGAAAGACATTAACATCTTGGATGACATAGGGGTGAGTAAATCATCAGGAAAATTTTTATTCTGGAAGTGAACTAATCCTTTAATGTTGTAATCAACACAAACATAGACAAATTCACTATATAGACACTGAGAATCACTCTCATGATGTCTGAGTGAATGACATATGCTCTTCTCCCCCTCAGGGACAGTGGCAGTAAGAGACCCGTGACTTCTGGGCCCTCCTGGCGGACAGTGCCCAAGTCCAAAAGCAGCAGTGCCATCCTGCAAGACCTCAAATCACCCACCTGGAGCAGCACTCCATTGAGTTTGGGTGAGTCACCACCAGTCTTTGCCTGTGTGCATTAACCTGCTACTGCTACAAGGTGTTCATGTCAAGTGTTTAACTCAGACATGAATATTATAGTTACTTATTTATGTCTTTGCGTATGTGTAGGAGAGGGACGCAGCGAGCTGGATGAATTGCAAGAGGAAGTTGCTCGCAGGGCCAGGCAGCAGGAGCTCCAGAGGAAGAAGGAGAAGGAGAGAGAAGCAGCGCAGGGCTTCAACCCCAGACCCAGCAAGTTCATGGACCTGGACGAACTTCAGCACCAGGGTAAATGCCACCCAGGGCCAAACATTCAATAACCAAATGAAAAGAACATAAAATTTGTATTTAAAAAGAAAGCACACAGAGCTGGCAGAGTTTTGTATTACGGGTAATCCCTTCAACAAAAACCAGCTTAAACCAGCCTGAAGTGGTATTGATCATCCATTGAAGTTAGACATTTTTTAAATTGTTCATTTTGATGGCTGGCTAAGCTGTTTAGATCGGCCTGTTTTGATGCTTGTAGGGGGGTTTTGTCCAGGTTTTACCTGATCAGACCAACCGACCAGCTAAACCAACTTAAAGATATTGTTCACCGAAAAATTAAAACTCTGTCATTAATTGCTTACACTCATGTCATTCCAAAACCGTAAGACCTTTGTTCATCTTCTGAACACAAATTAAGATATTTTTGATGAATTCCAAGTGGTTTCTGATTCTGACCCTGTATGGACAGCAATGGAACTACCACGTTCAAGGCCCAGAAAGGTAGGGTTGGGTTAAGTTGTTGGTTTTGTTTTCTTTGTGCACAAGAAGTATTCTCATAGGTTCACAAAATTGAGGTTGAACCTGGGTCTTGAATGTTTCAGTTGTATTGCTGTCTATGCAGGGTCAGAAAGCCTTGGATTTCATCAAAAATATCTTAATTTGTGTTTCAAAGATGAACAAAGGACTTACGGGTTTGGAACAACATGAGGGTGAGTAATTAATGATTAATTCATTTTTGGTTTAACTATCTTTATTATTATCTATATCTATTATCTATTTATCTATATTAAATATAGTTGATATTAATTTTTTTATTGATTTTTTGATAGCTGGCTAAGCTGTTTAGGCTGGTCTGATTTAAAGCTTCTAGGGGGGTTTACATACTTTTTTACATACCAGCTAGACCAATTTAAGATCAACAAACCAGTTTAAGACCAGCTAAGATCAGCAAATTACTTTAGGCTTGTTTCTAGTGGTCCACGATTTATTGGTAACATATTGGTTATGAGTTGATATTAGAGATTTTTGAATTAAGCTGTTTAGGCTGGTCTGATTTAGTGCTTCTGGGGTGGCTTTTGACCTTATCAGGACGACCGAACTGCCAAACCAACTTATTGCCAACTTGACCATATACAGTTGAGATCAAAAGTTTACATCCTTCTTGCAGAATCTGCAAAATGTTATTTATTTTACCAAAATAAAATGGATCATACAAAATGCATGTTGTTGTTTATTTCACGAGTTCCCTCTTACAGATAATAAACTGAGTGAAAGGTTGAGCATATTTGGCGTGCTGTCCGGGAGAGGGCCTCGAGCTCGGTAGCCATTCCCGAGCCCGGGGCACTCCCCCGCCCAGGGGGAGGGGTCCGAGCTCAGCACTGGCCCGAACCCTATAAGCGCTCCCCCCTTAAGGGCAGAAGGTGAGGAGACGGGGTGGAGAAGGGGCGTTAACAAGACAAGAGATGGTGAAGGTAGGAATGTTGTGATATTTATAGGGATTTCCTGGGTTGATTGGATATGGAGGATAATTGCTAAGGGTGAACCAGCCGTGTTAATTATCTGAGCGAGCTCCTCCCGAAATTTGTTCAAAAACATCACTTAGTACTAACCTGAACATATTTCACATAACAGATGTTTACATATAGTCCACAAGATAAAATAATATTTAAATTTATAAAAAAGAGCATAAAAACATCCCCTTTATTCTTAATACTGTGTTGTTACTTGAATGATCCACAGCTGTGTTTTTTGTTTAGTGATAGTTGTTCATGAGTCCCTTGTTTGTCCTAACAGTTAAACTGCCTGCTGTTCTTAAGAAAAATCCTTCAGTTCCCACAATTTTTTTGGTTTTCCAGCATTTTTGTGTATTTGAACCCTTTCCAGCAATGATTGTATGATTTTGAGATCCATCTTTTCACACTGAGGACAACTGAGGGACTCATATGCACCTATTTAAAACTTTTTAAATTTGAAGATCAGGGTAAATGTAACTTAGTTTGTCTTCTGGGAAATGCGTAACTATCTTCTGTAGCCTCGGAAGGGCAGTACTAAATGAAAAATATGATCAGTGAGCATTTGAACCTTCTAATCGTTGCATATGAATCTCTCAGTTGTCCTCAGTGTGAAAAGATGAATCTCAAAATTACACAGTCCTGAAAAATGTTATGAAAAACAGCAGGCAGTTTAACTGTTCAGGACAAACAAGGGACCCATAACTATCAACAAACAAACAAAAACACAGCTGTGGATCATTCAGGTAATAAAACAGTATTAAGAATCATTTAAAAGGAGTCATTTTTATAAATTAAACTATTATTTTTCTCATGTGGACTATATATCTTTTATGTGAAATATCTTATTCAGGTCAGTACTAAATAAACAATAGCATGCATTTTGTATGATCCCTCTTATTTTGGTAAAATAATTACCATTTAGCAGATTCTAAAAGGGGGATGTAAACTTTTGACATCAGCTGTACTGGGAGACCAGCAAACCAGTTCAAATCAGCAGCCATCGAAACCAATTTAGGCTGGTTCAAACTTTTGTCCAGTAGGGATAGTTTGGAAGTAAAAGTCTACCTTTCTGTCTTCTAAACTCTACAACCAATGCAATGTCTCATAATCTTTAAATGGTAAAAGAATTTAAATATCATTATAACACCTTGTATTATAATATAAATATTGTAGATTGGAACCATAGCCTCAAAAACACTTATACACTCAAATCTTACATTTTTAATCTTGAATCAGAGTTCTCCCTAGTCAGCGTGCATGGTGTGTGTACAAACATGTCTTAATTGTGTTTGAGTTGTGTTGGTGGCAGTCATTAGACTGTGTGCGCTTGTGTGTCAGTGGACGTCTCCATTCCCGGTAAGCCGTGCAAACGGTGTTGAGTGGCGTGTTCCCGGCAACACATTGAGGGCTCCTGTGAGCAGTGTTTGTGCGTGTAAGAGCGTGTTCTCAGAGGCCTGGCCTTGGTGTGTTAATTGCAGGGAAGGGGGGCAGTTTTGAGCACTGCCTGGCGGAGGCTGACTCTCTCTTAGAGCAGTCGCTGCGCCTGGAGCAAGCTGGGGATACAGCTACAGCCCTGGCGCTCTCCCACCACGCTGTGTGTAAGTAATTCTAACCTGCCTCTGCTTGCTATGCCCAACTCCTACGCTGTCCGCTCGGGTAAACGTCACTTACCCAATAGATGCACTTTCTAGGTCCGTTTGGTAAGAAGCAGTTCCCGAAAACATTCATGTCCTCGCAACATGACACAAACCCACCAGTATTATCCCAACACTGCCTTCCCTTCCTGCAGCACCCTGTGTGTGTGTTTTTGCTTCTATTTGTCTCTCTGTGCGCCTGTTCTCCTTGTGTGTATGTGTGTGGCATATTATTTGTCATTATCTTGTCTTTGTTGTTTCAAGGGATGCACAATATATCCGTACTACAGTTTTTTTTGTATTGTTTTTTATTATTTTTAAATAGAAATTTGATATTTATTTATGCATGCTATTTTCCCTTATGTTTATATTTAGATATTTAGATTTACAAATAATTTAATAAAACTGCTAACTGTAATTTTTAACAAATCTCAATATGAATATGCATTTTGCATACAGTACTACTATGTTTTGATGCCTTTATGAAATGAACTTTAAAGGGATTGTTCACCCACAAATAAAAACAAATTATCATTAATTACTCACCCACATGTTGTTCCAAACCACTAAGACCTTCGCTCATTTTCAGAACACAAATTAAGATATTTTTAATGAAATCCATAAGCTTTCTGACCCTACATAGACAGCAACACAATTACCATGTTGAAGGTCAAGAAAGGTAGTAAGTACATGTATAAATTAGGGCTGCCCCCTAATAGTCAACTAACCAATAGTTGACGAGAAAAGGCTTGGTTGACCAAAATTTTATTAGTCGCAGAAAAAAAAATCCACAGGAAGTGGCGAAGTCACACAGTCCCTGACGGACAGATTATTAATGGCTGGTCTCTGTGGTAATATAGTGCATCGGGCAGGCCATCCAAATGCTCACCTATCAATCATCGACCTCAAATATGGCCTTTTATTTGAAAAAATGTATGTAGTAGTAGCCGGTGCGGTCACTTGCTCTTAAAATACTCCGTCATTTTTGGTCATACAGATAAAATCAAATCTGTAAGACTCATTTATTTATGTACACTCAGAATAACAACAAAATGTTGCGCTTTTGTAAAATAATTAAAGCAAACAGAATGTGCTTTCTGCCGTCTCGGCCTCTATGAACTTGAGCACGAAACTTCGAAACTCAGTGTATACTTGCCCTACAGACATGTAAAAAATATATCTATAGAGAGCGAAATGTCTACTTTTAAATAAACCAATTCAAATAGAAAACAAATATTCTCAGATTATGAGAACATGCGTACAGGAGCATCACTACTGTGGAGATGAAGAATCAGTGTCGCCAACTTCATCTCTTAAGCTGAAAACAAAGAAAGCACTAGTTTATCAATACATTATTATAACGTTAATGCAGTCTCCTTGTTGTTTTTCCCAGACACATTCATAATTATTATATATAACATTGCGCTGTGGCAAGCTTTTTTGTGTGAGCTTGAGCGCTTATTAGGCTATGTAGGTAATTAAAGGCTCATTATTATGATTTATATGGTTTATTAATAAACATGTGACTACTAGTCGACCAGAGAAATCTTTAGTCGAGGACAGCTCTAGTTAAAATAGAGGAAATCATTGAATAAAGTTGTTATTTTTGTTTTCTTTGCACACAAAAAGTATTCTCATAGCTTCATGAAATTAAGGTTGAAATGCTGATGTCACATGGACTATTTTATCAATGTCCTTACTACTTTTCTGGGCCTTGAATGTGGAAGTTGCATTGCTGTCTATGCAGGGTCAGAAAGCTCTTGGATTTCATCAAAAATATCTTAATTTGTGTTCTAAAGATGTGTTCTTTAGATAAAATCGTATGAAATTTATTGCGAGTTATTGATAACATGAAAATAATGTTCATCTTATTTTAATGTATTGCATTTTGTTTACTTTTTTTAATTTAATAACTGTATTTTTTTCTTTATTTTAATTGAATATTCAGTGCATCCCTGTTTCTGTTCTCTTACTGCTGTGATCAGAGTCACCATTTGCACAGATTTTCACAATCTGATTGGATGACTGGGCATGTGGCTCTGCCTGTTGATTGTTAATACCGCTGATAGTGGCGTGCTATTGAAAAGCGCTCGGCTTTGGCCATTTAAGAGCCCCAATCTGTGCCAGACCGATCTGTGCCAGACAGAGGCTGGAACAATTGTAATCCTTTTTTTATTTGAACATTTCATTCTGTCCATTTGGGACACCATTTGAATGGGCCTCACCCAAGCCACACGCAAACCTAAATCCATTCTGGATTCACAATCATAACATTCCCGACCTCAATAAATCCTTTTTGGTGGAAGAATTGGATTGTAATTGTGCTGAGCCGTCGTGTGTGGACACTGGCGCACAATCCTGCCTAAATCTCTACGCACTCTCCAAATTAAAACAAAAAAGGTGGCTGTGTATCTCACGCTTACCTGGAACAACAGCATTTTTTGTCTGAAGCGCTGGCATACCTGCTTGAATGATTAATGAGCAGAGAACAATTTCAGCCATGCAAAACTCTCCACAAAGCTATTTATACCACTCACAAACCACTATCCTGGTCGGCAAACCCTCCATCTCTGTCTCGCTTTGCTTACGGTATGTGTGTGCATGTCTGTATATGTGAGGCGCAGCACTAATATATGTAAAGGGAAGACAGCTTTTGTAAATATTTCCACTCTTCACATCCCCGCAGACCTTTTACTGTCTCATCGAGACAGATCCGATTTGGCCAAAAGCGCATACAGGCCTCTAAGATCCAGTGGCAGTCTATAAGGTCATGCCTTCACTATATAGAAGAATAGTTTCCTGTTCCTCTGGCCGAACGAAAGCAATGCCTGCCACAACCCTGCAATCCATCATTGGTTTTGTGTGTGTCTATGTTTGTGTGTCTGTCCTGGCTGTCGCTCCTGCTTCCTGTGTCTTCAGTCTGTGGTGTGCCGTCCTAAAACTTTGCCCCTTTGCATCTGGCAGAACGCCATCAGCTCCTTTTCAACCCATTGAAAGCGATGCGCGTCATCTGCAGTTAAAGCTAGCTCAGGCGCAGCTGGTGTTGACAGCAGTAAATGTTCTGAAAATAGCATTTTTATGATAGGCAGAATTAATGCTAAACCAGACTTAAACGAAACAGGTTCAAGGGAACCATGGCAACACTAACTTCCCATGCGGTTTTCCATGTAACAGCCCCAGACGGGAGAGCAACCAAATCAACTGTTTCCTAATGCGAACTCATTTTGGGATGCAATTAACAGTTAATCAGTGTGATGGATCTCAACATGTTGTTTAGTACACATTGCGAACGAGGGCTTAAAAGCTCAATCACAGTCGTTGGTTTCTCTCTTGTCGTTCAGCAGAGCAGCCCAGTGCTTCTCCATGTTATGATCTTTCTGAAATCTGTTTATGTCACTCATTGTGAATGGGTTTGTTCAGTAAGCAAAATACTGCACAACAGCAGGTTATGTGTTTTTAAAAGGCAATGTGAAAATTATTGAGCTCAGGGGTGTCATGCACCTATTTGTTTGAGCAGTTAGAGATGCACGATTAATCGTTAAAAGGTCGCAATCTCCATTCAAACTCCCAAGCAATGTCATTTCGAAATGACAATGATTCGCCTGTGTCTAGTAAACGTTTGGCAAAGGAACATTCAAATCTGCGTTCACGCTAAGGTTGACACAGAGAGAGTAGTTACCATGTTTAGGCAAGATACAGCTTCACAAACAGTCATTTCAACAATGAAGGATTATTTCTGTCTTACATTCATTTATATTATCACAGAATTATTGGGATAAAAATTTATAGCTGTGATATAAACAATAATGTCTGTGGTAGTGATCAAAATAGTATGGAAGCCCATTTCCGCCACTGAAAAAAAGTTTTTACGACTTTATATCTCACAATTTTGGCTTTTTTCTCAGAATTTAAGATATAAACTTACAATTCAGACTTTTTTCCCACAAATTTGAGTTTATACGAGTCTATTACTACTTTAAAAAAAAAAAAAAAAAAAAAAAAAAATCTCAGAATTGTGACTTTTAAAGTCCAATTATTTTTTCCCAAAGGGGGAATAAAGACTGATATATTTTCAGAATTCCGAGTATATATATTTCTCAATTCTGACTTAATAACTCGGAATTGCGAGTTTATACTACGCAATTCTGACATTATTTCTCAGAATTGCGAGTTTATATCACGTAATTCTGAGGAAAAAAGTCAGAATTGCAAATTTGTATCACAATTCTGAGGAAAAAAGTCAGAAATGTCAGATAAAGTGTCGTAATAACCTTTTTTTAACTGTAAATTTGCTTCTAATTGCTGCTAATTTTTAGAAAATTGTGAGATGTAAATTTGCAATTGCAAGAAAAAAGTCTGGCGTGTAAGATAAAGAGTTGCTTTTAAATTTTTTATTCATCGGTGGAAATTTGTTTCCAATAAATAAAGCAAATTACCTTTTGAGAGTAATTTTTGCTTCAAATAATATTTGTGTCGAGTTTATATCTTGCAATTCTGACATTATAACTCGCAAGATACACTAGTAAGATATAAACTTGCACTTATGAGAAAAAAAGTCTGATTTGTGAGTTTATGTCTCACAGTTTTGGCTTTCTAACTCACAAGCGCATTTATATCATGCAATTTTCTTAGAATTGCGAGTTTGTATCACGCAATTCTGAGAAAAGAAGTCTGAATTGGTAGATGTAAATTCGCAATTGCAAGAAAAAAGTCAGAATTGTAAGATAAAGTTTCGCTTGTACCTTTTTAAATTTTTTAATCATTGGCAGAAATGGGCTTCCATAAAATAAAGCAGATCACTAATTTGTAATTAGTAATTTTCGCTTCTAATAAGGTTTCTGTCAAGTTATCGCAATTCTGACTTCGTATCTCACAAGATACTCACAAGAAGTTCTGACTTTATAAACTGCAAGTTTATTTCATGCAGTTCTAATTTCATGTCCCAGAATTGCAAGTTTATATCACAATTCTCAAAAAAAAAAAAAAAAAAAACGTCAGAATTGTGAGTTTGTATCATGCAATTCTGAGAAAAAAAATTGAAATGTGAGATGTAAACTCACAATTGTAAGAAAAAAAGTCATAATTGTGAGATAAAGGGCTTCCATAAAATAAAGCAAATCACTTTTGGAAAGTAATTTTCGCTTCTAATCACGTTTGTGTCGAGTTTCTCACAATTTTGACTTTATAACTCACTCATGAGAAATAAACTACGCTCATGAGATATAAACTCGCAATTCTGAGAAAAAAGTCAGATTTGTGAGTTTATATCTTGCAATTCTGACTTTATATTTCGCAATTGCAAGTTTATATCATGCAATTCTGAGAAAAAAAATGCAAATTGTGAGATATAAACTCGCAATTCTGAGAGAAAAAAGTCAGATTTGTGAGTTTATATCTTGCAATTCTGACTTTATAAGTCGCAATTGCAAGTTTATATCATGCAATTCTGACTTCATTTCTCAGAATTGCAAGTTTATATCACAATTCTCAGAAAGTCAGAATTGTGAGTTTTTATCATGCAATAATGAGAAAAAAAATCTGAAATGTGAGATGTACAGTAAACTCACAATTGTGAGAAAAATGTCAGAATTGTGAGACAAAGGGTTGCATTTACTTTTTTAATATTTTTTTCAATGGCAGACGTGGGCTTATATAAAGCAAATCACCTTTTGAAAGTAATTTTTACTTCAAATAATGTTTGTGTCGAGTTTATGTTTCACAGTTCTGACTTTATAACTGGCAATAATTAATTCCAATTAATTAAATACTTTTAAGTAGACTGCAGCAATAAATATTTAGTCAGCCTTTAGTAATTTACACATTATTTAGTTTAGTTCAGAATCTATTTGAGACAAAATGTTTCATATTTCTCAATTTATCCAGAATCGTGCAGCTCCAATCCATAGTTTAATCAGAAAGTGTTCAAATTTTGACCTAATATACAATTTTTGTTTTAATAAAAAAAAGCGTGACACTTCTGATGCAAGCTACTGTTATCGACCCATTACATGCAGTCAACTATGTGTCAACTTTAATGAACTAGCGTGCAAAGCTTTTGCCTATTGAACACCCTAGAGCTCACTCTGGGGTGAAAGGTGGGATATATCCCACCATCACCCTCTCTTCTTTCTTTCAATTTCACTACTTTGTCGTTTCTATAACAAAGAAATGGTCCGCATGCCGGCCCCTCATAACTCAGCTCTTTCTTTTTCTTTTCTGCATTTTCTTTTCTTCTGCTCTTCTTTCCTTTCCCTTTCTGTTGTTCTTTTGCATTATAGCTAAACTAAGATTTTCCATGCATGAGGGCAGTGCTAACACTCATAGCAGGACTATGGCTGCTGACGCCAAGCTGCAAAAATGCATGAGGAGAGCGCGGGGCCTACAACAGCGCATGCAGCAACAGCAAGAGCAGCAGCAGGAGCCCAGCCGCCCACAGGGGCCCACCAGGTACCTGTACTGTCACCCTGTGTGTCCAGCTTAACCGCTTATTCAGATCTGTACTCTCTCAGACCGCTAGGTCTGTTAGGGTTGTGTGGTGTAACGATGCATAGTCAGTACCGCGGTACCAAAAGTTTGAAAACAGTACAATACCAGCATACAGAGGTTATTTGTGACCCTGGACCACAAAACCAGTCTTAAGTAGCACGGGTATATTTGTAGCAATAGCCAAAAATACATTGCATGAGTCAAAATGATCAAGTTTTATTTTATTCCAGAAATCATTAGGATATTAAGTAAAGATCTTGTTCCATGAAGATATTTTATACATTTCCTACCGTAAATATATCAAAACTTAATTTTTGATTAGTAATATGCATTGCTAAGAATTTGATATGGATAACTTTAAAGGCGATTTAATCAATATTTTGACTTTTTTGCACCCTCAGATTCTAGATTTTCAAATAGTTGTATCTTAACCAAATATTCTATCCTAACAAACCATACATCAATGGAAAGCTTATTTATTCAATTTTCAGATGTATAAATCTCAGTTTCAAAAAATTAAATTGACCCTCATTACTGGTTTTGTGGTTTAGGCTCACATTTGTGAAACAAAAAATATAATTAATTGTTAGTATAATAATACCCATTGGGTTACAGAAATCAAATTCGGTTTGTATAAAATGTCAACTGTTTTGATATATTACATTTATGCACTGGGATATTTTGATTTAACAAGATTTATAGATTTATATGAATTTACATGAATGTATGTTTTATGTTGTATATGTTTGTTGTTAATTCTATGGCACTGCTTGATTTAAAATGGAACTTATGTAATAAATGTCATGTTTATTTCAGTTATTGGTACATTTTTAATTGGTATGATATACAAATCTGTCTGTTTTTAGGGTTGTATCTTTACTTCAAGGCTGGTATTGTACTAAAGTCAAAATTTTGGTTTTAAAGCCAACCCTTGCGTCTGTTCTTTTTTTATTTATTTATTTTTATTTTTTTCATTGGGAAAATGTGGATTTTTGTGAAGTTGTAATGAGCTTTGTCTTTGGTTATATTTCTGTGATTGTGATGCAGTTCTAGCTTAAAGGATTAGTTTACTTCCAGAGCAAAAATTTACTGATAATTTACTCACACCCATGTCTTTCTTTCTTTAGTTGGAAATACAATTTTTTGAGGAAAACATTCCAGGATTTTTCTCCATATCATGGAGTTAAAAGGTGGCCATTGGTTTAAAGGTCCAAATTGCAGTTTCAATGCAGTTTTAAGGAGTCTACACAATCCCAGCCGAGAAATGAGTGTCTAAAAATTAAAAATTGATGTACTTTTAACCACAAATGACTCCCAGTGAAGTCCACTATATGAAGAGAAATCCTAAAATCTTTTCCTCAAAAATAAACGTAATTTCGACTAAAGAAAGAAAGAAAGACGAAATTAACATATTGGATGACATGGAGGTGAGTAAATTATCAGTAAATTTTTATTCTGGAAGTGATCTAATCCTTTAAAAGATCTCCTTACCTTTCATACATTACCAAACTGATAAGTTTGTCAGAATGCTGTGATATTTTACTCTCACAAAGAGCTATGGTTGCTTTGGGTTTGGTTGTTTGTTTTCCAGAGCTTTTGGATGTTCATTTTTAATTTAAAACCACACATACAGACAGGACGGGTGTTATAGATTCCCAATAAGTCAGAGTATTGGAAGCCGGGTTGCAGTCGGCTGAGTTATTGGCAAACCCAAGCTAGCGAATGGCTGCCCACCTATATTACATACACATGGCATGCCACTTCACTAATAAAGTAGAACAATGCAACAGTCACTGCAGCAGTGTGTCCCGTGGAATGCGGTTGTTTTATTTTATTTTTTTCTAGTTCCCTGCTTTCTTATTCCCCTCCATCGATTAAAGGCGTCGATGTGATGTATGGCCTGACCTGGCCAAAGCCCTTGGGTAATTACCCAATGTAGTGCTTGAGGAAGTATTTACAGTAAATGAGCACTCGAGCACATTAATCAGGGATGTTTACCTCTGTACCAATCTTCTCCGAGTTCACTTGCCTCTATACCCACTCTAGGGCATGCAGCAACCGCCAGGAACCACCTATTAGGGGTGTGCCCAAATAGTGAATCCGTATTCGGAAAGGCAAGGAAAATGAATAATGTGTTCTACGGCGCCACTACAGGGACATGTTAGCCGCTTGCTAGCGGTAGCTTGTTACTTTTCAGTACATAAAATGTCACTTACCACATAAACAGAGTAAGGAGAGATGACTGATAGGACGATGGCTCTATTGATTTAAAATTCTAGAATCTGAGGGTGCAAAAAAATCTAAATAGTGAGAAAATTTCCTTTAAACTTGTCCAAATTAAATTCTTAGATATGCATATTACTAATCAAAAATTAAGTTTTGATATATTTACGGTGGAAAATTGACAAAATATCTTCATGGAACATGATCTTTACTCAATATTCGAATGATTTTTGGCATAAAAGGAAAATCGATAATTTTGACCCATGCAATGTATATTTGGCTTATATCTCATATTTATTCCCTTTAGGGTTTCCGTAGTACACGTCATTTCCTTTTCAAACACGGTATTCGAATTCGGGCACATCAGATGTCTCAGATAATCAAACCAACTTTAAACAGTTAATTACTTACTATTAACTTAATGTTGTTATAACCTTAGATTTTATAGTTTCTCCAATCACTTCAGTTTAATATGTGGCTATTTAAACAGTTTTAACCATGGTATTCATTGTTTTTAGGTTAAATGTAAATATAAATATAAATGATTATGCAAAATGATTAGTTAAGAACACATTTCTGGTTTAATACCAATGAAGAGGTGCTGAAATTGCTTTATTGACGGATCCCATATGTGTCTCTAAAGGTCCAAAATTTTTGTATGCGTTTTTTCACATTCGTCAAAATTTGTCACAGTGGCTCAAAATTGTCAAAACCTCTCAAAATGCTTGATACAAATGCAGAAAATTTAACCCGATTTCAAATTTTTTTATGACTGACAAAATGTTAACAGTGTCAGATTTAGGGATCCCTGCACATCTGTACTAAAAGCAACTGCACAATGCAGTGAAAACACTGAGGATTGTGTGTTTGCATTTTTCAGAGGCTTTTTACTCGTATTAGATAAAGATTTATCTGAAGATGAATCTATCACATGGGTCATCGGTGGGTCGCTGAGGGCCAGTAGAGATGAAGGAGGATTGATGGTGTTCTGATGGATACTCTGCTTTGCTTTATTAGAGGTGAATGCAGATAGTGAGCAGGTTTCCCTTCTGGAGCAAAGCCAACCCTCATTCTCATGCACTCCAATTCTGGGGAGCTTTTGGGCGTATTTATGGCTGCTGTAACTCTGGTTTATACGACGACTATGAAAATGATGTCAAGGTCGCATAGTGCGTCAGCTGTGGAAAGCACGTGGGGACTGTGTGTGTGTCTGTGTGAATGTGTGTGTGCATTGTATGAGAAGTGGCTCATGAATACTGGTGTGAAGGACGCAGGTCTCCTTGAATTTGGTCCTTGGCTGCATTGTAACCTTTGTGAGTTAGAAAATGTTAGAATGGGTTTCATGCAGCAAAGCATTTTCAGGTACGATTGGATTTTTGAAATGAATGTGTACTGATTTACAAATATAACACCAATTGGTCTTATCAAAGACACATTTTATGTTTAGTCTGCCTTGATGAATAAGTACATACTGCATATTTGTGGCAATATTAAAATATATCTCAAATGTATATATGTATTTTATGTGTGACAGCACTTATAAAATGTTACCCTGGGCCACAAAATCAGTCGTAAGGGTAAATTTTTTTAAATTTAGATTTATATTTAACATCTGAAAGCTGAATAAATAAGCTTTCCATTGACGTAGGGTTTGTTAGGATGAGACAATATTGGTTGAGAAACAACTATTCCAGAAAATTTGGAATCTGAAGGTGCAAAGAATTAGAAAATTGCCTTTAAAGTTGTGCAAATGAAGTTCTAAGCAATGCATATTACTAATCTGAAATTAATTTTTGATATATTTACAGAAGGAAATTTCCAAAATATCTTCATGGAACATGATCCTTAAAAGAAAACTTTATAATTTTGACCCATACAATGTATTTTTGGCTATTGCTACAAGTATACCTATGCTGCTTACGACTTATGACTGCGCTATTTACAACATGGATTGTGGTCCAAGGTCACAAATTGTTTAACCTTTCATCAAGGGATTCAAAGTTATGTCATTCAACATAAGTTTTCTTCATGTTTTTTCAATTTCATGTCTTGAAATGTCTATATTTTTTTCAGCTGTATTTCAACAAAGAACGTGCTGTTAATTTAATTGAATTTAATTTTAGTCCTTAAAGGGATAGTTCACCTCATAATAAAAATTCTATCATTATTTACTCACCCTTATGTCGCTCCAAACCTGTAAGACCTTTGTTCATCTTCTGAACACAAATTAAGATATTTTTGATGAAAGCTCTCTGACCCTCCATAGACATCAGGAGTCCATCCACATTCAAGGTTCAGAAACGTTGTAAGGACATTGGTAAAATAGTCCATGTGACATTACTGGTTCATCCTTAATTTTATGAAGCTACAAGAATACTTTTTGTGTGCAAAGAAAACAAAAATAACAACTATATTTAACAATTTCTTCTTTCCCTGGCCATTACAGATAGTACCATGGTGCATGGTGTTGCTGACGTAGAACTCGCTTGCGTCACACCATTTTTGTTTTCTTTATGCACAAAAAATATTCTCATAGCTTCTTCAATGTTTCTGGACCTTGAATCTGGAAGGACACTTGCTGTCTATGCAGGGTTAGAAAGCTCTCAGATTTAATGAAAAAGGTCTTACGGGTTTGGAACGACATGAGGGTGAGTAATTAATCACAGAATTTAAATTTTTGGGTGAACTAACCCTTTAATGATGAAGTTAATTTTTCAAATAATTCATGTAATTATGCCATTAAATAAATTCATTTTGCCATAATTTAATTAGTGACATTAACTGAGTGATCATGTTTAATGGGACCGTACTAATTTCAGATAACCATGTTCATTTTTCATAGAGTGTCTAACCCAAAACCCTTCTCTTGCTTTTCTCTGCCTCTTCAGTGAACAACCTGGCCCGGTCCAAGTATTGTTGACAGACAATCAGGAGGAGGTCTGGGAGACCAATCAGGATTCTGTGCTTGGCTCACCCTCTCCTCAACCCATGAAATCACCCTCCTCTTGTACAAACTCCCCATCACAGCCCTCTAGCCGCCCATCGCTCAATCCCAGGCCTGCCTCTTCTCAGCCACAGCCCCAAGAGCGTGATGAGCGCAGCAATTGGTCAACCCAGAATGAGGACGAATGGGGTGGCATCAGATTATCGGATGTTCTCCAAGCATCAGGCATCCGGATCATGCCCATACGCAAACACCTTGCCATATCTCTACCCTCTTTACCCCTTGACTTCTGGGGTGTATTGGGAGAGGACGAAGAGGTCTCTACCTGTCAGCATCCTCAATCTCCAAATCCTCCTTTGTGGCAGGGCACTGTGGATAGTCCAGACCGGATACCCCAATCCAGCAATCCCAGTCCCCCTGTTGAGGAGAAGGTGCCGGTGCCCAGACGAGCCCCAATATGGCAGCCCCTGTCTGGATCTTCCCAGCCCTGCACCAAATTGACCCCTCCTGTTGCTGCCCGTCATTGGTCCTCTTGGAGCCTGGACCGTCCTGATGCTGTTGTCAACCCCTATGACACACCTCCTGACCAGAACAAGCGGATGGGACCTGCCCTCTCTCAACACACACCTGGAAGACACCTTGCTCCTCACAGTCCCATGAGCACCAGGAAGAAGAACATCCTTAAGTACTCAAACTTCCAGAGCATGGAGTTGGAACCCACAGAGGCCGAGGACCAGGAACTTTCTGAATTGGATTCACTTTACCAGGCCAGTCTGCAGGCTGGCCCGGGACCTGGCCGAGCCCTGCGCGGTACCAGCTCACCTGCTGTTGGGAGATCAGGTAAATTAACATCTTAAATTGTCTCTTTCTAAGGCTGATGACACATGGGGCAACTGTTTGGAGCAATGTTGTTGGGCAACTTTTTTTTAACAGTGTTGCTTAGGCACTTTCCTATTGAGAATGTGCAATTTCTATCTAGATACTTTAGATGGCCCTGTGGCCCTGTGTCTCACCTGGTTGTATTGTACAAAATGTTTCCCCGTGTTATCATCACCTTAACTTTACTACACAAAAACATGTCTATAAATGTAATTATTGTAAAATGTTTTTGTTTATGAAGACTAATACTAACAAGTTGAACCGTATGTTGCAAAAATGTCATTATTGTCAAACCTGATTTTCTCAAACAGTACCTCCTGCTGCACGAAAGCTGCTCACTGGAGTCGGACGCTCTCGGACCCCCACGGCTGAGCTTGAGAGAACTGTTTATGGACCACCAGGTTGTTGCAGCCCTACTGGATACATGAACATGGTAAGATATGTGGTGTTGCACTCCTGTCTGTAGGTCTGATTACAAAGCTCTCACCCAGGTATTTTCTTTCTCTGCATTTTATTTATTGTGGAGTCTCACGCTTTATCTTTCAAACTTGTCCACAAGTACCTTATATTATAATTTAATTTTTTGGGATTGTTACACAGAATTGGTTCAAAGTCAGAGTTGGAAACATCTTGAAAAAATGCATCTTTTTTCACAAATTTTGTATGTATGCAAATTGTATAATATCCTAAGTATGCATTTCTAGTAATTGTGCAGTTAATTCTAATATTATGATTTCTGTATATATTATTATGATATACTGATTTCATACTGATTGTGGTAAGTTAAGCAAACTCTATCATAACGTCTTAGTTGATAATTCGATATACTTTATTTTTGACAAAACAGCCCATGTTTCAGTTGTGACTGCACATTTTCGGTAGTGACAGACCACATCACGTAATTTTAACTCGCATACTAAAACATAGTAAAATTTTAAAATACAATTTTGTCACTACCATAACAATAATGACATGTTTTGGTTGTGACTGTTTTGGTAGTGACAATTTTAGATACTTTTGAGCCTAGCTCAAAGATGCTAATCAGCACATGGTTAGCTATCACAGTTCTGAACAGTTGTACACACATAAAAACTAAATGTTATTGAATAACACAGAAAAAAGTGTGCTTATTGCAGAAAAAAAGGTGTTTGATAGTGACAGAATTTCAGACTTTTGAACACTTTCACCTCAAAATGATGGACCTATCTACTCACCATGTAGCTATGAGAAAGGGGCATAAATATTTTCTGATCATAAATGTAGGGGTGTAGTAGTTAAAATCAGTCTCAGCCAATGGACTAAAACATACAGTGTTTCAATAGTGACATGAAAATTTGGGCCACATTTTATTATAAAACTTCCACTTTTTAAAAAAAATCTAAATGATATATATATTTTTAAAACAATGGAATAAAATGCAAAAATTATTTCAATATCATTTTCATAAGTTAAAATTTAAGGGTTAGGGTTCAGGACAGCGACCTCCCAATTGAAAGTACCAGATAAATGATGATTTTATACATTTTAAGCTTACTCATATTTTAAATATTATTGTGGGTTTCAATAGATAATAGAAGGATCTTAGTAAACATTCTAAGATTTGAATGCTTAAATGCTATTTAAATGTGTTTTTTGGTTTGTCATCATTCACGTGAACAAGCAACAATTTGCTTCCGATTACAGGTTTTTGTCAGCGAGGGAAAAATTAGGGCTAAAATTGTGTCGTGTTTGGACTTCATTAGATGTTACCCACCTTTAGTCTAAATAATCCAGGTGTTATTTACGTAGTATGTTTATTTATTATTTGCTAGTTCTTTGATGAGAGATGACTGTCTCTTTACTTTTTTTTGTTATGTCTGATTTCTCCCCACATCAGAGCCTGTTTTTCATACAGCGCACAATCTGTTAGCACATGTTGCTCTTGTTTGGGTGTTGTGTCTGGTTTCATCCAGACTTTGTTTTTTTACTGCAGTAACTCTTTGTTCTCTGTAGCCCCTGTCAGTGGCCCATCACGCGCCTCAGTCAGGAGAGGAAGACCAGTATGATGCAGATCACCTGCGCCGTATTGCTCGCAGCCTGAGTGGAACGGTCATCGGCCGTCGCCAAAACCGTCTTGCCGTCTCCCGAAGCTTTGTAAGTATCCCACACATGAATAACACTACAAGTATCTCTTGCTATCCTATTTAATCCGAGGAGCTAACTAATAGCTAAAATATGAGTGAAATAGTGGGGCTAGTGACTACTGGCATTCAAGAGTCTGCAAGAGAAGCCAAAGGAGGGGGGAGGAATCAGATATCTGTCCTAGAAACCCGATAAGAGCGCTGTCACCTATGCAGAAGAGTGCTAACACACAGCTACTGCCACTTTAGCCTGATCTGTGTGTGCTGCCTGTCCCTTGTCAATCACTGCTGAGCTTTAGGTCATTTGATGTACACTTTGCATTTACATCTAGTTGTTTTCATAGCACATGCTGTTCTATAAAAGCTATTTGGTGTATATAGTGTGTTGTTTTGCCATTCATTCATTTCTAATGTATAATGTATGCCAGAAATATATGAATGCATAACTGTATAATATGACATCCACGTGCACCGTTGCACGCAAGGACACTCAAATACACATGCACAACTTCTCATTGTCTTACTGAGTCATACTGCCATCCTGTGTCCATATGCTGTAACTTCACTACATTTGAAAAGAGGCCTGGAGTCTCATTTATAAAGACATGCATATAGTCATCTTCCAAAATGCATTTGTATGCACTTTAAAAATGTTCCCAAATCCTTCTCGCTTTATTCAAGTCTTTTGTACATAAGTGAGAGTGTATGAAAAAGGTAATTTGGTTACTAGATTCTAGTTTCTGGCCATACTGTATATATACATATTTAATTCATTATCCTGTCAGTGATCCACTTTTTATAAAGTTTTCATTCATCTCATTTACATGCACATTATTTTTCAGACCGCGTTCTCATTAAACCTTTACACTCCAAAGAGTGTAAAGCTATTTGACAGTTTCAAATAAATGAACAGTCCCCACTTTTGCCATTTATTATGTTGCATTCTTAAAAATGTAATTAAATAATTTCTTGTCGTTCAAGTCTCCTCAACATTAGCAGACAATAGGTTGAAGGAGTATGAACTGGAAAATATTTGCCACCTTTTTATAAATATAAAATTGTTGATTTTTTAAGTATTGATTTATGCTTTGATTTTATATATTTATATATATATATATATATATATATATATATATATATATATATAGTTGTGGTACTATATATAATTCCATATGAGGTCAGAAGTTTACATACACCTTGCAGAATCTGCAAAATGTTCATTATTTAACAAAAATAAGAGGGATCATACAAAATGTATTTTTATTTAGTACTGACCTGAATAAGATATTTCACATAAAAGATGTTTACATATAGTTCTCAAGAGAAAATAATAGTTTAGAATTTATAAAAACTAACCGTTCAAAAATTTACACACACTTGATTCTTAATACTGTGTTGTTACCTGAATGATCCACAGCTATGTTTTTTTTTTGTTTTTTTGATGATAGTTGTTCATGAGTCCCTTGTTTGTCCTGAACAGTTAAACTGCCCGCTGTTCTTCAGAAAAATCTTTTTAGGTCACACAAATTCTTTGTTTTTTTCTGGATTGTCTGATGCCTTGCAAGGAAACATGATGCTTTGAATTTGGAGATCAGGGTAAATTTAACTTATTTTGTCTTCTGGAAAACATGTAAGTATCTTCTGTAGCTTCTGAAGGGCAGTACTAAATGAAAAATATGATATTTAGGCAAAGTAAGTGTAAATGTACACATTCTGTTCTAGTTGCATTTGAGTCCCTAAGTTGTCAAAAAGATGCATCTAAAAATCATAATCATTGTTGGAAAGGGTTACAAATACACAAAAATGCTGAAAAACCAAAAAATGTTTTATTTTTCTAAAGAACAGCAGGCAGTTTAACTGTTCAGGACAAACAAGGGACTCGTGGACAACTATCACTAAACAAAAAAAAAATCAGGTGTGGATCATTCAGGTAACAACACAGTGTTAAGAATCAAGTGTATGTAAACTTTTGAACAGGGTCATTTTTTTTTTTTTTTTTTGATAAATTCAGCTATTGTTTTCTCTTGTGGACTATGTGTAAACGTCTTTTATGTGAAATATCTTATTCAGGTCAGTACCAAATAAAACATAACATGCATTTTGTATGATCCCTCTTATTTTGGTAAAATAGTTAACATTTTGCAGATTCTGCTGTATATATGAATATTATAAATGTTAGTATAGTATGCTAGTATAATGTTGTGCATTATTGTGCTTACTCATTTCATTCATTTATTCACTCACTGACTTACTGCTCTTGCATCACTGGAAATGATTAGAAAATCATGTCAGCGTGCACTGGCACACCAGTGTGTGATCACAAAAATAGCTTGTACTGCTGCTTTGCACTTGCCGTTCATGTAAGAACATTTTCACATCAGTTGCTTTTAAAGGGATAGTTCACCCAAAAATGAAAATGACGATCTTGTACTCACCCTTACTTCAGTCCTAACCTGTATGACTTTCTTTCTTCTACTGAACACACAAGAAGATATTTTCAAGTCAAGTCAAGTCACCTATATTTACGTAGCACTTTTTACATTTACACATTTACATTTACATTTATTCATTTAGCAGACGCTTTTATCCAAAGCGACTAACAAGTGGGAATACAACAAGTGATTCATCCTAAGGAGGCAGATCAACATAGGAAGTGCTCAAACATACCATATATCAGGCGTTGTTAGAAGAGTGCAGGCTAGAAGGGGAAGATCAGGAAAGAGAGGAGACAGGCTAGAGAGGGAGGATAGAGAAAGAGAGGAGAATTATTATTATTATTTATTTATTTATTTTTTTATAGAGTCACATAGTGTCGAAAAAGATGGGTTTTCAGCAGTCGCTTGAAAGCTGTTAAGGAGACTGAATTCCGGATAGGGGTGGGAAGATCATTCCACCAGGCAGGAACGTTGAACGAGAATGTTCTGGAAATACAATACAGATCGTGTCAATGCAGCCTTACAGTATTAAACAGGAAAACAGTGTGTCGATAATGCAAGAGGACAATAGCAAACACATTTTTCTGTTAAGGTCAGTTCATCATTGATTTAGTGATGTCATGCACAGCTCTGTTGACAATAAAGTCGACATTATTGACAGAAATTAATTTTCAAGAATGTTTCAACTGCTGTCTATAAATAAATGCCACGGGGGTTCAAAACATAGTTTAGTCAAGAAATGTTTTTCCACAGAAGAAAGAAAGAAAGTCATTCAGGTTTGAACCTATAAGAGAGCGAGTAAACAATGACAAATTGTTCATTTTTTGGGGAAATATCCCTTTAATAAATCTCAATTAGTTCCTCATTTTTGACTTAGGATCAAATCTGATCTTATGTGCATTTTATAAATGAGGCCCCTGATTCTTTTCGTGCCTTACTTTTGTGCTCCCCATCTCTTCCCCTCTCCCCATCCCACCCCTCTCTTCTCTTCTTTTTCTCTCTTTTGACTGAATGCACTTGTGTTTTCCTTGTGCGTATCAATGTGTGTGTTGTGTGTGTGTGTGTGTGTGTGTACCTAGCTGGGGGACTCCGGGGTTACGTCATATCACAGCTCCATGTACTCACCTAGTTGCCTTCAGTTTCCATTGTCTCATTCAGACCTCCATCTGCTCCAACCCAGCTGTCTTCATCTCCTTCCTTCATCTTCACCCCCGTCTCAGCAGCCTGGGCCTTGCAGAGAGGCTCCAGGTAAAACCCACTCTCGTTTTCCACTTCCATAACCACTTGGAACCCACTTGTTTCCCACTTGTTCATGTTTCCGCCATTGCATTGCAATTGAGTCCAGGTGCCAGTGGCTCCCCCCTTGCTAAACAGTCTGCATTCGCTTCATTTTTGTTTCCTGCTGTTGAAAAAAAGATCCTCTTTCGTTGTTGCTTTTTTTTTCTTTGATTGGTCTGGATCCTGTCCTTCACACTCCATCCTACCCCACTGCAGGACGTCTCCAGAGGTTCTCCGAGTTTCTGGCTGTGTTTGACCGGCGTCAAGCTCTCTCCAGTGGGAAGCGCTACGGTCCAGCACTGAGGTGTATTGGAAGACATCCTCTCTGAAGTTCTCACCCAAACCAATTGGCTTTGGACCAGGTCCTCCAGCCCTGGATGTATCTGGACAACCCTTCTGCACACCCCATCCCATTCTCTTCACAGTTTCCTGGAGAACTGGAAGGAGCACGTCCTGAGACCTGATGCCATCCTCAATCACCCTGCACTCTGTATTGTTCCTGGGATGATGCCCTTCTGTTACCCTGCTGTAGTCGGTAAATCTTTCCATGCAGAAGCCCCTGAAGCTCGATCCACAGCATGACGGAAAGAGACACTGAAACCATTTTTTTATTTACGAGCACTGGGATGGAGTGATTCTTTAGGGCTGAGGTGTGTGTGTATGACTAACCTATGGTCAGACCTGCAGCATGCAATGATAGGAGTGTGGGGTCCAGATTCGGACTCCCGCAGTGAGCCATCCAACCCAGAGCACTTAACTTAATTAACTCCAACATTTAATTAACTGCAGAGGAGAAGCATACGGTACCTCCTTGCTGCACTAGATGGTAAATGTTTGTTTGTGTGTATGCGTGTGTGCATGTGTTGGGTGGTAAAAGGGGAGGGGCTTATTGTAACCCTGCCCTCATTTATACTACTGGTCAAAGGTTTGGAATAATTAAGATTTTTAAAAGTTTTTGAAAGATGTCTTGTTTGATCAAAAATACTGTAAATATTGTGCGACGGTTTTGCAATTTAAAGCAGCTGTTTTCAATTTTAATATATTTCAAAAGAAATGTTTCTTGAGCACCAAATCACCATATCACAATGATTCTAAAGGATCATGTCACACTGAAAAGTGAAGTATAGTTTTCATGAAAATTCGGATGTCTTCACAGCAATAAATTGCACTTGAAAATAAATTTTAAACATAAAACCGTTATTTTAAATTGCATGTAAATTGTATAGTATTTTTAATCAAATAAATGCAGTATTAGTGAGCTTAAAGGGATAGTTCACCCAAAAATCAAAAGTCTTAATTTCTCACCCTCATGTTGTTTCAAACCCGTAAGACCTTCATTCATCTTCGTAACCCAAATTAAGATATTTTTTAAGAAATCCAAGAACTTTCTGACCCTGCATAAAATGAAACATTCAAGGCCCAAAAAGGTAGTAAGGACATTAAAATAAAAATTAGTCCATGTGACATCAATAGTTAATTTTACAAAGCCACAAGATAACTTTTTGTGCGCAAAGTAAACAAAAATAATGAATTTATTGATAAATTTCCTAAAATTTAAAGTTCACGAGAGACCCACAATGCATGCGTAGAACCTGGATGCCTTATGTCTTGTTTACAAGCAGAGGAAGACACGCTAGAGCTGCACGATTAATTGCTAAAAGATTGCAATCTCGATTCAAACCCCCCATGATCTCGTTTCTAAATGGCGACGATTCCCAGTGTCTATTAAACCTTTAAAAAAGTCATACCAGGGTATTCAAATCTGTGTTTGCACTACCGCTAGCACAGAGAGCAGACAGCTACCATGTTAAGTAAGAAACAGCTTTACAAATGGTCTTTTCATCTACACAGTATTATTTCTGTCTTGCAGTCATTTACGTTTTCACAGAAATACTGGGAGTAAAGGTCATAGTTTGGATATAAACACTGATGTCTATGGTAGCGATCAAAATAGAGCAAGTCATCTTTTCAAACTGGCCTTTCAAATAACGTTTATGTCGATTAGATCGTTTCACCACTAGGTGAAACTAGTCACTGTTAAAAAAATGTATTTGTCATTGAATCATTCATTTAAGAAATTTGTTCATCCAATAATAAGTTACATATTTATGAGTGAGCCATTGAATCATTCATTCAAACGTTTTTTTCATAATTTTTATATAAATATATTAGATTTTAAATTTATTAATTCATGCAAATCAATGAAACACTTTTAAATAGACTACAGTCATTTTTTAGTTTATTTTTTTGTTATTGTTTTCTTTGCGCACAAAAAGTATTCTCGTAGTTTGATAACATTACGGTTGAACCACTGATGTCACATGGACTATTTTAACGGTGTTCTTACTACCTTTCTGGGCCATAAAACGTTTCAGCTGCGTTGCTGTCTATGCAGGGTCAGAAAGCTCTCAGATTTCATCAGAAATATCTTAATTTGTGTTCTGAATATTAACGAAGGTCTTACGAGTTTAAAAATGACATAAAGGTGAGTAATTGATGTGCGACAAAAATCATAATTATTCCAAACTTTTGAGAGATAGTGTATTAAAGAACATTCTTTACCCTTCCTCCTCGCCTGTTCCACAGATGCAAGTTTTCAGCAAACCAACGTCTCGGAATCGTCGTCGCTTTGCTGAACATTTTTTTCCCAACTCTCCTGCGAATGTTTTTTGGTAGCGGGATGGGTTATTGTCATGTACTGTAGATGCTAAGTACTTCAACCTGTACTAAGTGAATCGAGATGTTTTGTACGGTGTCATCTCTCAGCTCTGGTGCTTTTTGTCGGAGCAGGCATGTAAATCTGCGGCCCTGGTGTGGAGCGTGGAATGAGACTGTCTCTTCTAACCTTTTTCCTCCTACTTCTCTGATACGGGCATTCCCTGTAGCACACAGCTGTTTTGTGTCTCGTGTTACAGGCAAAGACTGTGTACATGTTTGACTGAACATACACTAACAAATGAATTTATTGTTATTAAAAAAACATCCAAACTACGACATCTTAAGAAATATACAGAGGAATGGAGAAACTACGTAATGACGTTATGGAATGTTAATCAATTCTAGTGGTAATAATTATTATCTGCATTAAGACAAGTATAGTACACTTCAGAAGTGTAAAGCTGGAGAAAATCTGCTATTTTAATTCCATTGACAGTTCTCCCATTTATACAGGGAGATATGCCAAGTTAAGCTTCCTTTTTACTCTTTATTTTACTTGATTCGATTTTTTTATTTACTTGCAGTGACACTTAAACCACAGCTGTGAGTCTGGCACATGATGGATCTTCAGGCCTGTAATAGTTGAGGGATCTCATCCCATTCGATTTTTGTAGAATCTATATTATTTCTAGATTTTACTTTAATCAACAGCTGAAGAATGTTCGGCCCTGATAGCATCGATAAAGCTTATGCAAAGCTTCACTAGCCTGAAATTTGGACAGTGTTATTATGTATATGGGGCCTTGAGCAAGGAATGCTTTCATACTGTTATTCAAATAAACGCAAAGAGATATATTAACGAAAATCTGATCAACAGATGTTTCGTATCACGTTATAATATGATTAATGCAGTATTTAACTTTTCATTCTAATCATATTGTGCTGTGATATGCATTATTTTTTCATTAAAAGCCTTTGAGTGCTGAAACTAAAAAGATTATAACAGATATAACTTAAAGAGATCTAGATCTTATTTAACTTTGTCTTAACCAAAGATTGGCTCTAACACAAAGATATGTTTTTTTTTTTTTTGTCATTTATTCATCTTTCTTTTCGTTTAAAGGATTTTTGAGAATGTAGCAAAGGTGGTGTATGAGTATGCTATGCAAAATGCTCTCTCCTGAACTACCAGCAAAGAGTCAGACTGGGACAAAATCAAATACCTTTTCTTTTTTCCTATATACTGAGGAAGAAAATGATTTCCTGCTGAATTGTTGAATCTTTACTTATTAATGTCTGTACAGTTAACAGCCTTTGAATGCGCGTTGTAGCTGGTGGGAGGAGGATTTCTCAAAGATGAAATGGCATTTCAAGGTTTTCCATTTGGGACTCATTTGTAAATGCTTGAGGTTGAGTGAACTTGTATTTTTGCAATAAAGTTATTACCAATGCACTCCAGCAGGGGCGCTGCACAAACGCCTACACTCTGTGTCTGAGTGCTTTTTTTCTCCATAGAAAAGAGTTTTTGTCTTATGATACAAAGTCTATATAAAATAGCATTTTAATGCATCCACCTTTTTTCAACATGGATGTAAGCATATGGCTTAGACTTCCAGTTTATTACCCGCTGTAGGGAAAAAGGAAAAGAATAACAACATGCAGTGAACAACATGCAGCAATCTGGCTGCACTACAAACCACTGTGTGCTTATAATTAATTACATACCAATTTGCAATATCAAGCAGCAAAAGGAGCTGTTTTGTACACGCTCAAGCAGCTGAAGCAACAACAATGTCTCGTAACAATGTGGGTGTTTTTATAGTTAAAAGGAAACATAAGAGTCTTTAATTTCTCCCGACACCAAAGCCACTGAGGACGCAGTGGAGTAGTTTTGTTTTTGAACGAAATTTGCCAACGAATTCTTGCAAAAAAAAAAAGGAAGAGAGGGACAGAGTGAGACATGCACCAAAACAGGTCGCTGTAAACAGAGCTGTTTTTGACTAGGTAAAAAGGGTGTTGTTTTACACAAAGTTTGAGGTATTTTAACCAAAGTACACTCTTAAAAATAAAGGTGCTTTAAAAGGTTCTTCACAGCGATGCCATAGAAGAACCATTTTTGGTTCCACAAAGAACCATTCAATCAAAGGCTCTTTAAAGAACCATCTCTTTCTTACTTTTTTATAATCTGAAGAACCTTCTTTTGCCACAAAGAAACCTTTGTGAAACAGAAAGGTTCTTCAGATGTTTAAGGTTCTTCATGGAACCATTTAGGCAAAAAAGGTTCTTCTATGGCATCATAAAGCACCTTTATTTTTAAGAGTGTATGTTGCAGACATTTCATGAATACCCTAAACAATCATACAAATTGGTGGAAAATGGGCATCTGATGTCTCCTTTAAAAAGAAATTCTTTTTGGCCTATTGCCTCGAGTATTTTCACAGTGTTTTATCATTCATCCACATTGATGCACTAAATTTAAACTTGCACATTTTGCTATTTATTGCGACTGAAGATATTAATTATTGTCATGTTTTTGGCTGTACTAAGTGGTTGGACCAGGATAAACATTTGGAGTACTATAGACTGCCAGAAGTTATAACAAATCAAGGAGAAGAGCGCAAAACTGTCTGAGGAACAAAAGGCGTTTATCGTTGGCCAAACTAAACCAGGATTTCCAGGGCAAGAATCTTGACAACATTCATGTTTGTACTTATCATTTCCGGTCAGGTAGGTGAAATATTAGGCTAATATCTTAATACCGCTTGTATGTATCCTTACCACCTATTTACTTCAGTTTGTCAAAATATTGTGCCCTTTCCTGCTTACCAAGTCCTTCTCTACATGCTTTAGCACTTCCACATGTTTCTTTCCATAGTTTAGACAGCATAAATTAGCAGAACAATGTATTCAGTAGTACATGCAATCCATGCTGTTGTTTATATCCGAGTATCACCAATATGACCGTGCATCTGGGTAACTGATCAAATCGTGACACAAGTGAAAACCCTCTATACTACGATGGCAGCATCCTCACAAAACCTGAAGTATTCATGGAACTGTACTCTAACAACAGATGAGAGGTGATGACCACAACTTCTGTTTGTTTAGACAGTTTCCTCCACAAGATGTCAGTATAGATGGTCTTCAAAATATTATTTTTTATTTACTCTCCTTTCAACAGTTTTTTTTTTTGTGTGTGTGATGTAAAGGTACAAGGACACCCCTGCCGTGAGCCTGTAGTTCACTACAGCAGTTCTTGTGTCTTTATGTGTTAAAATTGTGACAGTCTATTTATGCAGAATAAAAGATGTCTTTTTTTTTTTTTGCTGCAGGAAGAATTGCGTTATAGGAATCCTTTCCTTTTTTGACAAGTGCTGAATGATTTTCATGCCTGAAAAGAATGGTAAATTGCACATTTCTCTTTAGTTCAATTGACAGTGATAGAAAATGAAACATTTGCAGATCCTCATATGAACTGTGTTTCTCATACTGCAGCATTTCTGGATGTGGCTTGGAAAAACAAAGCTTTTCATTATTGTGCATGCGTTGCTGTTTTGAGATGCCCTTTCCAAAGTTGCCAGAGGGAAATAGATGAACCCAAATGTACTTATGTTATTTAGTTTTTCTGCAAAGAGGCAATCCTGATTACTGGAAAGAAGAAAACAGAAATATGAAAGTTTATCTGTTTTTTCAGAGTTGTATTAAAATCAATTACAGTCAAACAGAGCAGTGGTTCAGAGAATATTCTTGATTTAGATAAGAATCCAGACTAAATAAGACTAAACTCGACACACAACATAATACACAATAAAAGAACACAAAATTAACCCAATTTTATAATAATTGTCACCTGTGGTCGATAAAAATTAGTAATGGGTCATTCATAAACGAAACAGACGTAATAAGTTTTCTCGCAATTGTTCTGGCAGGATCATTTTATTTACGTAAATATCTCATCATTCAGTAGCTGCGTTTCCATTACAGATTTGCGCAAAACTTTGGCACTATTTTATAAATGTCGATTAAAAATTTTAGCGAAATATGCGTTTCCATTAACCAATGTTATGCGACTGAAACTTAATTTTTTCAACTCGCGAAAAGTTAAGGCAATGGATTTTGTGGGATTTTGGCTATATTTTCATCAAATGTGAACTGTTACTGCGAAAAAACAAACAAACAAAAAACGTTTCCTATGCTGTTTTGCAAAATATTACTTTTTCGAATTGCCTGAAAAACCACCTCATGCGAGGGTAAAAACTTTTTTAGACTCCTCTACTGCCTCGTTTTGATCAGAAACTGAGAAAAATAATTATTGTTACATTGTAAATAATGATAGCAGCATGAACATTCAGTTTCATATTATTTACCTACATATACAGTAATTTAAATGACGAGCCTGGTAATCCCAGGAGAGTACCTGCATAGTTGTACATTTGAATGTTGACAGCTAAACACTATCATACAGTGTTTAGGCTAATGTTAGCTTGCTAGCAATACGGGACATCTTAATCGTATTCTTGATAATCAGTAACTTGCCTTCATAGACATGAACACATTTTTATAGTATATAATATTTGAAAGCATTGATTATGTTTCAACTCTAAAATTCACTTCAAATAACCACTTTTCATTCATTAAGACAACATGGACAAAATGTCTTTTCACGGAAAACGTCTTATTAAGATGAACATTACATGAATTTATCCGTATAACCAGAAGATGGCAGCAGAGGATCAATCATTGGCTGCAGCTGCCATTTCAACTCCCTAGTTTTTTCAAAATGTCTTGCTTTTCGATTTATTATAAAATTACTAGTATAATAAATTGTATTACTTTTACCGCACTTAAGTATATAGTATAGCAAGTGCAGAAAGTATTTAAGCTTAGACACAAATGGCCTATAAGGGTTAATTATTTAAATACTTATATATAGTTCACTACAAATTAAATAAGTTATATATTAATGGTATAATAATTAAATAATGCACTCAATATGAATCGATATGAATTTGAAATATTTTAGATAATTTAATAACTACATCTTTTAAGCTTTATCTTGAACTGTAAAAGCTATTAAATAGCCTGTATTTAACCAACACAAACTTGTTACTGCTGTAGTTTTGTTACTCTGAATTTAGTCTGAATCATTTAATGCACAGATCTTTTTTTGACATCAGCTTGTCAGGTGTTTCGTCCGGTTATTACTGTCAATCATAGCAATGACTTGCACATATTTAGCTGATTTACTCGCGTATTTTTTTAAGCTTGCATTTGTCATTCTTGAAACGGTATACATGGACGTTTGGTCCTCTTAGACAAACAAAACATTTCTTAGATTGTGAATGGATTATGTAGAGAAAACGAGCAAAGTATACTCATATTACGGCACAGTACAGTTGACCGGAAATGACTTAGCTGGCTTGTGAGTACATTTTCTGTCATTTTTTTCGGACTGTAAAATTAAAAGTGTACAAAGTAAATATCTTCAGCAACAGTGTGAATAGGTTGGTACAATGTGTGTTTTCAAAAGGATCCGTTTTCACAGTTCACACTACAACGTGAAAACTGCGTTTTCAAATGTATCCACTTTGGACAGCGTTTTCAAAATGCTCTGTTTTCTTTAACAAAAACACTGTCTCAGTGTGGACGGATCGAAGGCCAAAATGAAGAGAAAAATATATGTTTTCAAACTAAACCATATTAAGAGGGTGTTTTTATGATTACACGTGTAACATGTAATTTTCTTTCATAGACAAAATGCTTCAGGACATGACTTAGAGTAAGTGACTCGGACAAAAAGACACAGATGAGTAGGGAAAAAATCATTAATTGTTTGGCATAATTTGTCTTTGGCTGGTATTACCATGATTTCCCAATATGGAATATGATCAAAGTTTGCGTAAGTAGACATGTAGGAGAATTTGGCTGTTGAAAATGTCACATTTTAATTTAATTCTGCTCACAGAAGCTAAATGACTTGAATAAAGATTTGTTCATATTGCTGAACTGGATCCAAGTCAGGAAAATAATCCAATCTTCCCATCAAAGCAAGTAAATGTCTTTTATGTGATACAAGGTTGTTTGTTTACATAATTAACAAAATTTAAATGAAAGACCTAATGTTTGAATTCTTTTAGATGGTCTGCCTTAAAGGGACAGTTCACCCAAAAGTGAAAATTCTGTCATTAATTACTTACGCTTATGTCATTCCAAACATGTAAGACCTTCATTCATCCTCAGAACACAAATGAAGATACTTTTGATGAAATCTGAGAGCTTTTTGACCCTCCATAGACAGCAATGCAGGTTTAAGAAAGGTAGAAAGGACATCATTAAAATATTCCATGTGACATTAGTGGTTCAACTGTAGTTTTAAAAAGTTGTGAGAAAACATTTTGTGCACAAAAGGGAAAAAAAAAGGACGTCATTCCACAATTTCATCCTGATACATATTCTGCAGAGGATTAAGACATCACAATGTGACATTGAAAAACTAGTCATTTTAGAAGCTTGGCTTCAAAATAAGCAGTTTTTAGACAGACAAGAAAGTTTTACGTTCTCAAACTTAAAGGATGTTTTTATAGTACAATGGCATCTTATATGACAAAAGATCAATTTATGACCCTTTTAAAGAACTTAACATCGACTTACTGCTGTTGTATCAATGTGAGTCAATGCTGTGTGTGTAAACACGTTTGTGCTGTTTTCTTGTGAATGACGGATGTGAGTATAACTTGCAAAAGCTTTGGAGTTGTTTAAAGCCAAGTGATGCGGTAGCTGGTGATTCAGCTCTGGATGCGTACTTGATCTGTCTCCCCTCCTCTCTCTCTTCCTCATCCCTACATGTGCCACAGCCTCACGTGCGCTCAGCCACAGACGAGTGGGTCTGCCGCCTCAATGAAACACGTCTTGAGTTGCTAAAAATATCCCTCACACAGGAGGAAGGGAGAAATAGAAACCAGAGGGATATTTTTACTCTCTTTGACTGACTATGAATCGTGACTTCTTTGGCCCACTGCTGCTTTTTCATTATTTATCTTTTTGTTTTTATCTCACAGCACGTCTATTTTTTGAAATTGTACCATAAGGGGCAGGTGAGGAGGCTTGCATGCTAAACAGCGGCAAAGACACCTACATTCTTCCTCTTCCTCTGCACGCTCTCTCAGAAAATCCCACAGGCTTCACCTTTGGTCAATTAAAGAGAGTTTCACAGCTGAGTCACAGTTAGGTTCTCTGGGTCGAATAAGGATGAATCAGGTGCTACAACTTCAGCCCAAAGTGAAACCGGATGAGGTACATGCACAGCCCCTTTGTGGGGTTTATGTGGAGCTTCTCAAGCTACTTTCCCCAAGATAGGGTACAGCATAAACCTGTATAATTTTATATACAGTTGAAGCCAAATAATTTTGTACTGTACACCTTGCAGAATCTGCAAAATATTAATTCTTTTACCAAAATAAGAGGGATCATACAAAATGCATGTAATTTTTATTTAGTTTTGTCGTGAAAAAGAAATTTCACATAAAGGACATTTACATATTGTCCACAAGAGAAAATAATAGTTCAATTTATAAAAATTACCCTGTTCAAAAGTTTACATACACTTGATTCTTAATACTGTGTTTTTACCTGAATAACCAACAGCTGTTTATTTTTTTTGTTTGTTTTTTTGAGATCCATCTTTTCACACTAAGAATAACTGAGGGACTCATATGCAACTATTACAGAAGGTTCAAATGCTCACTGATGCTTCAGAAGGAAACACGATGCATTAAGAGCCAGAGGTGTAAACTTTTGGAACGGAATGAAGATGTGTAAATTATTCTTATTTTGCCTAAATATCTTTTTTTATTTTATTTAGTACTGCCCTTTAAAAGCTACAGAAGATACTGACATGTTCCCTAGAAGACAAAACAAGTAAAATTTACCCTGATCTTCAAATTCAAAAAGCTTCCAAAAAATTCAAAAACTTTAGTGAGGGTTTGAACCTAGTTGTTAAAAAACCTTTTTGGTTGCCAACATTTATCAATATATCTTCTTTTGTGTTAAACACATATTATCAGAAAGTGCCCTTTACCTGATTCTTGCCTGTAGTGGGGGCATTAGATGCATTGTAAATCTGGGAAAGCCACAATAGTTATTGTCTCCCAAAAGAAAGAATCGACTTTGAAAAGCCTGAACAAGTCATTAGTTTTACTGGTGACTGCCTTTTTAATCTTGGGGATTCACAAAACGCTTGCTCTTGAAAGATGGCTCAGTGCCCAGTTTATGAATCACAACCTGTAAGTATGATAAAAAATAGATGTTTTTATTTTCTATTGAGAGTTCAAAATATGTAACTATTGCAATGGGCATATCTGTAGTGTAGCGATAGTGAATTACATAGTGCTCCAATAATGAGATGGTATGGTATGTTACAATGGTGACTTAGTTAATTCATCAAAAAACGGTAAACAATGAAATAATCAGTACAATGGCGTTACCCACAAAAACAAACTTATTGTAAGCAACAGCTGAAACCTTACATCTGCTGGTGTCTTCCCAGTTCCACGAGGCCATTACGTCATCTACTAGGGACGTGATATTTAAACAATCTTTCATAATATTCAATAGCCAGTAGCTGTCATTATATTGACATTCACAAAAAATAAATGCCTTATACAATATTGTTTCCGACACTCGCGGTAGACCAATTACAACAGACTGGACCAACTGACCAATCAGAGCAGAGTAGGCTCATGGAAAGGAGGGGTTTAGAGAGACTGAATCTTTGAACTGCTTTGAATCAATCACTGGAAAATTAAGTGATATTAAATGCATATTTTAGGAAAATGAAAGTTTTGTTTGACCTTGAATGCAAATAAACCTATTGTAGGAGACTTCCAAAACAATATTAGAAACCTTAAAAATGGCATAATAGGGGCACTTAAGGGATAATTTGTCAGATTGAAGCTTGAGATGTTTTTTTTTTTGCCATTTTCAAATCATGCTGGAGAACATGATCATTAGGTTTTACACAAACTTGTAAAGTTCATACAGCTCAAGTTCTACTGTCATTAAAGCTAAAGGGAAAAAGTTTTAACTCAAATTGTCTAGACTGTAATACTCATGACGAAAACGTACCGTTGGGAACTTCCACAAGATGCAAAATATGTAACAATAAGTACATATCACTGCAGTTTCCAACAGAAATGAACACTAGAGGTGGTAAAACAGTAAAAAACTTGTACTATATTTCGCTTTCTGGACAAGCTTGCTTTGTAGCTCAGCCGGCATGGAATTGGACTTAGGATGCAGAATCCTTGGGTACAAATCCTGTGAAAAACATGATTTACGATAAAAGAGCTGGAAAGATGAGAGATGGAAAAACAAGCTAAAACAGCGCAATTGCAATTTTTGTTCATGCTGTCAGGGGTAGGTTTAGGTGTAGTGCAGATGGCATTTTAAAACGTCATAGAGCATTAGAGTTATAGCGCCACTCACCGGACATTTCAAGTCAGAACTGCGGTGACGCGTACAAAACCAAATCTGTTCCGGGGGATAAAAAAAACAAACACTCTGTTAGCACCACTCATTGTACATTTCGCATCGAATGTGTCACAAAACGTAAATGGCGGTATGTATTTCATGTCTTGCTGCAAAAAAGTTCCCACAGGTACGTTTTCATCATGAGATCAGGTTGGAAGGCAGACACCTTTCTACACAAGTGTGGATGTCTTCTGAAGTGTGTCAACTAAAGTATACTTCAGTTTTGATTGAAACACATAGTCTTTAAAACTATACTCTGTTTGGCACTTGACACATGCACACTAAAAATTTTTATCCTCATCCAGGGTTTAATAGCTTATAAAGTCTATTTTTTTTAAGTACACGTTTGAACTGGCATTGTGGGAATCTCTCAACTCCTTTACACAAGTGTTCATTAACACAGGCAACTATAAGGGTTATGTGCTAAATTCTGTATTATGTAAAACAGATCTTGTTGCTTCCGTATGTGCTTTGTGAAACATAGAGCTGTTTTTTGAAGATACCTTCAAAGGAGATGAGCATAACAATGTCCATCACATATAAAGACTTAAATTAAAAAGGTTTTTTTTGAGTTAAAAGATCAGTTCACTTCTACCAGAGAGACTCTGAGGCGATAGAAATTTGAACATTTATTTGAATGAATGAATAAGACAGAAGGGTTAATGGTTTCTTTTGGCGTGGGCTCCATCCTTAATCCGTGACTGAGGTAGACTGCATTTCCTGCCTGAAGATGAAGGCAGGGGAGAGCCTTCCCCCACGTGGTATGGATGGTAGCCAACCTGGTGGTGGTGGGGAGGATGGAGGGGAACTTCGGGTACGACACCTAGGGGCAGCAGGATAGAAGAGTAAGTTTTGGTCTTTTATTCGAGGCGTCGAGCTGCTATTGGTTGTCGAGATAATCATGAATTAGAGTCATCCTGGTAGAACTTTACGCTAAAGCTTTCATTTCTACCAGAGAGACTCTGAGGCGATAGAAATTTGAACATTTATTTGAATGAATGAATAAGACAGAAGGGTTAATGGTTTCTTTTGGCGTGGGCTCCATCCTTAATCCGTGACTGAGGTAGACTGCATTTCCTGCCTGAAGATGAAGGCAGGGGAGAGCCTTCCCCCAAAGAAAAGAGCCCGAAGTACGAGTGATAATGGAAGGGTTAAGATTGCGTGAAAGTAAAATGGGCACGATTGACTTTGCTAACTGAAGCCACGATAGGCTCTCACGGTTAAGCCACGACTGGCCGATCGAGCAAGTTCCGAACTTTTGAGCCACGACTGGCCGTTTAGCCTCGATTGGCTTGATGTGAGGGACCACGTTAGGTCTTGGGAAAATAGCGAGCCACGATAGGCAATGAGTGTAAGCCGGGACGGGCGTCGAGCCTCGGTATTGAAGGCTTATCGTGGATAATATAATAATCCAATGACATATAGTAAGAGTGAGTATATAAGAGCTAATAATAAAAGCCACGACTGACTTTCGGTGAATAACGAAGCCACGACTGGCTTTCGGTGATTAGCGCCCAATATTGATGCCACGACTGGCCGTATAGCCTCGATTGGCTTGATGTGAGGGACCACGTTAGGTCTTGAGAAAAAAAAAGCGAGCCACGATAGGCAATGAGTGTATGTCGGGACGGGCGTCGAGCCTCGGTATTGAAGGTTTATCGTGCATAATATAATAATCCAATGACATATTGTAAGAGTGAGTTATTGATAATAAAGCTAATAATAATGAAGACGATTGTAAATGCCACGACTGCCGTTTAAGCCGCGCAGGCTTGAGGAAGGACCATGCTAGGTCGAATAAATTTGTAAAGATAGACATAAAGGAGCGAACGGCTTCGAGTCGTTATTGCCGCTGACGTTAGGTTGCTGATTATAGTGTAGGCTTAGTCTATGAGATTACGAACGTTAGTATGATAAAGAAAATGCAAAGACGTCATATTAGTTGTAGGCTATAACGACGACGATAAGTAAAAGCATGATTGACTTTTGGTAACTTAACCACCATAAGTAACATGAACAATTCGACGTAAAACCACCACCAGTAGCTAGCGAATTCAACGTACCTTGATGATGTGAGAGACTGCTGTGCATTCAGGACCTTATGAAATTCTTATCTGATATACGTTTCGTATGCCGAAGAAGACCATCTTCCGAGCTGTTTGATGGTAGACTCTGGAACCCCTCGTTCAGCTGTCGTAGTGGCAGCGCCGATGCGGAAAGGGTTGCTAGTATAAATATCGGGTGAAGGACCGGCGGCTGTCAAGGTGGTTGATGAATGAATTCTAAACCACCGTTTAGTAATAGGTAACCCACTTAAGAGAAGAAAAGAGGTGACATACCAGAAGTGCGCAGCCGTATTTTGAGAAAGTTGAGCATAGAAGCGAAAGGGCATAGAGCCAAATTTATTTTGAAATTGAAATTGTGACACCAGACCCGGGGAATCTGATTTTGAGAGTTTAATCAGCAGTGAAACGTTATTAGGTGAAAAGTGTAAGTCTTGAAATAAATCTTTTGTTGGATCGAAACGATTACTATCGGAAGTAAACTCACCAATGCGCGAGAAACCAAAGAATGCAGTTTAAAACGTAGCTTCGAGCAGAGCGTTGGAATAGTTGTCAAGTAAGCTGTTACGAAGTTTTGAGACTAAGGTCTGAAGTATGCGGTGTGTGATAGGCTGACGTTTAGCTTTGAACACGGATTTTGACATACCCTGGAGAAGTAATCGAATGAAAGGGGACAAAAATAAGCTGGGGCAATTAGGGATATTAAACCTTGCGTGGAATAGAACACCAGCCGGAATTTTACATATAGTTGAAATATTAAGTTGGCATGATTAAAAACAGTACGTGAGGGAAGCACACACGGTCGAAATTAAAATGGGAAGTAACGGAATTTGATAGGTGAAGCAAAACATGATGAACCGGGACCAAGCATAGTTGTATGCTTTGAGAGTTGACAGTGCTACGCCTTTGCGATGTACGATTTGGCAGAAAAAGGTTGTTAAAATCCAAAGGCCTGTTTAATCCAAAGGCCTGTTTAATTCAAGAGAATTTGTTGCAGCGTGGGCACGGCGTCGGATCCTTGTTGGCCGCTGGGTAAAGTCGTCGGAATACCTGCAAACGAGAGCGAGAGAGAGCGTCAGCTTAGACATTAAAACAACCTGGAATGTGTTCGGCTTTGATGATAAAATTGTGCGTCATGGATTGCCAAGTTAGACGTCTTAAAATAGACATGATAGCCGGGCAAAGCTAACGACCTTTGTTAATGATGTGGACAGTGGCTTCGTTGTCGCAAAACAAGGTAGTACGTTTCCGTAACCGGGCTGAGCCCCAGAGAACGCTAGCAACCGCGAAAGGGTAGATTTATAGAGAGCGGACAAGGTGGATTTTGAATGAAATAGACAAATCGTGAGGCCACTTTTCTGCGAACCGCTGCCCTTGGAAGAATCCCCAAAAATCAATAGAAGTGGTTGCTTCGGTATATAGTTCGGAGCGTTGGATGATTCGGAAACGTCGTTATAGAAGGAAATGCCATTCCAGTTGTTTATGTAGCACTCCTGAGAAGGAGAATATAATGAGCAACACAACAGTCATGCGATGCTTGTTCACCGTCTTTATGTGAATGAAACAGATCCAACAATCAAACACACAAATCCGCACAACCTCAGAAAATGACAGTCTTGATACCAACTCAAATTACATGTGAAAAATACCCATGTCACACATATGTGTATAACGCACATGTATACTCCCAATAACCTATGATCTGTAACTTCAGGTGCTTAACTTAAGAATATACAGTAACACAGCGTATAAACAACGCCATGTTCACTCGGTGCGAACACGCTAACGTGCTGATCACATGCATTAGAACACCTAGACGCATATAACACGGTAGCACAGATATAACACGTTCACATACATTGCCAACGACTCATATAATGAACATTCAGTGCTTAGTAAACCGATAACCCTTTTCTTTTAACATTAATCATACCTGAGAAGGAGAATATAATGAGCAACACAACAGTCATGCGATGCTTGTTCACCGTCTTTATGTGAATGAAACAGATCGCGTGAGCTGATAGGTGATCTCGTAGTCACATGGTGACGTGCCGTGTCGGCGTACACGGTGACGTACTGGCGTACAACCAATTACAGCGCAAATAGTCACGCATTCCCACAGTACATCTCCTTCCAAAACAATAACGATGATAAAGATATAATTAATATATTACAGGGTACCACATTTAGAAGAGACCAAAACCTAAGGTCTGAAAAACAACCGTCATCTAGGAGAAGCGAGTCGCTTAAATTTGCAACTGAATGAGCCAAATGCAGCATGCGAGATATGAAAGAACGACCTTGTTGAGACTGCCGAGAAGAGAAAGCAAGTCACGTTTGGAAGTTAAGCGAGACATGAGGAACGGTTCCATAACAGACCTGATTCGGACAATTTTTTTTTTTTTTTTTTTTTTTGGTGTGGAAGAGAAGCTTGCATCTTAATAGTATCCAGAATTATGCGAGAAATTCGAGACATATGACGGGACCGATTGTTTTTTCTTCTGACGAAGGAACACCTAAGTCGCAAAATACTTGTTTAGAGTATCAAGCACGAAGCTTCAGAAGGAGGAAGGTCGATAAGCAGAAAATCATCAAGCAAATGTAACGCGAAAGGCAGCTTGCAAATATTTAAAATAAGAACGAACAGATTCATTAAAGTTATTGCACAGAGGTATACCATTGAATTCATAATTGGACGGCCTTATAGGCGAGCGCGGGGTTTGCGGGATCAGCACCATGGAGAGCGACCGGAGCACGGCAAGCGTGAACTTTTTAGGGCAGAGAGAGAAGCGGAGTGGCCGTGGGAGCTACAGCTCGAGTCAGAGTTTTTTGGCCTCCGAAAAGGCGAATAAGCAGGTCAGAGTCAACCAACGAAGGCAACAGGAGAAGCAGCTTTTGCTGAAAAAGACTTGTGAGACTCGTAAAATAGGTCCCGCCATATCTTAGATTAAAGTCTGCCATCATAGCTAGATAAAGTTCTAATTCCTCTCTGCGATTGGGGAAAACTAAAAGCAATGACGAATTCGGTAAAAGGCAGGTTTCGTTGTAGCCTGGGATCTGAAGTTAAGTAGGACTGCCACGTCGCCACAGTCGATCGTCTGCCTGTCAATCACGGGTCGTGGTAACAGCAGTGCGGCAGGTTAATGTCTTTACCTGAGATGATGTCATATCTTATTTTGGGAGACACTGAAGCAGCAGCGAGTGGAACGAATGGTCTACCGAAAACCTGGGCCTTCAGAGCCGTTGAGAGATTGAACGCTGCAGGAGGAAATGACGTAGCGGCGTTTTGTAGCGGAGTCTGAACTGGAGATGTTGCGAAAGTCGACGTGGCAGGAAAAGTGGAGAGTGCAGCAGAGGAAATAGAATCGATGACTGAAGGGGAGACTGAGACGGAGGCGGAAGACGTCGCGGGAATATATGGTTCGGGTGCGCGCGAAGCGAAGGCTGACTGGAAGAAGCTCAGACTAGTTTCGAAACATTTCACGGTTTCGGTGAGCTGGAGAAAAGCGGATGATGAAGCCGGAAGGCTACCCAGCGTGTAGGAAGCAAGGAGGATGAGGTCATCGTGGGTCAAGTCGTTGCTGACGAGGATGCCGGAATCCAGTAAGGTGGCCGCGATATTCTCGGGAGGCCACTGAACCCAGGGAGATTCTTTAGAATGCGCATACTCCGGTGCAGGGAGGCGGGCGAAAGAGGAACGGAGTCTTCGTCAGAGATTGCAAGATCAACGAGCTGTTTTTGAAACATCTTGAGCTGCTAGAGGAATCGACCAGACGGAACTTCGGGTACGACACCTAGGGGCAGCAGGATAGAAGAGTAAGTTTTGGTCTTTTATTCGAGGCGTCGAGCTGCTATTGGTTGTCGAGATAATCATGAATTAGAGTCATCCTGGTAGAACTTTACGCTAAAGCTTTCATTTCCAAAATAAAATTTAGAAAGTAAAAAAAAAAAAAAAAAAAAGGTTTTTGAGGAAAAGATTCAGGATTTTTCTCGATATAGTGGACTTCAATGGTGGCCAACAGGTTGAAGGTCCGAACTGCAGTTTTAATGCAGCTTCAAAGGGCTCTACACGATCCCAGCCTAGGAATAATATCTTATCTAGAGAAAAGATCGGTCATTTTCTAAGAAAAATAAAAATGTATGTACTTTTTAACCACAAATGCTTGGCTTACACTAGCTCAACCTCACGCATTATGTAGTCTCTTTGGAAAGGTTATGCGTGACATAGGCAGAAGTACCAACCCAGTGAATACAAAGCAAACTTGCAAAGAAAGTGCAAACACCCTTTACAAAAAAGGTAAAACAATGATGTTCACAACTACGTGTGACCTTTCCAGCATGGTTATGCAATGCATGAATATGTGCATTGCAGGGCTAGTGCAAGATGAGCATTTTTTAAATATACATTTTATATACATTTTTTATTTCTTTTTTTATTTTAGAAAATAATTTCGCTAGAATGTAGAGCCTTTGAATTCCAATTTGGACCTTTAAGCCATTGGCCACCATTGAAGTCAACTATATGGAGAAAAATCATGGAATGTTTTCCTCAAAAATCTTAATTTCTTTTCAACTGAAGAAAGAAAGGCATGAACACCTTGGATGACATGGGGATGAGTATTATTAGGAAAATTCTGTCTTTATGGTCAGTTTTCGTCTGTTATGGCGTAGCAACAGTTTGTGACCAACACATTAAGTTGTGTAAGTTTATACAACGGGGCCGTTGAATGCTTGAATCTGAATGGCTGACGAACGTCCTAATGGTGTGCATTATTTTCAGGGAAACGCATGGCGAACGTATCACTTTGCCACACGACTTTAGTTATTTCAAAGGTCCTTACAGCCCAAAACAGCAAAATAACCAAAACCCACAATGACACTGGCCAAACAAATAAACACAGTAAACAATAGGATAAAAACGAGGGATTATTTCCATGTTTTTGCCACAGTATTTATTATAGTTATAGTTATTATTATATTATAGTTTTATTATGTACTGAAAGCACATGCTCTATTTCTCCCACTCTCTCTCCCTTAAAGATGCACACACATGCAGTTTGCACACATATTAGCATACGCGCTAACAACATAAAGGAAGTTTGCTGCCGTTATATGGACGCTAGGGCTGGGAATCGATTAAAAAAAGAATCGATTCCGAGGCATTGGGAATCGAGAGTCCATTCCAACGTTTGGAATCGATCCTCTCAAGGGGAATCGACTCCTCATTCAGAGCCGTTTTCAGTTCAGCAAAACTTAAACGGAAGGCTGCATTCCATGAAGGCTGCATATTTCGGCTGGAAGTCATCAAACGTCGATTGACGAAAATAAACGTAATAAAAACGACTAATTACTAAACTCGTCTGAGTTTAAGGATGCAGCCTTCAGTTTGAGAAGCACCCATTAATTTGCCTCTTGCTCGCTAATAGTTATTATAGTCTGATACATTTCCACAAAAAGATTCGTTCGGATAGATCATTTAAATGAACCAGTTCAAAAAACGATTCAGATGTTATTTTACGGGAGAACTGGCTCATGATGTCCACAATTTTGAGCGCTGCACGACAGAATAGATCATGACGTGTCTTGATCTTATTTATATCTTAAATAAATGCTATTTTTAATCTTTCTATCAACCAATGATAACTCTGAAAGAAAACGCAGAGAGCACGTCAGTGGCCGAGAGGTCATCTGATTGACAGCTACACTACGAGCTCTTATATCATCCTGCATTTATTGCGAAATTATAGCTCTTATATCAGTTGTTAAAGTTCTGTTTATTTTGTTTCAGTGTATAGTTTGCTAATTTTGTCATTTTATGCACGTCACGTCTTGTTTTATTCATGCAATAAATGCATGTCCACTACTGAGCTGTGGGTTATGACTAATTTCCTGGGCAATGAATTACAATTTGAAATCAGTCAGAACTACAGAAAAATAGTATATATATATCTTTTTTTTTTTTAAACAAATGAAGCTTCATATTATGAGAAGGTAACTTTATACGACCTTTACATCCTGCATTTATTGTGAAATTAGCTTCCTCCAATCTAAAAAACAAGAATCGAAAAAGAATCAAAACAACAGTGAGGAATCGATTCTGTAATCGAATCCAATCGATTCCAGAACCAGGAATCGGTATCGGAATCGATTCCAAAATTTTCGGAATCGAACAGCCCTAATGGACGCAGCAGGCGCAGTAATATCATGCAGCACCTGAAATTAGTTCCCAGCTAGGTAACTTCCAACGAGGAATGCTCCCTGTGCATGCAGTTGGTCACGTTGTGCTGCGTGATATTACTGCGTCTGCTTACGGCATCTTTACATTTTCCGCCGGTCTTAGTACACGATATAACTGCAGAAGAGTCAAGTGTTAAATAGGACAAATACCAAAACTCGTTGGTCATTTTTGAACGCGATGCTATTGGTCTAATAGGATTCAATGATCTATGCTAAGCTAAGCTAAAAGTGATATCGCCAGAACAGGAGAACGGCTGAATGGATTTCAAAATGGTAAAAATCAAGTTATTAACTCGGGGGGAGTTGTAGAATTAGCCTATTTCCAAGAAAAAGTGAAGTGTTCCTTTAAAGTTTCACTATTAGTAGAGACGATGCTGCCAATCTGTCAAGATTTGGTAAGTGAGGACCCAAACGCAGAATGAACAGTTTGACAGTTTATTGACTGGACAGGGCAAACAAGAGGAAGGGCAGACAGTCGCACACACGGGCCTGGGAACACACGACTAGGGAAGACAGGCAGGATGTGGATGGAGAGGCAGGTGCAACCCCGAAGAGAGTCCGGGCGGCCGGGAGCAGCAACCAGGGGGAACTCAGGAGGCCGAGCAGGAACAGACAAACACACAAAAGACAAGACCACAAAGACAGGCACACAAAAGAAAAGCTTCAAAAACTAAGACGGGGAAGAGCTAGGTAAAACAAGGTAATAACGGACTAGAAAAATCAAACAACAAAAGGGAAAAAATAGAATTAAAACAAAAGACCAGAAGAACTAGGTAAAACAAAAATAAAGATATCAAAAAGACTAGAGAAATCAAATCAAAAGAATGACAAAGGAAATAATTGAAAACTAGAATTTAAACAAAAGACCGGAATAGCTAGGTAAAACAAAAATAAAGATTATCAAAAAGACTAGAACGGGAAAGGCAAAAACTAGGGCTCAGAAGATAAAAAAACTAAAACTAGACTAAAGGGGAAAAAACACTGAGAGTTATCTAGGACTGGACCGAAAAATCTCAAAGATTAGAATACACAAACTCACAAAACGAACCAGCAAAGACAAGAGGGAAGGAGCACAATATAAAGGGAGGAAAGGACATGAGGATCAGGTGAGTACAATTAGACAAACGAGGACCAGACGAGAAAAACAGGTGACAACACTCAGACCAACTAGGACTAAACAAGGGGGCGTGGCAACAGATAACAAGGAGGCAGGACGAGGGGAGCACATGGCAAACATAAACAAAGACACAGCCATGTGCTGACACACAAGACAAACAAGGAAACATTAAACAAAGACAAGACAGACAGGGCTGTCAGGGCAGGATCATGACAGTACCCTCCCCCTGACGGACGCCTCCAGGCGTCCATAATGGGCAACGGCCAAGGGGGTATAAACTGGGAGGGTGGGTGGGGTGGCGGGTTGGGAAACCCAGAGTAGCCAGGGGAACTTGGAGGAAAAGGAGGGGGAAGGAAAAGTCCAGGGGGTTGGCTTGGGACAGAGGAGGGGGGAGGCCACCTTAAAGGCCCACTAGGTCCAGGAAACACAGGGGGTGGGATGGGAGGGCCAGGAAAACCTCTAGAAGCCCCTCTAGGTCTGTGGGTGCTCTTGATTTGAGGGAGCTTGGGACTTAGCTTGAGAGTCAAATCCGGGAAGCCCTCCAGGGCTACTGGAACTGGTTTAGGGGATGAATCCGGGGACTCGGGAACGGCGGCCATCTTGGCCGGAAACTCAGGATTGGCGGCCATCTTGGCCGAGAACTCAGGGACGGCGGCCTCTTTGGCCGGGGATACAGGATCAACGGCCATCCTGGCCAGGAACTCAGGGACGGCGGCCTCTTTGGCCGGGGGCTCAGAGTTGGCGGCCATCTTGGCCGGGGACTCGGAATCGGCGGCCCTCTTGGCCGGGGATACAGGATCAACGGCCATCCTGGCCGGGGATTCGGGATTGGCGGCCATCTTGGCCGGGGATACAGGATCAACGGCCATCCTGGCCGGGAACTCAGGAACGGTGGCCTCTTTGGCCAGGGGCTCAGAGTTGGCGGCCATCTTGGCCGGGGATTCGGGATTAACGGCCATCTTGGCCGGGGACTCGGGATCGGCGGCCCTCTTGGCCGGGGATACAGGATCAACGGCCATCCTGGCCGGGAACTCGGGAATGGCGGCCTCTTTGGCCGGGGATTCGGGATTGGCAGCCATCTTGGCCGGGGACTTGGGATCGGCGGCCCTCTTGGCCGGGGATACAGGATCAACGGCCATCCTGGCCGGGAACTCGGGAACAGCGGCCTCTTTGGCCGGGGGCTCAGAATTAACGGCCATCTTGGCCGGGGATACAGGATCAACGGCCATCCTGGCCGGGAACTCGGGAACAGCGGCCTCTTTGGCCGGGGGCTCAGAATTAACGGCCATCTTGGCCGGGGATACAGGATCAACGGCCATCCTGGCCGGGAACTCAGGAACGGCGGCCTCTTTGGCCAGGGAGTCGGGATTGACGGCCATCCTGGCCGGGGACTCGGGATCGGCGGCCTTCTTGGCCGGGGATACAGGATCAACGGCCATCCTGGCCGGGTACTCAGGAACGGCGGCCTCTTTGGCCGGGGGCTCAGAGTTGGTGGCCATCTTGGCCGGGGATTCGGGATTGACTGCCGTCTTGGCCGGGGACTCAGGATCGGTGGCCCTCTTGGGAGCCGACTCAGGACGCTCGGGTGAGATGCGACCTGACCCCGAAGGAACAGCTGTGACCTGACTGTGCTCAGGAGGAGAGGCTGCATCCTGACCTGCCTCGGGAAGCGTGGCAGTGTCCTGACTGGGCTCAGGAAGCGTGGCAGTGTCCTGACTGGGCTCAGGAAGCGTGGCAGTGTCCTGACTGGGCTCAGGAAGCGTGGCAGTGTCCTGACTGGGCTCAGGAAGCGTGGCAGTGTCCTGACTGGGCTCAGGAAGCGTGGCAGTGTCCTGACTGGGCTCAGGAAGCGTGGCAGTGTGTTTGGCCAGCTCTGGAATGACTGGAGTGGTTTTAGCTGGATCAGGATTGATAGCAATGGGCTTGACCGGTTCTGGAACGACTGGGATGGACTTGGCAGACTCCGGCATGACTTGAGCAGGCTCGGGAGACTCAGAGACTAAGGCAGTTTTCTGGGCTGCCCTCTTCCTTCTCTGCTTACACTTCGGAGCCGACACTGGAGCGGACTCAGGGGCTGGAGCCGACACTGGAGCGGACTCAGGGGCTGGAGACGACACTGGAGCGGACTCAGGGGCTGGAGACGACACTGGAGCGGACTCAGGGGCTGGAGACGACACTGGAGCGGACTCAGGGGCTGGAGACGACACTGGAGCGGACTCAGGGGCTGGAGCCGACACTGGAGCGGACTCAGGGGCTGGAGCCGACACTGGAGCGGACTCAGGGGCTGGAGCCGACACTGGAGCGGACTCAGGGGCTGGAGCCGACACTGGAGCGGACTCAGGGGCTGGAGCCGACACTGGAGCGGACTCAGGGGCTGGAGCCGACACTGGAGCGGACTCAGGGGCTGGGGCCGACACTGGAGCGGACTCAGGGGCTGGGGCCGACACTGGAGCGGACTCAGGGGCTGGAGCAGACACTGGAGCGGACTCACTGGCAGACGCAGCAGATCGAGCCGCCCTCTTCCTACGATCCCTCCGTATTCTTGTGGGAGTCAGAAGATGGTGGACTTGACTCGGAGGGGAAAGAAGGGCAGGCTGGTCATTGCGAATATCCTCTTGAGGAGTATGGTTCTGCCAGTGCTGGCGGTGGTACAGATAATTTGAGAACCCCCAGAAGTCCAGAATTTGAAGGTGCTCCATCTCCCATAGTGGTAAGGGGTCGTCTAAGGTGAGGTTGAAGGTCCCCTTCAGGGCTGCATCATCATAGTCAAGACCCCTTGCCATGGACCAGAAAAACTGGGCATAAGACCGTGGATCCTGGCCCTGCTGACGAAGCGCAGACACCGCCCGCCGAAGTGCCAGTCTCTCCTCTTCAGTGGCTGGTGGCACAAACTTAACGCTCATTCTGCTGGGTCCTCGAGTGGCTGGTTCGTTCTGTCAAGATTTGGTAAGTGAGGACCCAAACGCAGAATGAACAGTTTGACAGTTTATTGACTGGACAGGGCAAACAAGAGGAAGGGCAGACAGTCGCACACACGGGCCTGGGAACACACGACTAGGGAAGACAGGCAGGATGTGGATGGAGAGGCAGGTGCAACCCCGAAGAGAGTCCGGGCGGCCGGGAGCAGCAACCAGGGGGAACTCAGGAGGCCGAGCAGGAACAGACAAACACACAAAAGACAAGACCACAAAGACAGGCACACAAAAGAAAAGCTTCAAAAACTAAGACGGGGAAGAGCTAGGTAAAACAAGGTAATAACGGACTAGAAAAATAAAAACAACAACAAAAGGGAAAAAATAGAATTAAAACAAAAGACCAGAAGAACTAGGTAAAACAAAAATAAAGATATCAAAAAGACTAGAGAAATCAAATCAAAAGAATGACAAAGGAAATAATTGAAAACTAGAATTTAAACAAAAGACCGGAATAGCTAGGTAAAACAAAAATAAAGATTATCAAAAAGACTAGAACGGGAAAGGCAAAAACTAGGGCTCAGAAGATAAAAAAACTAAAACTAGACTAAAGAGGAAAAAACACTGAGAGTTATCTAGGACTGGACCGAAAAATCTCAAAGATTAGAATACACAAACTCACAAAACGAACCAGCAAAGACAAGAGGGAAGGAGCACAATATAAAGGGAGGAAAGGACATGAGGATCAGGTGAGTACAATTAGACAAACGAGGACCAGACGAGAAAAACAGGTGACAACACTCAGACCAACTAGGACTAAACAAGGGGGCGTGGCAACAGATAACAAGGAGGCAGGACGAGGGGAGCACATGGCAAACATAAACAAAGACACAGCCATGTGCTGACACACAAGACAAACAAGGAAAAATTAAACAAAGACAAGACAGACAGGGCTGTCAGGGCAGGATCATGACACAATCACTTTTGAGAGACGCACAGACTTGAGAGAGGTAATTCAGAAGCTAAATCTCTCTGTCCCACTCTCTTTCTGTCTGTCGGTCTGTCTAAACTTTATTAATAACTGCAATAGTTTGCTATCAACGGCTCAAGTGTCGTTACTAGGTTTTGGAATTAGCAACGAAGAGTTGGATGAGTTGCGTAAGAAATTAATCCTACTTACAATAGCGTTTTAAGAACAAAAACCAGACGAATGTCTTGAAATATATCATCTGATCGATGTCTTGAGGTGTGGTAACCATAGTATAAGTGGAATAATTGACTTCGGTCCATTGAATTCTAGGGAAATAATACTCCGCTTCGCGTCGTGGCCGCATCACCACCTCAGGTGTGCATTATTTTCTAAGAATTCAACGGCCCGTTGTCAATTATTCCTTACTTAATCAGACATTAGTGGTCTCGGACTTTTGAATCGCATGAAGTCCATCACAACAGGTCTATATGATCATCATATGATTATCTCAGAAGTATCTCACCAAACTTCTGGGAATATAGTACCTCAGGCAGGTGAATGCGATTGGTATGATTAGTTTATGTTAATGTGTTTCCAGAGACACACTGAACCTTCCATGGAAATTCATTAATTTGCTGTTTTCAGCATGTCTGTCACTCAGGACACGTTCAATGGTTCAGAAAACATGAAAACGCCACATATCATGCTCTAATTGTCAGCCAGCTATTATGATATTAGTCCAGTGTTGGTAATGTGAATGTCTGTTGCTGGAGTCCTGCAAAGCAATGTGCCTAACTCCAAAGCCAGACAGGACAGAAAAATTCCCTCATGACTGCAAAGCAATTGTGTTGCTTAGCAACAGCTGTAGCCGGGCTATCACCTTGTCACTGGTTTGTGAAATGTCAAGAATAAAGGAACAATGCCATGAGTTTAAAATAAAACTTTAAAAGATAAATTCCATAGCACTTATTTATGCTTAGTTGTAGGTTTGGATAAAATCCAAGACAAGTTGAACTTTATACCTAACAAGGCCAGATTCAAGTTTCATCTTTAGAAAGTCTTCCATAACAATAATCCTATTCTCATTAGCATATGCCCTCGCCTCCATCAGGTGTTACTGTAGTCACAACCCTATAACAGAACATGTGAGAATCAGACTGAGTTCCCTCAGCGGTAATGCCATGCTTTTTCAAGTTCTTAGTCAAAACGCACTGGCTCGTTGCATCTGATTCGAAGGAATTATGAAATATCTTTCTTGGTATGGATAATAAAATCTCTGTCTGTGCCTTTCACATTCCCAGCTCCAAAAGCCTAGAGCCCTGTAACAGTAGATAAGCATTTGCACGAGTGTGCTTTCTCCAGACCAGAGTGAATCTGAGCCAGTGTGCATTTTGTGACAATTATTTCCACGTGCAAACAGCACAAGAGGTGACAGATCTATACATAGCTATAATGCTCTTGGGGAAATGCTCTTTGGGGAAAATTTCAGCAGAGAAAATGACTCTATCCAGAAAGATATCCACCAGGATAATGCAGAAAAGAGTCTGATTGGGGAGTAAATAAAAATATGAAAGCCTCAGAGTAAAAATAAAAAATAACTGTGATTTTTATCTGGTAATGTCTCATAACTTTATGTGAGACTTTATTGCTGTATCTTGTAGAAGTAACTTTATAACTCGCAATATGACTATATCTCTCAGATTTGTGACCTTATAATGTTTTGTAGAGATGGGCGATATGACCAAAATCATATATCACGATATAAGTAATTTTATTTCGCAGTAACAATATGTATCACAATATAGTTATTTTTGCCAGGTGTCAAATCAGGTGAAAATTTGTGATACCATAGAAATTTCATAATTCTTGACACCAGTGTCAATATCACAAGAAAAGCCTGAAGCTTATTGAAAACAAGTTAAAGAAAAGGTCAAATTCATTCCAGGTCTGCATAAAACATAAAACACTTCATGACGTAAAATAAAACACATACAGTTGGGGTCAAAGGTTTACATCCCCTTTTCAGAATCTGCAAAATGTTAATTATTAGTTATAGTTATTATTTATTTAGTACTGACATGAATAAGATATTTCACATAAAAGATATTTACATATAGTCCACAAGAGAAAATAATAATTGAATTTTAAAAAATTATCCCATTCAAAAGTTTACAAAAGTTTGTGTTGTTACCTGAATGATCCGCAGCTGTTTTTTTGTTTAGCGATAGTTGTTCATGAAACATGTTACTATCTTCTGTAGCCTCTAAAGGACAGTACTAAATAAAAAAAATATGATATTTAGGCAAAAACAACAAAAATGTACATATCTCCATTCTTAATGCATCGTTTTTCCATCTGGAGCATCAGTGGGTGTTTGAACCTTCTGTAATAGTTGCAAATGAGTCCTTCAGTTGTCCTCATGTGAAAAGATGGATCTCAAAATCATACCGTCATTGCTGGAAAGGGTTCAAATACACAAAAATGCTGGAAAACCAAATAATTTTGTGGAACCTAAAGGATTTTTCTAAAGAACAGCAGCCAGTTTAACTGTTCAGGACAAACAAGGGACTCATAAACAATACAAAAAAAAAAAAACATTCAGGGATGTAAACTTTTGAACAGGGTCATTTTTAGAAATTCAACTATTATTTTCTCTGTTGGACTATATGTAAACATCTTTTATGTAAAATATCTTGTTGAGGTCAGTACTAAATAAACAATAACATGCATTTTGTATGATCCCTCTTATTTTGATAAAAAACAGTTAACATTTTGCAGATTCTGAAAGGGGGATGTAAACGTTTGACCCAACTGTATATGCTTCATTTTACATCATGCAGTGTTTTATATGTTTTATGTAGTCTAGACTTTTTTTTAACCTATCAGTTTGAGAATCAACCTTTATCTTCTTATTGTGATGATTTAATTGTTAAATATAAAATAGTTTAATAGGTAAAGAATTACAGTAAGCCTCAACTGAACTTTCAGTGAGAGTCACATTGACCTTACAGTGTGCGAAATTCCTAATTTTCCAGTGACCCTGATTGTGAGTTAATTAAGTTGAGCGTTATGTATGTGAGCCTGTAGGCTATGAGCTCATGATTGTTGATCAAAGTGATTGGAGATTGAAAGGAGAGGGTGGCCTGACTATTGACAGCGTCTGCTAGAGAACTGTCAATATCCTGCCTGGTTAACTCATGATTCCTGGGGGTCTGAGAATCATATAGAGCCCATCAGCTTACTGACAGTTCATTTCAGGTCATTTAAGATGCCATCCTGAGCTTTTTCAAAGGAGTTAGACGAGCTGTCCTTGTACTTTCTATCAATGCCACTCCACACACCTCAATCACTATGAGCGTCTTCTGTCTATAAAGCATCGCCCTCTTGTCAGTTCACTGCTGAGATGACTGAACCAGAAAAGACGGGTCACTCTCTACCTTTGCACTTTCATTCTGTTTCTAAAGGCCTCTTTTGTAAAAAACAATCATTCCTTTGAACATGAAACAACTTAGCTTAAAAACAAAAATCGAAGTAAACTTTCCTTAGTGTGTAGATGTTCTCTTTTCAATTAAGCACCATTAGCTTGGAGTCTTGGGAAATCCTTTAAATCTGGCTTTGCAATCCATTCCAAACCTTTTTCTCTGTCTGTAGCTTCATCTATTGTTTAAGCAGGTTCAAAATATTTTGCACTTGTGTATGCTGTGTATGTTTTATGCACATCAGTTTATCATTATGCTGCAGTAACTGTGTACAAGGATTTATTGTGGATTCCGAAGAACTATAAATCCTTAAAGCTGTTTATTTGGAGGCTAAATTTGATGATGGATACGATCTGGCTCCTGTGTTTAAAGGTCAAGCGTTCTATTCTTTTGATGCCGTCAGAGTGTACGATCAAAGACTTTTATGGGCTGCATCACCTGTGAGATGCACTGTTAATAGGTCTCTCAGTGTTTTTTTTTTCTAGTGCACTCTTGTTAAATCCTTGTCACCTGACTTCATTCAGTTCAGAGCGCTGTGTCCTCTCACAATGAAATTCCTCAATGAAGTTACTTGCATTCATGCGTTTATCCACCAGGGTATTGTTTCCTGTCAGTTAGACGTACAGTTGAAGATGAGTAGAACTGGTGTGCTGTTTTGCAGTGTTAGCTTTCATTGTTGTCAAGGCAACTTTCCTCCAATACTGTGTGAACTAGAATAACATGATATGACGTATGAATTAGGACTTTTTGTTGTTAGACTCTTCAGGAAGTGGTTAATAGCATGCTTTTGTTCACACTTTTTCCTGAAAATGGTTTCAGATTTCTAAGAATTCTCAGGCTGTCCAAGGATGTACAAATTGACTCATTCAGTCATACCGAGAAATGTTTGACTAACCGCCTATCATCTGTGTCGTTTCATTATTTTCTTTATTATGAACATTTTTAAAAGACAAGTCACCAATGTTATTTTTTTTTCCACAACTTCAAAATCCACACAACTTCATATGAACCTCATATGACATGAAAGCCCTTTTCCACCCTGGAATATATATATATTAGATAAGATAGTTATGGCTTTGTATATCACAAATTGGATTTTTCTCACATTTCTGAGAAAAAAAAAACGTCAGAAATTGTGAGATATAATGACTTTTCCCTTACTCTTCCACGTTCTCACAATTCTGACTTTTCTCACATTTATGAGTTTATTGCGAGGGGAAAACAGGCAGAATTGTGATATATAAACTCAAAAATATATGTATAGAATCTAAATTATACAAATTTGCACTGTTGACCAACAGAAAGCTTTTTGGTTTTAAAGTTAGCCTACTTTTGTGTGAGATACACTGCCAGTCAAAAGTTTTGTAATGTTTTTTAAAGAATTTTCTTCTGTTCTGCTGCATTTATTTGATCTAAAGTACAGCAAAATCAGTACATTTGTAAAATATTTTTACTATTTAAAATAACTGCTTTCTATTTGAATGTATTTTAAAATGTAATTTATTCTTGTGATCAAAGCTAAGCTCCTGTGATTTTCAGCCTCATTACTTCAGCCTTCAATGTCACATGATCCTTCAGAAATCATTCTAATATGCTGATTTGCTGCTTAAGAAACATTTATTATTATTATTATTATTATTATTATTACCACCAATATTTAGAACAGTATTTCAGGATTCTTTGATGAATAGAAAGATCCAAAGATCAGCATTAATCTGAAATAAAAAGCTATTGTAACATGATAAACTATACCATTCAAAAGCTTGGAGTCAGTATATATATATATATATTTTTTTTTTGGGGGGGGGGGGGGGAGAAATTAATAAAGACATTTATAATGTTACAAAATATTTTTATTTCAGATATTCATCTGAACTTTCTATTCATCAATGAAACCTGAAACAATTCTACTCATTTTTCAACATAATAATAAATGTTTTTTTGAGCAGCAAATCAGAATATTAGAATGATTTCTGAAGGATCATGTGACTGCAGTAATTATGCTAAAAATTCAGCTTTGAAATCACAGGACAAAAAAATAGAAAGCAGGTATTTTAAATAGTAAAAAAAAAAAATCTAAATTTCACTGGTTTTGCTGGTACTTTGGATCAAATAAATGCAGGCTTGGTGAGCAGAAAAAAACTTCTTTTAAAAAACATTACAAATCTTACTGTTCAAAAACTTCTGACTGGTAGCGTACACTAAAAGTACAGTATTTACCAGAGATGACGGACTTTTTGTCTGCAAAATTTTGCTCTTTAAGATTTTAATTGTGTATTTTAATCATCACTACATTATTGTTTGAAAACTTACCTTAAATTTCAAGTTTTGCAATTGTGACAGTGCCATAAGACCTACTTGTGAAGAAACAAAACAAACATAATGTTTCATTTTAAATGATCTATGATCCTTCACAACATTTCCCCAAGGATTTGCTTTTGTCACTTTTTTCCATGATGAACTGTGGTCAGATGTCATGTCTTGTTTGGGGTCTTGAGCAAAGATGCATATCACTATGGTTACATCTCTGCCTGCATGCCCACACTGGCATGTGAGGGACTCTCATCAGCCACGGCTGATTGTCGGATGAGTGATTTCAATAGCTATTTCAGAACACAACAGAAAATGGAAGTCTATTTTCCAAGACCTCTCACCTATTTCGCAGTTCAATGAGAAGCTCATCTTGTCCTGTTCTCTCAGGGCATAAATACACTGGAATGTAACTTTCTAATCAATAGAGTTTCCCATGTATTGATTTGTCACATGGAAAGTGGCAGAGAGGTATTAATCAGCAGTGTGGTGCGGACTGCATCCCACATCAACTCTGTGGTAGTGTTTGCAGTAATGATTCATAACAAGTGGCACTGTTATCCTGGATGTTCTCTTAGATGAGTCAAGTTTCCAGTAAAGCACTGCTGCTTCCCTGATGAGATCTCTGGAAACTATAATTTCAAGAATATAGCATGCCGCAGCGGATTCAGAAAGAAAAGGATTGGTACGACGCTGCAAGTAGAATGCAAGCAAGAATGACAGGAATTCAATCAATTTTTCAATTGTAATCAATGCTCATTTTTGTTCGAAACTATATTCCCAAAAAAATCGATTAGTCTAGCCTGTTTTGGTTAATGAAGGGTTTAATTGGTTTAATTGTAGTGCGTCTCCCATTCATTAAATCGCAATAAGTATTGTGCTTTGTTACTTTTGATATGAAACAGGGTCTCAGATTTAAATTTCTGTCCGTTTTATTACAGTTTTTAAACAATAAATTCCGTTTGGGTGCTGTTTAATGTGGATGACAGATCGCTGTAGTGCCTCAGTTTGAGAGAAGCGGCAGCACGAGGAGCACATGAACTGACCACTTTCTCCATTTTAATACCAGTTTCAGCACAAAATAAACATGAATAAATATCTAAGGTACGTTAAAAGAAAGACTAAAACTTATTGAAACCCGTATCCTGTCTCATGTAATTGCTCAATCAGTGTTACAACCGTGCAAAGATGTCAATATAACAGCTTGTAAACAATGATGTAACTTCATTTACCTCAGAAAAAGAAAACATTTGGTGACCTTAAACTTGTTAATCCGCTAGAAAAAAACTCTAGAGAGGAGCATTTTGCTAAATATATGCACCATATAACATAGGCTATACATTAGAATTTTTACTGTTATTCAATGTGTAATTTATGTTAACATAATTCTGTCAAGTTTTATGACATCCACCATTTAGATTTTATATTTCAAAAAACGTATATAATATAGTATAAATACCTAATATATAACTAAAATAATCTATATTGAATCAAATAGAATCACAAACTTGTGAATCAGAAGCAAATCAAATTGTGAAGTTTGTGTCAAAACCCAGCCCTAGTTTCTGGGTTTTTATTTTATTTTACTTTACTTAAAGGTTTGCCCAGGCGTAGTTGCATGACCTTGTTTTGTAGTGTGTGATTTTCGAAATAATATTTCTCTCACTGTTTTTACTAATGTGCATATATATTTTTAACTTCCTTTCCATGCTGCAGACATCTAGTCTACTTTTAAATAGATATCTCAGGATAGATTTCCATTCAACTGACTTTCCTCATAGTTTTTCGCTTCTTTCCCTTTGCTGTCTCATCTGGTGCCGGCTCTGACACCTGTGACTGATTCTCTGGGTTTGTCTCACTCTTTCTCTTGCAGTTTTTTTAGTTTCTTCAGCCTTCCTCTTTACTCCATGCCTGCACACATTATCTCATCCAGTGCTGTTTGCTCATGTGACCAGTTTATGAAAAAGATGCGGGTCTGTACCTGTGTGTGTACTTGTGCGTTTGGACGTGGGAGGGAATGCTGTGGGATGGGATTATTGTGGGATTTATGTACTTTGAAAAATCCCATCTCCCTGTTTTCATGGTAATCCTTCCATCAGTGTAAATCCAGGCGATTCAGAGCAGGCTTCTAATCACAGCAGACCTCCACGCTGATGCTCTCTGACATGACTTAAGTCCACATTTGTCTTGTATGTCTTCAAGAAATCCAGCCTTTTCCTGCGGCACAGAATGAAGTCAACAGAAAGCACAATTTTGAGGCGTGATTCTTTGACCACTTGCCCAATTCCTGGCTTTATTCTCAAATATGAGTGGATGACGCAAGAAAAGATGAATGTATGCTGTGATGACTCAGTCAGAGAAAACCGGCTATGTGCATAGACATTGATTCACATGATGAAAATAACAGACGTATTTGCGTCACCTGTCAAAGTGATGAAAGGGTTCTGTATGATGGAGTCATTCACTTAAATCGGACAACAAAATTTTCCTCTACTACAGAGGATGGAAGATGGAATTAAAGTAGGGGTTGACTGCAGCAAAGTAATCAGAAAAGCTCAAATTAAAAGTACGTATGCAACACTTGACTTTGTCAAAAAGTGGCACTTTTAAAAAAATATAACACACATCAGCATGTGGCTGATATATGGCTGTTAGGGATGCTCATATTGACCGTTTAACCGTTAACCGACAGTAAGAATTTTAACCGATTATTACTATCAGTTAAACGGTTTAATTTTTTTTTTCTATTTTTATTTTATTTTATTTTTTTACGTTTGCTGTATGGTGAAAGAAAAAATAATGTTTACTCATGGGCGCGTGTCGAGTGCGGCAGACATATTTTGCAGAGTATGCACCTGCTTTACCTAGTTTGTGTAACTGATGTAGTAGCCTATACACGATGGCAATGACGATATTGGGTTACCAGAGAATGAATCCGTGAATAAATGTATTTAAATTCTAGTCTAAATTCTAGTCTAAAAAGTGCGCGCTCCCCTTACAATCACTGAAAAGCTGTCACTCATACATTACTGTAATGTTCATCGCAATTTCACAAAGTTAATAAAAAGTAATAAAATAACCTTTACACTGTACAGTTAATCTCTTATTTACATCATCTCTACACTTTCTTTGTTTTAATCAGAGAGTTCGCGGAGGTGTAGAAATCAGCAAAACTGAAACCTGCACTTTGAGTGGTGAGTGGATTGTAACATAGCCGCCTCTGATTGGTCACTGCGATAATGACATCAACATATATGTCTGTGATTGGCTATTGAACGCTGTGAAAACATGTTTCTCCACATATGACCAGTGGATGAAAAGACCCGAACCGCAAATTGAAAGGATTTTTTGTGATGTGTTTTTGTCGCGGATCTAAGAGTTAACAGACAGCATTCCAGTCTATCCGTACAGCATGTCGACATGTTAAAAACTAGGTACACTGAGGTATAGGCTGGCCTGCTATATACTTTTATGTCCGACGAGAAGAATAAGACGGTAGCGCTCTGATTCAGTGTGTTTTAGTTTTGTCGTCTTAATTAGGTAGTTATTTAATTTATACATATTTAGTGTAGGCCTATTTATATTATTCTTTTTTTTATTATTTCATTCAGATTTTCTCTGTTCTCAGAAGTGTAGCTGATGCGTGATAATTTGAGTATATGTGAATGCAGTTATCTGTATGCTGCTGTTTGCACGTTAAAATAAAACATTTGCTTGTATTTTTAATGTATCATCACAGATACTCGTGCATTCTATTTTTATTTTAAACAAATTTATTATTCTAATTTTATCAGTTAACGGTTAATGTTCGGATAACGAGCAGCGGTTGTCGGTCAGGAAAATTAACCGAAATGAGCATCCCTAATGGCTGTATATCAGCCATACTGCATGGTTACAAGTGTGATATTGCATTTATACAACAGTTTGATGGCAGTTTGATGAGTGCAAAAAAACATAAGAAACAATAACAAAATGTCTTTAAAAACCCCTCTTCTACTTCTACTTCAAATTACTTCTGCCATGGATTTAAATCTCAGTTTGACATTTGAACACCTGAGCCCAAAACATCACTTTAGAACTAGTAACAAAGAAACGTTGAGTAGCTTCATTGAAATCGTCTCGGGTTACTAATGTAACCTTAGTTCCCTGAGGGAACGAGACGCCGCGTCATGGAACACTATGGGGGAATGCCATTGGCGGGCAGCACTCTGAATCATGTCTACAAACAATGAATGACGGGGGTGACGTCACAGGCGCGGTGACGTCATCGACCAGGAAGTATAAAGCATGTGCGTTTGACGCCCGCGGCAGCTCTTAGGAATGAAGCAAGCGCCGCAGGGTGCGGGAATTATGGTCCGAGACGCGGCGTCTCGTTCCCTCAGGGAACTAAGGTTACATTAGTAACCCGAGACGTTCCCTTCCGGGAACTCGAGCCACGTCATGGAACGCTATGGGGAATGAGACTACCAACGCCCCCATAATTTCCACGCCCTGCGCAGTGTCTGTACAACCAGGGTGGAAGAAGAGAGCCCTTGTCTAGCATTCCGCGGACAAGAAGGCCCTGTAACCCTCGGCCCTAGGGCACACGAGGAAAGGTAGTCTTCCTCTGTCTGGTCGCCAGCCAGAACGAGAGGTACTCCGCGGCCCTCAGGCACACGCAGAGTCTTAATCCTTTGTCTGGGAGTTAGCCAGAACAAGAGGGACCGAATGACCACTGTCTAGCATTCCGCGGACAGATGGTGTAGGTAGTCCTCGGTCCGTAGACCCACGAGGACAGTGAACTCGACCTCAAGAGTGCTCCTCGGCCCGCAGGCACACGAGGAGAGGGTGATCCTTTGTCTGGGGGTTCAGCCAGAACAAGAGGGATCCAAGGCTCGGCCTGGAGCTACGCCAGGACGCGAGGGAATAAGCCATTGTCTAGCATTACGCGGACAAGAGGGCACTGCAATCCCCGGCCCTCGGGCACACGGGGAAGACAGTAGGGGCCTCTGCCTGGTAGCCAGCCAGCCCATGAGGCACTCCTCGGCCCTCAGGCAGACGAGGAGTCTTAGTCCTTGGTCTAGGAAAGTCCGGAACCAGAGGGACCGAAATACACTCGGTCTGGTAGCATCCTGCGCCAGAACACGAGGAGAATTAAGCCATTGTCTAGCATTCCGTGGACAAGAGGGCTGTATGGTTCTCGGCCCTTAGGCACACGAGAACAGTGGACCTCTGCCTGGTTCGCCAGCCAGTGCAAGAGGCACCCCTCGGCCCTCGGGCACACGAGGAGTCTTAGTCCTTTGTCTGGGGATTCAGCCAGGACAAGAGGGACTGAAAGCTCGGTCTGGTAACAGCATCAGAGCGCGAGAGTAAGAGCCTTTGTCTAGTTTTCCACGGACAAAAGGCTGAGGATGCAGATCTCTTTTGTGGCGAAAGTGACTTCTCTTCTTTCCGCAGAAAGAATGCGCCTTGAGAAGTCTCCTCCTGGCTAGGGAGGTGGCTGACTCTCTAGACCTAGTCTCGCTAAGCCGAGAGAACAGCGGAGCCTGGAGCGGCTCTGAGGTCGAGTTCATAGTACCTGACGAATGTCAGGGGCGAGGACCAACCCGCAGCATTGCAGATGTCCTGGATGGGGACACCTGCTGTCAGAGCGCTCGAGGCAGACAGACCTCGAGTGGAGTGAGCCTTGAGTCCCAAGGGAGAAGGGAGACCAGAGGACTCATAAGCAGTAGTAATGGCATCGATGATCCATCTACTAATAGTAGGCTTTGCAGCCAGGCCCCCCCTCTTTGGGGGGCCGTAACAGACAAACAGTTGTTCTGTTCTACGCCACGTGGCAGCTCTGTGGACGTAGGCGTCTAAAGCTCTGACTGGGCACATGCAGTTAAGCTTCCTGTGATCCGGCTCCGTGAATGGAGGAGGATAAAACGCTTGTAGCGCTGTGGCGCTAGGGAGGGGACCTTCGGGACATACCCGACTCTAGGGTAAAGAAAGGCCTTGGCCATCCCTGGAGCAAACTCTAAATGAGAAGGGGCCACCGAAAGGGCCTGCAGGTCCCCAACTCTCTTGAGAGAGGTGAGTGCTAACAGAAGCGCTGTCTTGATAGTGAGTATGCGATCTGTACACTCCTCTATGGGCTCGAATGGAGGCTTACATAGAGCTTCTAGTACCACAGCCAGGTCCTACGTGGGAACCCTGGGTGTCACTCGAGGCCTCAACCTGAGTGCACTGCGGAGGAAACGAATGACCAAGGGATCTCGGCCCACTGAGAGACCACCTAGTGGGGCGTGGTAGGCACTTATAGCCGCCACGTAAACCTTCAGGGTGGAGTGAGCTAGCCCTGCGGAAAGGCGAGACTGTAGGAACTCCAGAACTGTACCAGCCGGGCAGTTAGCTGGGTCTAAGTGGCGCTCGCGGCACCATCTCGCAAACAAGTTCCACTTAAGGCCATACAGTTTCCTCGTAGAGGGAGCTCTGGATTGGAGAAGGGTCTCAACAACCTCGGTTGAGAGACCTGCTCCTATGAGTTGTGCCCCCTCAGGGGCCACACCCATAACCTCCATTTCTCTGGGTGGGGGTGGCAAATTGCGCCCCCGGCCTGAGACAGGAGGTCCCTCCTGACGGGAATCTCCCATGGAGAGCCGTCGAGGAGAGATATCAGGTCCGAGAACCACACTCGGGCCGGCCAATACGGGGCTACTAGTAACAGCCGTACTTGAAACCGACGGACCCGTTCCAGAACTCCCGGGAGCAGAGCGATCGGGGGAAAGGCGTACAGACAAAGCCTCGGCCACGTCTGTACCATGGCATCCAGCCCCAGTGGAGCTGGAGGAACTAGAGAGTACCAGAGGGGACATTGCGATGTCTCTCGAGTCGCGAAAAGGTCCACCTGTGCCTGGCCAAACACTCTCCAGATCTGCTTCACCACCTCCGGGTGAAGCATCCATTCCCCGGGCCTCGGCCCCTGCCTCGACAGGACGTCTGCTCCCACATTCAGATGTCCAGGAATATGGACTGCTCTCAGGGAGAGGAGTTTTCCTTGTGACCAGAGGAGGATCCGGTACGCCAGCTTGAATAAGGGGTGTGAGCGGACACCTCCTTGATGCTTTATATAATAAACTACCGCAGTGCTGTCTGTACGGACCAGCACGTGACGGTTCCTTAGGTCTGGAAGAAAACTCCTCAGGGCCTGGAACACAGCCAGCATCTCTAGGCGATTTATGTGCCATGAGAGGTGGTGAGTGCTCCACAGGCCTTGGGCTGAGCGGCCACTCATGACCGCTCCCCATCCGGTAAGGGACGCATCTGTCGTTAGCGTGACGCGGCGGCAAGGTGCCCCCAGAACCGGACCCTGAGAGAGAAACCAGGATTTCTTCCACATGGCCAAGGCACGTAGGCAGCGCCGCGTGACCTTGATCTTGCGGAATGGGTTTCCCCTCGGGGAGAACCCCCTGGTTTTGAGCCACCACTGCAGTGGTCTCATGTGCAGCAGTCCAAAAGGTATTACGTTGGAAGCGGCTGCCATAAGACCTAACAGTACTTGGAACTGTTTGACAGTGAGTGACTGGCCTAGCTTGACTGTGTTTACCGCAGTAAGTATGGAATCGATCCGAGCAGGTGACAATTGTGCCTGCATCGTGGATGAATCCCACACCACGCCCAGATAAGTGGTCCTCTGTAATGGAGAGAGCACACTCTTCTTGGCGTTGAGTCTCAACCCCAACTTTTGCATGTGAGCGAGAACAACACCTCGATGTTGAACCGCTAACTGCTCTGAACTGGCTAGGATAAGCCAGTCGTCTATATAGTTGAGTATGCGGATGCCCTGGAGTCGCAGTGGAGCCAGCGCAGCATCCACACACTTCGTGAAAGTTCGAGGTGAGAGAGCTAGGCCGAAAGGAAGTACTCTGTATTGGTACGCTTTGCCCCTGAAAGCGAACCTGAGAAACTTCCTGTGTTGAAGAAGGATGGAGATGTGAAAGTAAGCGTCTTTTAGATCTATCGTGACAAACCAGTCCTCGGACCTGATTTGTGACACGACCTGCTTGACTGTGAGCATTCTGAACTTCAGTTTTCTGACTGAGCAGTTTAGAAGCCTGAGATCTAAGATGGGCCGAAGTCCCCCATCCTTCTTTGGAACAATGAAGTACCGGCTGTAGAACCCGGATTCCCTGTCTTGAGGAGGGACCACCTCGATGGCCTCCTTCCTCAGAAGAGTTTCTACTTCCTGTTCCATTACCAGACCCTGCTCGGGGCTTACTAAAGTTGGAAATACCCCGCTGAAAGGTGGCGGCTTGGTGCCGAACTGAATAGCATAACCTTTCTCTACAGTACGCAGGACCCACATTGAAACATTTGGCAGTAGTTTCCACGCTGCCAGAAAGTTTACTAAGGGAACCAGCCTCTCGAGACTGGTGTCTGGATTTATCTGAGGAACTAATTCGGAAGCCTGTAACAGTGAACTGGCAGGGAATTCCTGAACTAGCTCCTCTGAAGACCCCCGCGGGGGCTGCGAACTCTCCAGGGCCGCTACGTTTCCGGGCGGCGCTAGAGAATGATGTTCGCGGGAGACTGCCGCGCCCTGTAACACTGGCAGGGTTAGCTGACCAATCTCCTGAGGGCCCCGAGGGGGTTTGAAACCCGCACCTATGGGTACGGTGCAAACCCGCTCGAGAGGGGCTGCCCTCAACGGCCCTGAGCCACAACCGTCAGGGCCGTTTAGCCGAGGACCTCTTCGATTGAAGGATGACCCTCAGGTCGGGCTTCTTCTCAGAGGCCCTCGACTTAGAGTGTCGCCGTCCCCGCCCTCTAGGCTTGGCCGGAGGGGTACGGGTGGCGACACTCTGTTTTTGCGCCTCACGGTACGAGGAGCTCGTACACGGCTGGGGCTGCTCCCGTCCAGCAGCCCCAGAGGAGTAAACTCGGCAAGGGAGGAAGGTCCTGAACGCCGCTGCCTGCTTGCGAGCCTCCTGGTGCCTGGCAACAACTGTGTCGACCGAGGCACCAAAGAGGCCACATGGTTGCAAGGGGGCGTCCAGGAGCGTGACCCTGTCCTTCTCTTTTACTTCAGACAGGGTCAGCCAGAGATGCCTCTCCGCGGCCACCAGGGCTGCCATAGACCGTCCCACAGCGCGGGCGGTCTCCTTGGTGGCGCGGAGAGCGAGATCTGCAGTACGTTGCATCTCTGACACGTTAGCTTCCTCACCATCGCTCAACTCCTTCAGCAGGTCGGCTTGGTACGCTTGAAGGATTGCCATTGTGTGAAGGCATGTACCAGCCTGACCTGCCGCCGTGTACGCCTTGCCCATCAAGCCTGATGTTACTTTGAGTGGCTTAGTGGGCAAGGGCGGAGCCTTCAGGGACGACGCCGAGCCGGGTGAGAGATAGCCCGCAAGCGTCTGCTCAACCCGTGGCATCGTCCTGTAACCGCACTCCTCCGCGCCCCCCACATTTCCATAATTCTCAGCGGGGTTAAACAGGCGGTAGGAGTATGGCTTCTCCCACGATCTAGAAAGTTCTTTATGCAGATCGGGGAAGAAGGGAAGACTCCGCTTAGGGGGTGCTGACTTTGTCCGCAGGAAGCGATCATCTAATGCGCTTCGCTGCGGCTCATGAGATCTTAATTCTTCCGCGGGCCAAGAGATGTTGAGCTTGGCCACTGCGTTAGTCAGCACCTCCAGTAGCTCCTCGTAGTGAGGCGAACGAGGTGGCGGTTGTGGCTCATCTTCCAGACCCCCGAAGTCAACCTCCTCGGAGGAAGACAGCAGGAGCTCTGGGATCCCCTCCGGAGGGGAAGTAACCGCAGTGCGGGCTTCGACGTCCAAGAGGAGATTGCTCGACCCGCTGAGTGAGGGCGGAGATAGGGGTTCACCCGTCTCCATACCCTCCTGCAGATCGAGTTGCGAACCCCACGAGTGCAGCCGCCGCTCCGCCTCGGCGGAAGCGGGGCCAGACCCGCGGGGAACGCTGGTGAAAGCCCCCTCCTCGAAGAGGGCTTTCCGGGAGCGAAGCACCCGCACTGGAAGACGATCACAGTGCGGACAGCCAGCCTTTTCGAGGGCTGACTGTGCGTGCTCCGCCCCCAAGCAAACCACACATAGACTGTGTGTATCCCCACCAACAATGAAACGTTGGCAGGGAGGGACACACCGTCTATGTGGGCGCTTAACCGCCACCAAACTCTCTTTCTTGCAAGGTTGTTTTGAAGCCATTGCTACTCAAATAAAAGTGTACCAAACTGGGCACGAAAAAACTGCAGAATGGCTTCGTACAGACACAGACATAGAGCGCTCTCGCTGAATGACAAAAGCTGCCGCGGGCGTCAAACGCACGTGCTTTATACTTCCTGGTCGATGACGTCACCGCGCCTGTGACGTCACCCCCGTCATTCATTGGTTGTAGACATGATTCAGAGTGCTGCCCGCCAATGGCGTTCCCCCATAGCGTTCCATGACGCGGCTCGAGTTCCTGGAAGGGAACTTATTGTATTACTGTATTAAAAGCTCACTGTATAATGTGTAGTAGAGTATTTTGAGAGAGGGATGGACTGAGCGAGTGTGATTAATCTGCATCTGATGCTGCATTCATTCTTTAGATTGGTCTCATATTCACAATAATACAGTAGTTTGAATGTCCGCTGTGGAAAGCAATGTCTTTGTCGTACCTTTGTCATATCCTTTAATCTGTTAAGGGTGATTTCTAATGATAGCACTGCTCAGTGAAAAGTAAAAATAACTTGCTTGTTTACCCTGTTTCAGTCTCTTTCAATATAATAGTCACTCACTCATAAATACAGTCTTTTGTTACTGAAATTTTATTGAAATCAACATTACAAACACACACACCATTTCTCAATACTAAATACTATTATTAAATACTACTAATATTTATAGGGATGTAACGGTATCAAAACTTCACGGTATGGTAATACCTCGGTATGAATGGCACGGAACGTTATTTATTAAATCATTTACAGGAAAAACAAAACTAACGAAGAGACTCGAAAAAAGTGCCAGAAGTGTTTATAGACCATTTCAAGGACGTAAACAATAACAAGCGCGTTAGAGCCCTATTGCGCATTTCCGGTAGCGCTATTTCTCCGATCTGTCAATGCGAGTACATTCTTTTAAAATCTAGCGAAAACGCTACAGTTAAGGTAAAAAGCTGCTCATTATCTAATCGATGCTGCGTGCGTGTACATGGGAGATTGCTAAAAGCATATCACATGGATGAGAACGGAAATGTGGCGATTGGCGAACATTTATTCGTACAATGGATGCCATCAGTCTGAAGAAAGACAGTGCAACTTACTTCATGTTTTGTTCCTAAGATATCCGGAGAGGTTGTTCGTGATTAATTCACTTGCATTGTGTGGTCAGTCTGTATTTCTGTTTAAATATTTGTTTTCATTAGTACATTACTTTTCACAATACATATCGTTTCAATACAACACTAAATGTATGCTATTAAAATAAGCGCTCGATGCTGTTATTACGTATTGAATTCATTTTGAAAATGTGTTTGGTTTGGTCGTGTTTGTTGCTGTGGAACAGTGCAAGAAGAGCGTATGAATGCTCCGAGTCATCATGTGATCACAAATAAACAAGACGAACGCAATTCAATGCAGGCTACCGTGTTTTGCATTAACCTGTATGTCTGCAGATTAATAAATGGCCGCACAAACACACTACATACAGCATTCATAAAAGTTTTTATGCACGTATTTACTGTACACACCCAAACACTTTATATATATATATATATATATATATATATATATATATATATATATATGTGTGTGTGTGTGTGTGTGTGTGTGTGTGTGTGTGTGTGTGTGTGTGTGTGTGTGTGAAACTGAATACTGGTGTAATGTAAAGGCTAATGCCAATTCAGCTTTGCATAACACATTTTTTATAACAAAAAATCATTTAAATAATAAATCATGTTAATGAACATAAAAGACTTTTTTCAAAAACATAAAAAAAATACTTTGTCCAAACTTTTGACCAGTACTGTATATAAACAAAGAACATTCTCTCACTTTCAACTGTTTTTATTTCCAACACATGTATTGATATATAAATATTTGTATGAACATAAAATGCTTCAACAAATGAAACAACAACAACTGAAACAGTACAAAGGGGGAACAAATGTCAAAAGCAGCAGTCTGTATCTGGCCTGGTCATCAGTAGCTTTAAGTACTACACTGAATTAGTGAATACTACACTCAAGTTCTCAAACACATCTGGGTGTTCATATGGTCAGATGTAGTTTGTCACTGCAGGATGATCAGATGTCCTTGGGTGTCTACAGATGATGGCTCTCCTAAGGATAAAAGTAGAAAAACAATTATTTAATATAATGCACAATATAAAAAAAAATAATGCTATTATTGCTTAATACATCAGTATATGTTGGAATTAACATTACCAAAGCTTATGTGATGGAAGAAATATTCAACATTAACATTACCTTTTGTAAACTACTGCTGATAACTGTTACACAATACCACGTTCAAGTTTACTTTCATGTTACTCACTGCATTTGTCAACTGACAAGATAACTAGATGACTAATATGAACTTAGTTATAGCCCACATAACACTTAGCAATAAAACAGAAATAAAAAACTTGCCTTTTTTCACTAACGTTACACACGAATCAAAATGCAAGCTGCATATGTAAACAATGACAAAATGCTACTTTAAATTATACGGCATCATACTTGAAGAGTTAACGTAAAGATATACATATAATCAGATTAATTAAAAACGACATTTACTTGCCTGAATCGAAATGTGCGCTGTATATCCTAGAGTTGCTTGTTGTTATCCAGCCTTCTCCTTCACTGCCGCAACTCGGGTACGTTTCTCGGAAATATACCGTAAAATGCGTCTCATAATGTTAGTTCCGGCCCAGGGGAAGCACACAACCACTGAACGACAAGAATATAATTTTAAATTACACATTTAAACAGGAGGATTGTATATATATGACCGCAATCCCACTGTTCATAAAGCGCTTCTCGCCATTGTTTTCAATGCGCTGGATCATTAACCGGAAACTTCCTGGGACCAAAGACGTCACTTCCTTAAGCCGCCGAATAGCGCTTGAAATGGTCTATTAAACAGTTTCACGAGTTCGCGCTTACATACAATAAACAGTGTAAAAGTTAAGCGTGTTTGGCGTGCTGTCCGGGAGAGGGCTCTGAGCTCGGTAATCATCCCTGAGCCCGGGGCACTTCCCCTGCCCGGGGGAGGGGTCCGAGCTTGGCATTTAGCGCTCACCCCCCTGGCTGAAGGAGAGGAGACGGGGAGGTGGAAGGATGCTGAAAATCAGAGATAATGAAGGTAAGACTGCTTGGTTATTTAAAGGGATTCTCTTGCAGTGCTTGGATAGGGAGTGTGATTGCTGATGGTGAATTGGCCGTGTTAATTATCTGTGCGAGCTCCTCCCGAAATTTGTTAATAAAACATCACTTACATGAACACATGAACATATCAATGGCATACAAATTAGCCATCTATCTGTAAACTTTGAAAAAGGAACTTCAATTTTTCAATTTTAATAACAAAAAATTATTAAACCATGTAAAAAAATAAAGTTTCAATTTAGTATTCTTGAAAATAAAAATAGCAGCCTACTTATTGCAGCTGGCCCATGTGCTGAATGAGTATTTGAGAACACTCACCTCATTCACTCACACACTCACTTATTCAGACAGAGACAGGTTTCAGACAGAGAAACCGAAATGCTTCCACACATCCGATTTAAACCCGCTTTCACGCCTGTTTCACACATACTCCGTATACAGTGTGTATGCAGTTTGTGTGTTACGTATGCGGTGCAGAAGCAGCACTTTTCCTAGTTTTAAACTTAGCCAAAAAGCCATGTGTTGACTGTAAAACACAGTAGACTTCATTTATATGCATTTATGGTGTAATCACCACATTTCCGTGTCAATACATGTTCATTTTTACAGCTAACAGTGCGCTGTCACTTTAATTCAGGGCTGCAGCACAGCAAAAAATAGACTCGGTGCAGAAACGATCGCTGCACTGCTGCAAACGCACCACTTCTGGAACGCACTGCTGGACAGCAAACGCGTGCAGTGTGAACGCTCTAATCTGTTAGCATGGGTGCGGAAAAAAATACGCAACGTATACGCACTGCAGACGAAGTATGTGTGAAACAGGCGTTAGGTTCGACCATTTCCATCTCTTTTCCTTCACCGCTACTAGCAGCACCCGCCATTTCCGCATTACTGGATCTGTAGCGACAACAGACCGCAAAGGATGATGGCCACGCCTGAGCTGATGGGAATTGTAGTTCCAGCTACCTCCCGTTCACTCCATTCGCCTTAGCAAACTTTTCTCAGAAGACCTATCGTTTTATTGAGTCATGCGACCACGGTAGTATCGAAAAAATTTGCTATTGCGGTACGACAGTATTTACAATACCGTTACATCCCTAAATATTTATATACAATATTATTTATTGAACAACAACAGCCATAATAAAAGTAGCTAGGCAGTTCAGTCAAAAGTACAAAGGCAGCACTCTGATATACAGTATTAAAATTACATAAAATATAACATGATGAGATTTTGCCCTCGGCCAAAACTGTTTGCTAAAGGACAAATAATAAATTAATGAGACTAAAGACTGCCTCTTAGATTTACCCAAAACGAATTATATCTTATATTAAACCACTATAGAGACATCAGAGCCAGCGGCAAATTCCAAAAGATCTGGCCGAGGAAAGGTTACTCTCAGCGGTTCATGAGCCCTGAACGGCTGCTGGCGCCCAAATTTCAAATAGACGTCACCTTTATTAACAAATAGTCAATTTTTAAGTCTAAACAAGTA
>NC_133382.1:24081360-24167929 GCF_049309525.1 Garra rufa | reverse complement strand
GCATTTATTTGCTTGTTCCTTCACTTTTAAAGTGATCATAGTATTCAATAATAACTTCTAAGAATGGTGGCAGGTGGCAACAATAGCCTCCATATAGTTGCACATAATCAGAAAATAAATCTGTCTTAAAGCCTGCAGGATAAGCACTTAATAACTGAAGGAAAGCACTGAGGGATTGCCAAGCCTTGCCCTTCTGTTTTATGCCAGAAATTAGTACAGTATATCTGCAAGTAGTTGCAATTGGACAGGGTTATCTAGTAATTTGAATACAAAAATAAAAATAAAACATATGACCAATCTCTTTTTATAACTCACGATGAATCTGTGTTTGAAATTCCCATGTCAAATTCTGCTGTTTAATCCATCTTTTCGTAATCATTGCCAACCGAGACTGTGAATTATTTTGCGTCTGTTCATCTTGTAATGTTTTTTTTTTTAATCTTGAATTTGTTCTACATTCATTCTGCTTTTGTAGAAAACATACTTTTTGGCCTTTGTCAGACCTGTTAATTTCAAGATTTTGTCTATGTACTTCTGTGTATTTTCCAGTGCTATTATTCACTCTCTTTATAAAGTCTGTAGACCTCTTACCAGCAGCACAAAAACAATTTTGCCTGTGAAAACTGCTTTATTGCTTTCATGTATCACTCAAAAGTGTAAAAAGTTCCTGCAGTGTGTAACCTCAATTGTGTTTAGCAGAGATTGCTGTTACATGCTCCTAGGGCACTTAGATACCTGGAAGCAAGCTGTAGAAATCAATATTCTGGCCGGGGAGATAAGGATGGTAGATATCTTGTGTGAGTTTTTTTTTTTTTGTGTGTGTGTGTCTGTTACAACTATCACTGTGGCATACATTCAGAAAAAATTGTTAAACAAGCACCACAAAATAAGATTTCTCGTAACACTCCTTTGCACAGACCTGAGAGACGTGTATTGAATCAGGATCATTAGCACCATCCAACACAGCGGGTACAGAGATACCATTCTGGGCAGCCCCATTAATTTTTTATGATCAAATTAATGTCAGAGGGCTTCATAGATTGCATAGATTGCAACACACAATGCATGAGATACAAGAAGTGAGGCGGTAAATATGGGATGAAAAAACAGTTATCAGGGTGAACATCTGGTGCTGTGGCTTCCGCCTGTGCTTCAGACACTCCAGTGACTCTCTGCATCGTGCAAAGCTCATACAGGGATGAAGACAAACTCAGCAAGAGTGTAATTGTGTAGCTGAAGTGCAAGGCAGGCATGCTCACTGTCATTAATCTTTGAATTTAGTCAAAAGAAAGAAACTGACAGTGAAAGTAAGTGAGGTTGCTAACTGCCAGTAAAATAGTAATGAATGGCACCTGCTGTAGTCTCATTATTATTCACTATTCACACTATTCTCATAGTTTTCTACTTTTGTATCACAAATTCTTGCTGGGTTTATACATTTTTTAAAGCCCAGAGGCCTAATTTATAAAACCCACACACAATCGGATTTGATCCTAAATTCCACAGATTTCATCCTACGTAAAAATCAAAAACTGACATAAAAAAAATATTATGCATAATTTTTCTGCACCCATATATGCCACTAATCAAAGTTATTTAAATGTTTATTTAAATGTAAAGATATAATATGCAATAATGTTATTAGAGCAGCTGCTTTGTGTTCATTTATCACTGAAATTAATTTATTAATTATATGGTTCACAAGTTTCCACTTTGATTCATTTGTTTAAAGGATTAGTTCACTTCCAGAATACAAATTTCCTGTTATTTGCTCACGCCCATGTCATCTAAATTTGTTTATGTCTTTCTTTTTTTCAATTGAAAAGAAATTGGTGTTTTTGAGGAAAACATACCAGAATTTTTTTCCATATATTGGAGACTTCAGCGGGATCAGCGGGTTAAAGTTTCAAATTGCAGTTTTAATGCAGCTTCAAGGCTCTACAAAGGCAACCCAAGGTCATTGGAAATACATGCCTTTACATTCATTTCTGCAACATCGAAATACTGTACCTTACTGCACATTTTGCAGCAGTTTCAAAGTGAAATATTCAGAGAGTGGCACTAAAACACAAGTTCAATAGGTGACCTTGGTAGGTTTTTTTTTTTTTTTTTTTAACGTTGGCACAGGCACGTGTTGCTGCATTTTTATTACGCTGCCCATTGATCCCCATTGAAGTCTACTACATGGAGAAAAATTCTGGAATGATTTCCTTAAAACCTTAATTTCTTTTCGACTGAAAAAGAAAGACATTAACATCTTGGATGATATGGGGGTGAGTAAATTATCAGAAATTTTTTACTCTGAAAGTGAACTAATCTTTTAATTATGCCAAATAATGTGTACCATCAACATTTGTATATGCCAACATATGTATTTAGTGGACTTTCAAAATTTGCTTTGCTTGAGAAAACATGAAAATAATCGCATTTGTTTGCCATCATATACAATGTGTTTTTTGGTAATTAAGTTCTAGCAGCAGCAGCTCAATTTTTTGCTTGGGCAAGCAAGTTGTGGACAGCTTTTCTTATGCATTAATTCACCCACATGCCAACAAACCAATGAGAACACAGAACAATATTTACGATTCATAGTAAAAGAGTGTAGGTGCCAAAGCTGTTGTGGATCCGCTCAGCCAAATCCATCCTTAACTGGCACAGACTTCCAGAAAATCCCAGCATTTGGCAAATAAATCACCTACAGACAGTTACATACAGTACAGACCAAAAGTTTTGTGTGCCCAAACTTTTGGTCTGTACTGTATATTTTTCTGTTTATTAAAAGTTTTTACTCTACATTCGTGCAGTTTTCAGTGGGTTAGTGATATTTTTTTTAAATATATATAAATTAATAAATAAATATTTTTTATATGGGTTTTTATACAAAAACTGCTTTTTTATGTAAAATTCACTTTATAAAAGACCCACATTTCTAACTTTAATTCATGGGTAATTTCACATGGTTTAGTGTAAGATTTTTGCCCATCTTTTGGAAAATCCAGTTTTAAAAGTAAAAAAAAAATAACTTTTACCAGTAGGTGGCTACAGAGCTCCACCATTTGCTATTTGCTATTTGACCACCTGAAAGATATTTTTTCACAAGTTTTTTTCAGTTGAATTCATATCTACAGTACAGACCAAAAGTTTGGACACACCTGAATGAGAAGGTGTGTCCAAACTTTTGGTCTGTACTGTATATATTTCCAATTTATAGCAAAACATGGTGTAATTGCTGCCAGGTTCCATGCATATAACTTTTCAATGTTGTGGCCTAAAAGAAGTACACTTCCACAAGAAAAAATTACAGATAATGTACTCACCCCCTTGTCATCCAAGATGTTCATGTCTTTCTTTCTTCAGTTGTAAAGAAATTATGATTTTGATAAAAACATTTCAGGATTTTTATCCATATAATATAATGGACTTTTATGGTGCCCTGAGTTTGAACCTCCAAACTGCTATATATATATATATATATATATATATTAAAACGTAATGCATTAATGCAAATGCATTGCTAAGAACTTCTTTTGAACAACTTTAAAGGCAATTTCCTCAATATTTAGATTTTTATTTATTTGGCTTATTTATTCAGATTTCATAAGCTTTCAATAGCACATTGAATGAAGTATGAAGTAGAAAAACTATAGTAGTAATTTTTATTTACAGTGTAGGCTAGTCTTCGATGTTGTCATTGAATTCTTTGTATTGCGCTAGTGAGTGGCTCCATAAATGCTACTTGTAGCTATATTTACTTTAAACCAGAGGTTGCGTTAGACTTCAACATTGTCCGTCATTTTGACGGACAGGGTCATAAAAATTCCGTCATAATTTATTATTACCCGTCATTTTAATTTTCATATTTTAATTATAATAACACATTTAATTGCTTTTATTTTTGTTCACATTTTCATTTTTAATCATGAACCTACAGGGCTGTATAGGTTTATGCACTTATTTATGAAGAGAACAGATGAATCTCAGTGGATCTTGCTGTTTTCAGTTCACGAATTAACAGTAGTGCGCATATCTAATAAATCACAATAAGCGACTAAGCTCTGTGCTTTCTTACTTTCAATATGAAAAAGTCTCAGATTTCAAATTCTGTCTATTTCGTCAGGAAATTCAAGCAATAAATACCGTTTTGGCGCTCTTTAATGTGGCGTGATAGACCGCTGTAGTTTATACTGGGTGCTCGCATGTGCGTATCAAATGTATAGCAAAAGATTTGTCGTGACAGTTTCGTTTTTGTTCTGTATCCAGTGCTCTGCTGCCACAATGGAGCAGTGTAATCTGTCAAAATGACGGACAGCCTTCAGATTTTTCCGTCACTGATTAAAAAAATCCGTCAATGACGGACAATTTTCGGTTAACGCGACCTCTGCTTTAAACATGACTTTTGTCACCATTTCGGTTAAAACATGTTTCACAATTTGAAAACATAACTCAGTTGACCTCCGCATTGATCAGAGTCTTATAAACTGCATGTAGCTGTCATAGTCTTTGCTGCCTTAAAGCGTAACAGTTATTTATGACTTGGTGACATTTTCCTGTGGGAATCTCCTGTGAGTTTTTTTATACACAAAATGTCAAAATCAATAGAGGATTTTGGAGCTGTAAGGCTGTTTCTATAGATGGGCATCTGTGTGTTACCTGACTTCTAAATTCAAGCACTGGAATACAAAAAACAGACCCTTCAATGGTTGAAGACTCCATTATGACACGCATTCAATAGGGTAATTAAGAAGTGCAGTTTACGGATGGAAAAGCTCTTTCAGAAGACTGACAAATGCTTGTCAATAGAAAACAATTGATATCACACTGAGGAGAGACTGTAGGGTCAGTTTTTGTGATCTGTATTAGACTGTGCACGGCTTCTCTTAAATGGATAGGCATTAATAACCTACCATCATTTCAAACCAAACCTTTATGACTTTACTTCTTCCATAGAACACGAAAAGTTAAATTATGGAGACTTCTCTTTTATGTGGATGTGTTTTTTACTTGGCAATTACAATGAAAGTCTCTGAAGCCTTTAAGCTTTAAAATGACCACAAAGCACCATAAGTATCATAAAAATGGTCCATATCTGTATAAATTCCATTATGTAAGGAGCAGAATGAGATTTAAGACTTTATTCTCGTTATTCGTCTTTAAGACGAGAGTTCTAACTCTCTACGACATATCCATGAGATAAGCAGTAATGTCCTTTAATCAATGAATTAATTAATAATTAATGAATTATTCTTTTAAGTCCAAGTTTTTTTCAGTGAATCGGTTCACAAACTGGTTTGAATAATTAATTTAATGACTCACTGACTCAATAACTGGTCTCAGCACTTAACAGTTCACTGGTGTAGAAGAATATCAATCAATCAGCCTATAAAGACTTCAAATTGCTCAAATTATTACTGCATGGGTTGTATGAGCTACATTTATGATTCTTTTTTTAACTTAAAAGATTTGGAAACAAGATGAGGGTAATTATTTGATCACTAAATTTTAATTTCTGGGTGATATCCCTTTAACTAACCTTCACATAAATGCTGAAAAGTCCAGTAAAAAACAACAACAACAACAACAACAACAACAAAAGGTTGTTTCTCATATTCAGTGAGTCTACATGTGATTGTTGACAATCTTATGACTTGGCGGTCTTCATCTTCGCTCTTTGGTGCCCTAGTTTCTCAAACCAGATATATCTTACAAAATATTCCTTTTGATGAAAACCATAGATAACAGTGCAAGAAATGAAAGTGATTAGCCGTACCACTAGGGTCAAGGCCAGGCTTTACAGACTGAATGTTCCAGATTGATTGTCGTCAAGAGGTTGGGGGGTGAGAGTTACATCACCTGAAATCTTTACCTTAATTGCTTCTTTCTCTATTCTGTCCTAATGAAAATAAAAACACTAGCATTCCTTTCAGTCAAATGAGGATGTATTACTTCACCATGGTGCTCCAGAATCATTTTCAAACTCCAGCTAGTTTTGCTTGGATTTGTCCATGTATTGGGCAATGTGTCTCATGACACTGGAAAGCCAGTAAAATAGCAGGGGCAGAATAAGAGGATAAGTCTTGAGGAAGCAGTGACAAGCACCTTATGCACAAAAAAAGCTTGTATAACAGTAGATTTTACACTAAATAACTCTATAAATCTCTCTGAATAACAAAGCTGCTCTTTGTTAGTAATTCATGACCCATATTAATATACTTCCTCTCAAAATACCTACAATGTTTAAAATAATCAAATTACTACCCATTAAAATGCAACAAATTGGTAAAGATGGTCATGTACTTACACAATATATAATATAATACAATACAATATAATATAATATAATATAATATAATAATATATTTAATTTATAATATAATATAATATAATAATTTGTTGCAAGACAATGTATTATTGCAATTTGAAAAACAGTTCAGATGTACCTACACATAATGTAATGTAATATAATATAATATGTATCTTAATTTTATTTTATTTATTTATTTTTGTTAATAATTCATGACCAATATTAATGTACTTCCTCTCAATACTCAACTTGCTACCCATTAAAATGTAACAAATTGGTAAAGATGGTCATGTACTTACACAATATATAATAAAATATAATATAATATAAATGTAATTTGTTTCTTTTTTAGTAATTTATGACCAATATTATTTGTACTTTCTCTATAATATAATAATATAATATAATAATTTGTTGTAACAATATGTATTATTACAATAAAAAAAAAACAGTTCAGATGGTCATTTACCTGCACATAATATAATATAATATAATATAATAAATTTATATATTTTTTGTAATTCATGACCCATATTAATGTACTTCCTCTTACAATACCAAATATTTAAATGACTAAAATGCAACAAATCGTTAAGGATAGTCATGTACTTACAAAATATAATAAATATAGGCCCAGTTTCACAGACAGGGCTTAGTTAAAGCTAGGACTATGCCTTAGTTAAATTAAGATATTTAAGCAGCTTTTATAAAAAATGCCTTAGAAAAAAAAGTTACAGGTGTGCATCTTGAGACAGAACAATGGAACTTATATATTTTAAGATATGATGGAGAAAGATGTTTTTAGTTGACACAGCTCATTTTAGTCTGGGACTAGCCTTAAGCTTTGTCTGTGAAACCTGGGGATAATAAAAAATAATATAATATAATATAATATAATATAATATGCAGTAACAAATATTATTACAATTTTAATTTGTACCATAGAAAGAATTATGGTATTTATGTATGTTTGTGTAAATGCTTTAAGCAGTGGTTGTTCATAACATTGTAATTGTCAGCTTTGGGGTTCACACACTTAATCAGCATTTTATTAGTGTGTCTGTGCTGCTGACTGGCTGTTAATTAAAGCTGCTTCTGAATCTGAACAAGACATGGGTGGTTTAAGAAAGAGAGAGAGAGAGAGAGAGAGAGAGAGAGAGAGAGAGAGAGAGAGAGAGAGAGAGAGAGAGAGATCAGGGAAGGACTTGCATCTGAGCATGTGCAGTTTCTTTACATACAGGCTATATGAACGTCCTGTTGGCACATATACATTTATGGGGCAAACAGGCACATAAGGCTTATGCTTCATGTGATCATGAAGGGTTTAGCACAGGGCTGTTGGGCTGCATGTGGGATGTTTGAGTTTGCTTAACTGAGCATCCCTCCTCATGCATACTGGAACAGGCACATGGTTACTGGCATTGACAAACTCATCACACACACATGTTGGGCGCAGCTGACAGCTCAGCTTTAGGTTGCAGACAGAGAGAGGCAAAGAAAGACATCCAAAACCTTCTTATATAGTAATGCTGGTTCTCAGGTTTAAGCAAACTCTTTTTACCTACCAACTCTGAGCTCCTCTCCCTGTGCGCGCCGTGTCCGCTGAGATGAACGCTTCGCGCTCGGTCAGCATGGGAATCCCCACTCAAGTCCCGAACAGCACCGTGGTGACTGCGGACACTCTCGCCCCGTGGAATTACAGCGCAGTGAGCGCGCACAAGCTGATGGAGCTACCGGCGAGAACCACTACGGTAAGATGATGGAGTTTGTAATTGAACCATGTGTTTGAGGGCGGCGCGGATTCTAATTGATCTGTGAGCGTTTAAAATGTTACGTTGTAACATTTAGAGGGAGAAACGCCTGTCATAATTTGTGTTGTACTTTAAGTCATTGTATATCATTAACACGCATTAAAAACGAAAAAATGTTGAAAAGCTAGCTCAAAGAGCGTGTGCGTAATCGGAGTACCGCTTCAGGGAAGCTTATGCGTTGCATCTCAGCCTTTTAAGTGCAACGATGCCAATTAACTGGGGTAACTCCCCCAAAGGTGAACAAACGTATTGTACATGATGTAAGTTTTGAGTTTAAAAGCGCTTTAGTATGTTTTAGTAGCCTAACCACAAAAGTTACAAGCAGAAGTTGCGTTCTTCTGAGGAGGTATCCATAGCAACAGTATGCTGATCGAGTGATTTCTGTGTAAGGTTAGCTATCGGACGGTACCTTGACATAACATAAAACATTTGTTTGTGTATTTGCTTTCTTAATTATAAGTTTTGTTACCAGATTTTGTGTTTAAAATGTCTGTCGGATAGTTGACGGTTAACTGTGCCAAAGGCGCCAATTAGGGTGTGAGAGAGATCATCACATTTTGTCTGGAAAAAATGCTGATAAACATTCAGTTTCTGTCTCTCCACGTGGATATGAAAGGATTTGCCTATCAATAAGATAAGATATTAGAAGAGCTGGGTAGATTACTTACAAATTGTAATCCGTTACTGATTCCAAACAAGGTTGCCAGGTTTTCACAACAAAATCCACCCAATTGCTACTCAAAAGTAGGGATTGTGGGATCCCATGGTAAAAATCACGTTGGGGGATAAAATACATGTTTTTGGTGGGATACCCCTGGTAAAATTAGCATTCTAGGGGCTAAATATTACATTATTGGGGTTGCTTCAACCCTCAAAAAATAACCCGCGGCAACAGTGTTAAAGTAGCCAGATTCTGTGGTTGTCAACACTGGCATCACTGATTCCAAATTACATGACAAAAATAGTAGTTTGTAACATAATCCATTACATTAAACATTTTATAAGGTCCAATGAAGTGCTTGAAACACAGCAGCATAGATCCTTTTCCTGAGTAAACTATGAGCGCCGCCATTACAAATTCTAACGTCAGATTGGATGCTTCTCTGTTCCGGTCTCCATAGGAACCCATTCAGATAGCGTCTGTTTTTAATGTAGCTAACGTTGGCAGCTTTGTGTCATTTACACACTCATTAAATGTTGAGGAGTAAGACACTGACAAATGACAGTCATTGCGACATTGCAAAGCGATGGCGCTATAGAGCCATGTGCTTTTAAAAATATTCAAATATGTTTGACATTAGATTAACAGCTCGGAATATCCGCTACTTTAACTAGAAACACTGGAGAATGGAAATGCAAAGCATTCTTCAGGTTAAGAGTCAAGCATGACTTCCGCATTCAGGAAAAAGGTCTATTCTATGTGTTGACGTAATTTCAACTGAAACAGGAAGACAGGGCAGAACATATCCAGCAGTCCTGCACCCTTTTTTAAATAGCCATTTGTAGCATTTCGTTATTTCACAGCTTGGGCCAGAGCCCTTGAACTGGGTAAAGTCGCATTTGACAGTGTATGACAGCCACAATGTCATCAATATCGCATTATCTATATATAAAATAGCCTTCTGTGTAGAATTCAGAATATTACATTTTTATGTCAGAGATTCAAGATGCAAATGTGACACTTAGTTATTAAAATATTTATTTTTGATGAGAAACAAAAGCTGCTTTTCCACTATCGGGCCGAACCGTTCTTAGAACGGTCGGGTACGGTTCCAGTTGTGTTTCCACCTGAGCCTGGTACGGCACGGCACGATTACAAACCGTTCTCGGCCCAGAATTCTCGGCACGGTTAGACAACCGTGCTGAGCCGGGCTGATAAAATGCTTGTGCATGACGTCGCCACTCTTTTGCCTGGCTACCATTTTCTCTATGGCTAAGCGGAAGTGCAGTAAACAGATACGGTAAATATAAATAAAAATGGCTGAGACACTTTGGTCTGTAGATGAAACATTTGCTCTAATATTGATATTTGGGCAGAAAGAAAAATTCAACAACAGCTGCAGGGTGCAAAGAGAAACGAAAAGGTTTTTTAAATTATAGCGTAATGTCTTGCAGAGAAGGGCATTAAGAAAAGTTCAAAACAGTGCAGAAAAAAAAAAAACTCAAACATATACATATCGCGTCCAAAAGGACAATAAGCGGGGCTGCCTACTCTTGCGTTACCAAGGCAACGACTGACACATTTGTATTTACATTCCAAAGAGTTCCGTTATCTGCACCACAGTGGAAAATCAAACCTTATCCGTGCTGACTGGCACGGAACAGAACGGTTACGTATTGAGAACGGTTCGGCCCGATAGTGGAAAAGAGGCTATAGTTCTCATGAATTCATGAATTTAAATTTTAATGTGTTTGAAAGACAAAAGCCAACTAAAGACATAGATATACATAGTTATGTAACCTACAGAGTGATAATTCAAAAACAAATCAATATGTTCATCAGTAGCAATATTAAAACACATCTTACTTGAAATTATTTTTGTAAATCCAGTAGCCAAATACTGTGTCACCACAAAACTTAAAGACTTGCTGAGTGTATATATGCAGTAGGCGATTTTAGAAAGGAACATTTAAAAGATAAAAAAAAGAGTGAATCTGATTATGTAATCCAGATTACATGTAATCAGTTACTATCCAGCTCAGTGTATTAGCTAGTCAATCTATCTGTTCTAGCCTCTGGGAGTGATCGATGTCATGGATATCTGTAGATGATTCACAATCATAAGTTTAGCGAACCATCGAAATGTAACGATTGCATGTGCCAAAACATGTGATTGAGACTGTAAATAGTCTTAGAAAGGCTTAGACGAAAAAGGATAACCTGTGAATCCCAATAATAATATTTAATAACTTTGATTGGGAACATTACCCAAACTTGCATTAAACGGTGGTTAAAAGGTTGTTGTTTCATGAAAAAAGTCTTTTCCACAGACCCCCATTACGCTGCCTGGCTGTATATATTATTTATTTTTATGGTAGCACATTTTCAGCTGCTGCAATAAAATATGAAATAAAAGTATTGCAGGTACTTTTTACTTGATATTTAATGCATCAGTAGAGCATGCAGTCAAGTTGTAATGTGTAATATGTAGCTGTGTATGAATTTTGTACATTTATCTCCAGCACTGGAGTTATTCCTGAACATCAGAAATGCTCTCCAGAGATATTTCTATGTGAGCTTATATTAAAAAAAGTTAGTATAGTCTTTTTCTTCATTGTTTTTCTTCGATACCCTCATGTAACTATTCATTCAGAAATGCATTGTATGCAAAATGTTAGACAGTCTGGTTTTTAAGAATAATTGAAGTGGTCCTCATTTCTCCTGTTGATAAAATGCAGACATATTTGGATCAAGTCTCTAAACTAAAGCCTGTTCTGTATGGTGTCTTTGTGATAGTACGCAGCTGAATTGCTGCACACTAGAGCGGCTCACTATCACCCACACACTCCACCAGAGGTGTTACAACCCTACAAGTGGAATTACTCAGCAAATGAGCACAGTTTTAACAAACTGACTACGAATCAGCCACATACGCACAAACATCAGTTTGGAAAGTAGGAAGTTCTATGAGATCATATGCAGCATCATGTGGGAATCTGGCACATGGGATTAATTTCTTAGAGAAGTAAGGTATTCCTGGATATTTCCTGTTTGGAGATTAAAATGGGACATAAGAGAAAATGAATTCAGGAGAAGAAACAAAACAAATGAAAAAAAAGCCAAACATGCATAATGTAGTGCATGAGAGCATTATTTGCATTGTATAATTTCATCAGATTGAAATCATACGGAAATAGAATGAGAATGATGTGAGGTCCTAAAATAGAGGTTTGTCCTGTGAGGGGTGTAAACCCAAATTGTACTAGTACACAGTAATCCTATCCAGGAAAATAAATGCTTATTTATTTAATCCATCAATAGTGGTCCAGACAAATTTAAAAGTATGTATTGTGTCATGTGAATGAGTGGCATTCTTCAAACAGAGGGGGGCCTTGTTCCTCTGATGAATCAATACTTTATTTGTTAATGTCATAGCTATAATACAGAGCTTGCATTCATATTCTAATGTGGTGTGAATATAGAGCTTAACCTCTATATCTTCCATTGGCCTAATTTGATATTTTTCAATCCATGTGTGTTTTGTTTTGTTTTTTTGCACACATCAACCACGGTTGAACCACTGATGTCAAATGGACTATTTTAACGATGTCTTTACTACCTTTCTGGGCTTTTAAAGTGGTAGTACCCTTGCTGTCTAGGGTCAGAAAGCTCTCGGATTTCATCTAAAATATCTTAATTTGTGTTCTGAATATGAACAAAGGTCTTAGGAGTTTGGAATAACGTGAGGGTGAGTAATTAATGACAGAATTTATATTTTTGGGTGAACTATCCCTTTAACTAGTTCTTTTCACCTGACTATGGTGCACTATGTATTATGTAATAGTGTATAGAGCTGACTTCCTATCTGTATCTTGTGTCATTGTCTGTTAAACTCGCTACTGTGTGAGTATGTAGTAGATTTCACCTCTCACCCTTCATCTTTTGATTCCAAACAATATGACTGATTCTAGTTTTTAGAGTGGCATGGATAGCTTTAGAATTGTGTGGGAGATAAAAAGTAATGCAAATGTAAGTTTCAAGCACATGTAAAAAAAATGTTAGTTGTTTCAACTTAAAAAAGTAAGTGTTCGTGCTGCCTTAAAATGTTAAGTTTTGTTAACTTAAATTGTCAAGTTGTCTCAACTAAGAATAAAGTTGACAGGACATTATAAAATAAGTGCAATGAACATAATTTAAGTTTAATGAACTTAAATTGTCAAGTTGTCTTAACTAAGAATAAAGTTGACAGGACTTATAAAATAAGTGCAATGAACATAACTTAAGTTTAATGAACTTTAACGTCAAGTTAAGTAAGAATAAAGTTGAATAGACTGAAATTTAAAATGAGAATTTGTCTTAACTGAGGATAAAAACATTTGAAATCTATTTTTATTATTATTCCACTGCAAGATCAATTCATTTACAACAATACTGTATGAAGCATAGGGGTGTTTATGCAGTACATTATTGTATGTTTTATACACTATTGTTCATGCAGTACATTTCTATGTATTTTTTGCAGTATTATTATGCAGTACATCACTGTATGCTTCATACAGTACATTACCGTTGTTCATGCCATTCATTACTCTATTTTATGCTGTATTAATATAATACTGCATAAAATACAGAGTAATGTACTGCATGAACAATGATACTGTATAAAACATACAGCAATGCACTGCATAAACAATAATACAGATAAGAGTAATGTACTGCATGAACAACTGTAATGTACTGTATGAAGCATACAGTGATGTACTACATAATACTGCAAAAATACAGAGTAATGTACTGCATGACAAATAGTGTATAAAACATTCAATAATGTACTGCATAAACAATAATACTACATAAAATACAGAGTAATGTACTGCAAAAACAATACAGAATAAAACACAGTAATGTACTGCATAAAAATAATTTGGGCAAAAAAAAAAAACAGTAATGTACTTCATGAACAATAATATTGTATAAACAGTATAAAAGTGTCTGAAATCCAACAAGATCCAACTGGTACTGCATCAAGTAACCAATGTCAAGACAAAATGAATTGATCATTCACTGTTTTAAAACACAATAACCAGAAATTCAGAAGGCAAATAAAGCAAAACAAAAAGGTGCACATCATAAGTTTCAGTTAGCACACTACACAGTTTTGCAAATGATTTTTCAGTCCATGCACCTTTACAGAACACTGATCACCTCCCGGTGAACTGGAGCCTCTTAGTGTTGGCACAAAAACAGGAATCTCTGAAGTGTAAGTCTGCAAATAACAGAAGAATTAGAGAACTTGCATGTTAATAAAAATACTGCTCAACAAACTACAGTTATATACGAACAAACTAACAAACCTCACCTATTCTAGAAATAGCTGACTACATTTTATATATTAAAACAGTACCTTAGAAGTGAATACAGAAACACTCCAAATAATAAATTTTGTGACTCAATATGAAATTCTAAATTCATCTTTTAAATACTTGACGTAATTTGATGGATACATATCTGATATTCACAATGGTATTACCAAAGATGATAGATTAAACAGACTTTTGCATTACTCACATAAACTGACCAAGATGAAGCTCCACAGCTCAATTAACATGGTGAAGAGCCAGTTTCTACTGTCTGCCATAATTAATTTGAAAGATAAACGACACAGGTAAATATTTGAGGAGAAACTCCAGCAAGAACACATCACAGCGTTAAAGTGAGAAACTGACGGTGGTTAAAGACAGACGTTCGTCGTCTGACGTCATCTAGAAAAAAAAATCTATAAGTTAAATAATTTCTAACGATTAGATATAATTTTTGAAGTGAATAACTGTTTGCCCACAAAGTACTGCGTTTAGGTTAAAAGTTTAAGTATTCTGAGCGCGAAACTGGCCGTTGGTCTGGTTTATCACTTAACCTTACTTTGACTACATTTAATACTTTAAAACAGTATCTTAGAAGTGAGTACAGAAAGATTCCAAATAATAAATGTCGTTACTAAATATGAAACTCAACACTTATCTTTTAAATACTTAACATATTTTGAGGGATACATTTATGATATTCACAATAGCATTAGTTACCAAAGATGATAGATATTAAACAGACATTTGCATTACTCACCTTAAACTGACCAAGATGAAGCTCCATGGCTCAATTAACACGGTGAAGAACTTAGATTTTTGAGTTATCTCAACAAGTTCAATCCAGATAAGTTAACTTAACTCAAAATGTTAAATTGTGATAACTAATTGGCGCAATCATTTTTTACAGTGAGGAGCTTGAAACGAAAGGGACTGCAGAGAATAGGATGGTTAAAACCATGCCTTGGCTTAAACATTTGTAATTGTCATTGAGGCTTTCAGTGTTTGCCTCGAGCTAATATTTGACCATCTGCATGAGTCAAACAGTTTTTGTGATGACACTGCATGACGATTAGCTGTTTATATTTGGTTGCAAAAAAAGGCCTAAGATAAAATGCTGAGAGATGAGGTCTCAAAAACAATAGGTGGAATCAACCCCCCCCCCCCCTTTTTTTTTCTTTTTGTGCAAAATTTACATTACAAAGGTGTCAGAGAAGGGCTTCTAAAGTGTCATTTAACTGTCTCTCCAACGTTTATTGCTGCTCAGTGGTGGCATACATGCATTTACACAGCAATTAAAACTATACTTTGATAACATAGACTGAAGTGGGTCAGAAAAGGCATAATTTAGTCTGGTTTGTATATCCGGCATGTGTCTTCACACTGAATTATGAGCAGGAACAAACCAGCCTTAAAGAAATAGTTTATCCAAAAATTTAAATTCCGTCATTAATTACTCACCCTCATGTGGTTTCAAACCAATAAGACCTTTGTTCATCTTCAGAACACAAATTAAGATATTTCTGTCTTAATCTTTCTCACCCTGAATAGACAGCAACGAAACTGACCTTACTACCCTTTGAGCCTTGAACGTTTCAGTTGAGTTGCTGTCTATGCAGGGTCAGAAAGCTCTGAAAGCGGATTTCATCAAAAATATCTTAATATCAGGTGTTTAAAGTTCCCTTTTGTCTTTTAAATGAATTATTGGCCCAACATTGGAATCCAGTGAAAAGGATCATTGTGTTTGTCTTTTGCCAATAAATGCTGATTTACCTTGGACTTTTATACTCTGAAATCTTGTGAAGACATAGAAGTTTCTGGTTAATTTATAAAGCTGACATGACCATGTGCTCATAGGTCATATAATTTCAGACTAGCTTTGTATTCTGTTGAAAAGCAATACTACAAAATGATTTATTACAGTAGCATTTTAATTTTTAGAAGTAGAATTTCTGATTCCAGGGTTATTTGAGACACTGGCTTGATAGAAGAAAAAAAAAAACTTAAACAAGTTCAATTAAGTTTTTTCTCTGAAGGGGCAGGATAAGTCCAAGGTTTGTTTGCAGTTTGTCCAGTGTGTATTTGAATTGATTTCGGGCTTGTCAGAAGTAAAACAGAGAGCAAAGAGCTTTCTGCAAAACAATGAGACGTTCACAGAATGGTGACTACATACTTGTCTGTTTTATATGTCTATCCCACAAGTAAGGAATGGGGTTTAAAAAATGCAGGGATTTTTGTGACATATATCAACAACTAGCAAAAAGAATAAACCCAAAGGTATTCTTTAACTGCTTTTTAAAGTACACCCTCTATCTGCAGCAGTACAAATAGTGTTAGACAGTGGTATTTTGTAGATATGTAACAACATAATAATCTCATTTTATGATCACAATATGAAGTCCACAATACGATATTATTGCAATAGTTTTAAAAAAAGACAAATTAAGACTTTGTACATTTTGAAGATAAATGATTATATCTAATGCACTTTTTAGAGTTCAGAATTAAAAGCTCCAACCCACCTTCTTAACTAAGAAAACTTAAGTACAAAAAACATCAGTCAATTGACTTATACCAGAACTTTAAAGGGGAATCAACCCTCTTTTTATTTATGGTATACTCAGTCTAAACTACATTCATGCTGGTGTTTGAGGAAGCAAAACAAATTAGAATATAATAATAATAACAACAATTGTTTACTAGTTATTCCTAATAGCCATATATTGTAAAACAATTGGACTGTAAAATAAAATAAAATTAATATTTAATATATTATTTTTGCTTTACACGTCAGTAGGGAAATTACAAGAGATATATTGAATTTGGACTGCAGCAACGTTATCCATTTAAACCGCTAGTTGTCAGCAATTCATACTGTACTTTTAAGCTTTTATTTTGACAGAAAACACAACTTTAAAGACCTTTCATGTTAGTATAAGAAGTTTTTGAATTAAAAAACTACACTTTTTGCCTGGAAGACCTATAGTTTCATATCGCCATGTGAACACGGGATTATTGAGACAGTTTTGCTATCGCGATACCACAATTAATACCATTCTGTGTTAAGATAAACTTTTCATCATCGCAGCAGTGGGAGCCCTGGTTCCTTATTAATGATAATGGTTTTGACATTAAATGTTCAAGCACTATCTATTGTGTTTGAATGTTCACATACATTTATGTATATGTCATATGTTTCATATCAGAGAGACTAAGACGGTGACAATAAGATGGAGAGAGAGTGAAACACAACATGTGAATCAATTCAAGCTCTAATGACTTTGCAGTGTCCTTCAAGGCTTTTAAACATTAGTATTCTTCTTAACATCTGAATTAATAATTCACATTGGGGGTGGTATTTACGTGTCCTGATGTTTCCTGTCTGATTGTGTTAAGCTATAGTGACATGCCTTGAAGGGACATGTAAGATCAAAACTGTGAAATTCTCACACCTAACAAGAGATTCACTTTACTTGATATATTGAAAGCCACATTAATGAAAGGCACGTGGTTTGTTTTTAAAATGAACCATTAGTGGGATTCTCAATGGTCATGGGAATCCAAAATGAATCCCTTTTCAACCTATGGTTGATCCTTTAGTACCACCACTGCATAACATTTTTTATTTATATTCTTGCGTCTTGTAAATGCTTTTATCCTAAGCAACTTCTAGTGGAAGGTACATATTTAATCAGTGCATGTGTTCCCAAGAAATCAAACCTATGACCTTGTTGTTGCTAGCATTATCCTGTACCAGCCTTAGTCATTAAACCACAGAGTCCGCCTCTTGACAAAGATCTTGAACAAACTGAAAAACGTATTGTTTTCCTTTAAGTACTTGGCACATACTGTAAAGTACACTCTGAGCCATTCAACTGAAATCTTTGCAATAAAAGTGTTAGAAAAGATATTTAATCCTCTGATGCATTCATTTTTTGATTATTAAGGGGGAAAATATTTTTATTTTTGTTTTTACTTTAAAACAAGAATGTATTATCAGGTTTATTATCAGTTGCACATCTGTCCATTGCAATAGACTGTTACATCAGATCTGCATGCCAGGAATAAAATTCCCAAAATCAGTTAACAAAACTGTATTATTAAAAGTCTTCTGTCAGACTGAGAGAAAGCCAAAGAAAAGCAGAAAGCAAGAGATTAAGTCATGATTAATAATAAGAGCACTGTCTGTCTCAAACTTCATCTGAACATCATCCTTACTTTTAAAAGATATTGAAAATTACTTTTTCACAACATCTTGTGAAATTAAAACCTTGAAATGAAGACAACAGAAAGAACAACAGAAAGCATCACTGGGTCAGAAAAATATGTAAAATCTAAGTAATATAATAAAAATGAATAAATTACTGTAATATTAATATTTAAGTAGTAATATTAATAATTAAGTAGTAATTTTGGCAGCCCTTTTTCGTACTCTGGATAAGAAGAGATCTCCCTACCCTTCAAGATCTCTTCTTATCCAGAGTACGAAAAAGGGCTGCCAAAATTCCCCTCACATCCAGCACACTCACTTTTTGAACTGTTACCATCCGGTCGGTGCTACAGAGCGCTGAGCACTAGAACGACCAGACACCGAAACAGTTTCTTTCCTCAGGCAATCCATCTCATGAACACTTGATCGTGGAACATACAACACTATACACTCTTTATTCATTTTTCCGTTATTTATTTAAAGCACATACTTACTTGCATTCAAATGTCTTTGCTATTTTTGCACATTGTCTGTCTTGTATACTTGTATATTGTTCTTTTTATAATATGTATCGTCTTGTCACTGTCATTCTGTAGCACTGTGGAGCTCTGTCACAAAAACAAATTCCTAGTATGTGCAAACATACCTGGCAATAAAGCTCATTCTGATTCTGATTCTGATTCTGATTAAATAAAATGATTAAATGGTTGTCAACTAATAAAAATGGCTAAAATTGGCTTTTAAAAATCCACCCACTGTAGCAAAATTCACACATCAGAGGGTTAAATAATGATTCACTATGGTAAGAACTGCCAATGGAAAGCCAAGAAAAATGGGTCAGTGGTATCAGTTAAAGCATGCATAGATTTAAATCATCAGCATCATTGTCAGTGCTGTTTGAAATCTATCTCGGTATTCAATGTTTTTCCCTATAGTAATGTTGTGGACATCAATCAAAAAGAATTTGTGCAATCTGAAAACTCAAGTTCACCTTCTCCCAAGAAAGTTCTTTTAGGAAATACACCCGTGCTCTTTCCGAAAAGGTCTCAGCTTTTGTTGGACAGACGGAGTAGATAATCTCCCCAAAAAGCAGTGGATCAGCTGTCCTTTATCACATTTTCCGCTTGAGAAGTTTGGGCCCAGAGTCTCCAGAGACGTTCCTTACTGATCAGGAAACTGTCAGCTGACAGATTTGGAATTGATTGTATATGCTTTCCCCCTATCCAGACTTTTCTAGCCGCAAGCTATGATAATAAATGGGGCGGCACAGACAAACAAGTTCATTCGACACAATCTGTTGCTCTCAGTCTTGTTGGGTTTCATTTTTTGATTATTTCCAAAAGCATTTAACATATTTGTCGTACAACTTGATTATTTTGATTAAAAATGCAATTTAATGATTTAAGATCTTTGTTGTGCATTGGTGTTAGACTAAACAACTGCCCCAAAATAAAACACTCTCTCTGCTATGATTAACTAATGGTAGAAATAAGCTCTTTGCAATGTGGCGAAATGTCATTTCCTCCTCTTTATCCATTTCTGTCTCTCCTCCTCTCTTTATATTGCTCACTGAATGTCTAAATGATAGTGACATTTTAAGAGCACTTCTCATCTATTTGTGCCACAGAATCAATCCTCCAAGTAGCAGAACATGCTCTCGTCCAAATCCCTCATCGATAGAGCTAACAGACAAGCACTGTAACAGCACTGACATATGAGGATTAAACCAAATATCAGCTCTGTCTCTCTAGATTAGGTGAAATGACAATCAAGGCAATTTGTAATGGATATTGTGCCTTCAAGTATCTACTTTCTGGGTGGAATGGTCTCCAGAAATTGTGCCATTTGCCATCATGGCTAAATATTTCATGTCTTTCTGAATTCTTTTTTGGGTCATTTAATTTGAATGAGTTGAAGGATTAGGGTCAGTAAGTTTTTTTTTGTGTTTTTTTTTTTTTTTTTTTTTTTAAGGAAACATGCTCACCAAGGTTGTGCTTATTTGATCAAGAATACTGTAAAAGCTGTAATATAGTAAAATATTATCATTATTATTTAAAACAACTCCTTTCTATTTTGGCATGTTTTAAAATGTAGTTTATTAGCAGCCATTACTCAAGTCTTCAGTGTCATGTGATCCATTAGAAATCCTGCTGATTTGGTGCTCAAGAATTTGTATTATCAAGGTTATGCTGCTTAACCTTTTTTGTGGAAATCATACTCAAGATTTTTTGTTGTTGGAAAGTTCAAAAGAACTAGCCTGATTCGTGGTCTGGGAACCACATGTTCATTTTCTCATATTTGAGGCGTGGTTTACGAATGCCCAGAGCCGTTTATTGGGCGCTACGAATGTCTATCAAATGCGCCTGTGCATAGCTCATAGCCAATCGTTTCAATTATACCGGATTACATATGTAGAACTTGCGTTCAAAACTACTTAGAACACTATCTAAAGCCGTGCACACACTTAGCGTCTTTTTTTTAACGTCTGTTTTACATTACAACCCTATGCAGTAAACCGTCTTTTCAAAAAAGCCCTGAGAGCTTTTTTTAAACGCCACCGCCGCCGTCTTTTTCTGCAGCTCAGAGCGTCTTTTTAAGTTGAAAAAAGTTGAACTTTTCTAAAGTAAACGTCCTACGTCAAGCGCTTTTTTGACAGCTGACCAATGACAAGCGAGTAGCTAGACCTTTCGTTTCCATAACAACAAGAAAAAATGAGAAAGGTGCCGTTATATAGACTTTTATTTTATTGTTGTGAACCGGATTTGCCTCCCCGTTAACTTCAAAAACCGACGTGCAGTACCGATAGCTTCTTGAGCCGCACATCGACTTGTATAATAGCGCTGTTGCGCTTTGGGCGTCCCTTTTTCGAGTCCCGGCTCGCAGACCTTTCCCGATCCCATGCCCGCTCTCTCTCTCTCCCACTTCACTTTCTGTCTAAATACTGTCCTATCAAATAAAAGGCAAAAATGCTAAAAAAAAAAAAAGAAAAGAGCCAGCTTCCTTTTTTAACGACATTTCTGCACCACACATAGGCTACTGTTGCAGCTGTTGTTATAGCGACAAAAAGACTCCCTCTGCTGCAACGCTTCCAGATTTTTTTGCAACTAAAAAACGCCCTTGTCAACTTTTTCTTGTCAAAAAACATGCCAAGTGTGAACACGCCCTAAGGCTGCATCGAAAGATAACTTCGCGTCTGCTGCCATGCTGGATCCATAGTTATAAACAAACTGCTTCGGTGAGTCGCATAGAAGGCGTCATCGTCTTGCTGCTCCCTCCCCGTTCTGTGATTGGTTCCCTATCTGAGGTGAAAATTTGGTCCATGGACTCCAGGCTGCCTAGCAGCGTGAGTAAAATCGCGCTGCGCGCAAGGCAGCATGGGACAACCCAGGCTACAAAAGAACAACTTTTATTTGAAATGCTTGCTTGATAATTATAAAAAAGACAGGGTTACAGTGAGGTGTCTTATTGAGTTCCTGAAATGAAACCTGCTTCCAGGTATGAATTATCACATTGTAGAAGGACAGCATCTGTGCCACAGATCATGATTTCTGCAAACCTTGTAAAGAAAAATCCTTGCAAATGAGAGGCACCAAAATGCATTTATGCCCACAGATGGTTTATAGACAGACATAGTGACTTGCTGACTCACGGTTCAGTTTAGCAAGGTGTAAAATAATTGGAAGCACTTTTAATCTATTGATCATTTGGTAATCGGTTTATCAATTTATTGACAAACAGATAAGGTTTGTTTTGTGGAACTGAAACCACATGCATGATGAAGGACATCAATTTAGAATAATGTTTAGGACTGACCAAAAGTAAATACAGTTTAATAGCAGCGGAACTGAGAAGAACAGGTTCTTTTCTAGCTTTATTGAAATACAGTGATTATTACCTTCTTTTGTTCAGGACTTCTCTTTGCATGTATTTATGTAAATGATTATTTTAGGTTGAGGTAAAAAAAAAAGTAATTTATGCTTTTGGTTTATATAACACCACAGACATCAAGGGTCAACTGAATTCAGAGTCATTGAAATACATCTGTTGCTTAAAAAGAGAAAAAGAGAAGCCCCTTACCCTATAGGAACTTGATTTCTAGGTGGGCCCAAGTCAATATTCTTTTCAGGGGTCACAAAACAACAGCAATAAACAAGAGATTGCTATTTGTATCTTATCAAGATTTCCACACCTGCTTTTGTTTGCAGCTACATTTTATTCACAGCTGGTTGTAGGAAATACAATAGAATTCAAAATCCAATTTAAACCTGTATAAAACAAAGTTTAAGGACTTTTTAAAAGATTCTAATATAAGCACATTTGTGACATTAGGTGTGTTTCCTTCACAGATTTGCAAAAAACTTTTGGGTAACACTTTAGAATACGGTTCCATCATTAATTATTAACTACACAGGAACAAATGACTAATGCACTACTAACATTATAGAAAAGTAAAGTAAGGATCATGGTAACACACTAGTAATGATTCAGGTATTACCAAATCCATCAGAAGGAGGTACTTATTATTTGGATCAATATTCTAAAGTGAATATCATGATAACTCCCTAGTAATAATGACTAAAGTCATTAAAAACTATTAAGGTTTTTGTAATGTTCTGGATAGTAATATTTCTGATGGCTTTAGTAACACTTAAGTCGTTACTAAGTAGGTTACCATGATCTTCACTTTAGAATATGGATCCTAATAATTAGTAATCCCTTCTGAAGTATTTGGTTATTCTTGAGTCATTACTAGTGGGTTACCACACTGTAAAAAAAAAAAAAATCCGTAAAATTTACGGTAAAAAAACTGGCAGCTGTGGTTGCCAGAATTTTACCGTAAAAAATATAGTAGCAATGTTTTACATTTTAAGGTTTTCACTTAAATTTACAGGTAAATACCGTAATTTCATACTAAAACCGTAACTCATATAATGGTAATGTACCAACTTTTTGAAGCACTGAAATCTGTTTTGTACCTTTGTAATACAATGATAACCACCAAAAGCAGGTGGTGATGACAACATCAGATGATGAACCAAAGCCCATCGCATGGAGGTTTTAAATAATAACATAGAAGGAGCACTGTCATTCACACAAACAGTAAACACCGTCATGGTAACACACATAAAACTGAAATAATGCAAAAAACATTAATTTAACAACATTAGATGTAACATACAACCCTAATGTACAAAACTGCCAAGAAAAAAAATAAGATGAAAAAGGTATTTCAACAAAAAAAAAAAAACATCAAATAAAAAAATGAAAAACAGGGAGTTCTGGGAATGTCAATTTAAGGTTATTCACTGTAAATTTTTACGTTCTTTTTCAATTCCAAAAACGGTATACTACCGTAAAATTAAATACAATGTCCAACACAGTTTTTCACCGTATATAGAAGGGGAACTTACCGTTAACCATTTCACAGGTTTTTACCGTAGCATTTTTACAGTCTTTTACCGTTAAATTCACTGTAATTTTTTTACTTTAGAATTAATTATATATTTAGCATCATTCACATTAATTATGAATCTGTATATAGTAATTCTTAGGTCTCTGGAAGATACAAAAAAATAAAATAGTTAAAGATCAGCTAATAGCAAACTACCACTTTCAACTGAGCAGTATTACTTACTGATTTGTTTAATCAGAATTTTTTGTTAGTTAATAGTAGGTGCTACAATGTTAGTAGTGCATTAGTCATTTGTTCCTATGTAGTTATTCATTAATGACGGAACCGTATTTTGAACTTTTTAGAAAAGTTGAACTTTTCTAAAGTAAACGCCCTACGTCAAGCGCTTTTTTGACAGCTGACCAATGACAAGTGAGTAGCTAGACCTTTCGTTTCCATAACAACAAGAAAAAATGAGAAAGGTGCCGTTATATAGACTTTTATTTTATTGTTGTGAACCGGATTTGCCTCCCCGTTAACTTCAAAAACCGACGTGCAGTACCGATAGCTTCTTGAGCCGCACATCGACTTGTATAATAGCGCCGTTGCGCTTTGGGCGTCCCTTTTTCGAGTCCCGGCTCGCAGACCTTTCCCGATCCCATGCCCGCTCTCTCTCTCTCCCACTTCGCTTTCTGTCTAAATACTGTCCTATCAAATAAAAGGCAAAAATGCTAAAAAAAAAAAAAAAAGAAAAGAGCCAGCTTCCTTTTTTTAACGACATTTCTGCACCACACATAGGCTACTGTTGCAGCTGTTGTTATAGCGACAAAAAGACGCCCTCTGCTGCAACGCTTCCAGATTTTTTTGGAACTAAAAAACGCCCTTGTCAACTTTTTCTTGTCAAAAAACATGCCAAGTGTGAACACGCCCTAAGGCTGCATCGAAAGATAACTTCGCGTCTGCTGCCATGCTGGATCCATAGTTATAAACAAACTGCTTCGGTGAGTCGCATAGAAGGCGTCATCGTCTTGCTGCTCCCTCCCCGTTCTGTGATTGGTTCCCTATCTTTGTGATTGGTTCCCTAGTGTTACCAACTTTTGCGATATTTTAAAAAAAAAACTGTTGCGAAATGAAGGCGTTTCTATTAATCAATGTTATTTGATTAAAACATTTTTTTTTTTCCTCTTGCGATAAGTCATGGTGATAGATGTTAGTAGGTTTACATATATCGCAGCAACCGCACTTTACAGAGGCAGCACCAAGAGCCGCTTCTGGGACACAGTCAATAACTGTGTTTCAACTACCCTTCAAATTGCACAAACTGAAATTGGCCATTCAAAATTTGCTCAGTGGAAACGTGTAAATTCATGGATTGCAAAAAAGTTTGGTAATGTTTTTAATAATTGTATTTTATATAAAAATGAAAATAATGGCTAGTGTGGTGGCTGCAATATACATAAATCTATCTTATCACAAGAGGAAAAATTACGTTTTAGTCACATAACATTGGTTAATGGACCAATTGTTGTCATTTCGCAATAGCTTCTTATCGACAATATAAGATATTGCAAAGGTTTCGCTCAAATCTTTAATGGAAACACAGCTACTGATCATCAGTCTTTGTACAGATGGCCAGATGTTTTTCCATTGAAGCACAAGGTGCTTGCTGGAGAACATAATAATCAGGTGCAAAAATAAATAATATGCATAATAAATTAGAAGCGTATGTTTTGCAGAAAACAAAGTTTTTCAGCATTCCTTATCCAATAGTAGTGGAGTGAATCTAATTCAGTCAGATGAAAGACTTCTTTAATGACCCATTAATTTCCCTGCTGCTATATCATGAACAAAGATACCCGCATCCACACATATTGCATTAATCTGCCACTGATCTGCGGCAGATTATAAACTCATTAGTTCTGAAATGTCCTCTTCTCTCAGTTTGCGTTTGGGATTGTCAAACTGAGCAGTCTTACAATATCCACTATTAATACATCTTTCCATTGTTTTCTTCAAAAGCTAGCCCTTTTTTATTTATAAGAAATGTGAGTGATTGTTTCTCTGATTTGCTAGTCTGTGTTACTCACCAATTACATGCTCTAACTATGAAAGTGACCTACAGAGTGTCAATTCTACTTGTTTTGCTCTGTCTGGCTTTAGCCAATCAAGTCAATAGAGTGTCTCGGGAATGGATAGAAGTATAAATGGATAAATTGATCCTAAAAGTAGTCGACTAAGACGTTGACACTGGTGAATCGAAAGGCAGTGTTTGATGTACTAATTGCCTCTTAAGAACTGAGTCTGACACAAGGGCAAAAACTGAAAGCTGGCCCGATTGCCATTCTAAAAAGCTTTTATGTGTTCTTTGTTCTATGGACCAATGTACTTCAATGAAACAGCACAATCCACTTCAAAAACAGTAAATATGTCTGCTTAATTCCATCTCAGCTGGCTATTGAGGTATTAAACAGGTATTATAGAGATTTCAGGAACTAGAGGATTTGAAACGAATGGTCTCTAGGAAAAATAAAACATTTATATAAAAAATATTACTATATATTACTTTATAAGTAATGTAACCTCAAGTATTAGTTTACCCAGAAATTAAAGTTCGGTCATTAATTGCTCTCCTCATGTCATTCCAAACCCATAAGACCTTCGTTCATCTTTGGAACACAAATTGAGATATTTCAGATGAAATCCGAGTGCTTTCTGACCCTGCACAGACAGCAACGCAACTACCACATTTCAGGAAAGGTAGCAAGGACATCGATCAGAAAGCTATTGGATTTCATCAAAAATATCTTAATTTGTGTTATGAAGATGAACGAAGGTCTTACGGGTTTGGAACGACTATCCCTTTAAGACTCAGTATCCATTACTGTCTGAATGTAGCACATTGTGCTCATCTAAAATCATCTCCTGATTTTTCCTTTTTTCTCGCTCTGAACAGGTGGCAATGGTGCAGGGTGTTCGACATCCGTTCCCCACAGTGGATGTTCCAGACCATGCTCATTACACCATCGGCTCTGTCATTCTGGCAGTGGGCATCACTGGCATGGTGGGAAACTTCTTGGTCATGTACGCCTTTTGCAAGTGAGTCCAGATAAATGTTTTGTGTGATAGCCAATGAAATCTAGCTTAGATCTGCTCATCTAAGAGCCATTGTTGCACTGAGAAGGCAGCACAAGTGGACCAGGGCACAAGTCCAGGATGTATATTTCACAATAAAACAAACTTACTAAAAAAAATTTTTTTTAACTGTATGTCATTTAACTGTTAACCAACATTGTAGAACCTTGAATGAGTGTTCTGTTAATAGTATGAATCATAGCATTTGATGTTTCTCTTGTGATGTTTTTAGGAGTAGGAGTCTGAGAACGCCTGCCAACATGTTCATCATTAATCTAGCTGTCACTGACTTTTTGATGTGTGTCACTCAGACACCAATCTTCTTCACCACCAGTTTGCACAAGCGATGGATCTTTGGGGAAAAAGGTAATCCAGGTGTCAGATAATCATGGGCGCTTGATCAAACCCCTGGTTCATTTCCAGGATTTCATAGTTACTTGCACAGATGCTAAAAAGAAGCGTGATGACTTTACAAGGTAACTTTTAAGATCACATTATCTTCCTGAGACTGATTCCAGTGCTGATGAGAAGAAAGTATAACAGATAATGATAAAAGATCTCAGTTGGAGAGGGATTATGCTGCGATGCATAACTGTATCCTGGTGAAGGAGAAGAAACACCTTAGTGTCCTCAGAGGTCAAACCATATGCTATGTAGATATGAATCAGTGTTCGCCTTTCAATTACAATGCAAATCTGCAGATATTTGTGAAAAATGTGCAATTGTAAACACTTAAAAATGTTTTTGGTTCATTAAGCAGATTGTTTGATGAATCAGTGCTCAGGAAAATAATTAGGGTTTTGCTTTATCAAGCTATTTTCTGGTGTGTTATTATTGAGGAGGAAAACAGTGGTAATTATTTTTTCATCGCCCTGAAACTTATAAAAAATTTTGTTGTAAAAGCCCATGAATTCAAATAAACTGTTTTATCAACGCTTTTTGCACAACTAAAAAATTTAATTTGTTTTTAATTTGTAAGTGTTTTTTTTTTTATCTGTCTCGCACCTTAATTTTTAAAAGATTAGTTCACTCCCAGAATAAAAAACTCCTGATAATTTTTTTAACCCCTATTTCATCCAAGAAGTGCATGTGTTTATTTCTTCAGTCGAAAGGAAATTAAGGTTTTTGAGGAAAACTTTCTAGGATTTTTTCTCTATATTGTGGATTTCAGTGGTTGCCAATGAGTTGAATGTCCAGCTTCAAAGGGCTCTACACAATCCCATCTGAGGAATAAGGGTCTTATCTAGCAAAACGATTGGTCATATTCTAAAAAAAAAATAAAAAAGTATATACTTTTTAACCACAAATACTTACATCTCGTCTTACATCATGCATTATGTAGGAAGTACCAACCCAGCGTTTAATCGAATGTGCACTCTTAAAAATGAAGGTGCTTCACGATGCCATAGAAGAACCTTATTTGTCTAAATGGTTCCATAAAGAACCTTTAACATCTGAAGAATCTTTGTGTTTCACAAAAGGTTCTTTGTGATGAAAGAAGGTTCTTCAGATTATAAAAAGTTAAGAAAGAGATGGTTCTTTAAAGAACCTTTGACTGAATAGTTCTTTGTGGAACCAAAAATGGTTCTTCTGTGGCATCACTGTGAAGAACCTTTTAAACACCTTTATTTTTAAGAGTGTGCAAAGAAAGTCAAATGCCCTTTTTGGAAAAAAAAGTCAATTTTTAGGTTGGAGGAGAAAATGAGATGGAGTTGTTCACCCTACTCTACCTTACTGAACCAGAGTATACAGACAAAGAAAGACCTTTCCAACGTAATTACATAATACGAGAAGTCTTAGACATGCATAAAACTATATAAAATTTTTAAAAAAAAAATCAGAAAATGACTTATCATTTTGCTAGATTAGTGCCTTATTCCTTGGCTGGGATTGTCAAGATCCCTTTAAAGCTGCATTGAAACTGGAGTTTGTACCTTCAATCTATTGGGTCACATTGAAGTCCACTATATGGAAAAAAAAATCCTAAAATGTTTCCCTCAAAAACCTTAATTTCTTTTTACTGAAGAAATAAAGAAATGAACGTCTTGCATGACATGAGTAAATTAGGAATAAATAGAAGCAAGATACCTCCTGATGTTCATTTATGTTTATTTCATGCTATAATTAGTAAAGAGGAAGAGATGATTGTGTCACAAGGAGGAGTCAGAGACGTTCAGATCCATTCGCAGCATTTATTTAACAGACGTGGTCAAACAGACAGGGTCAAAATATCGGCAAACAGTAACCTCAAAGACAATCCAGAGAGTAATCCGTAACACAGGCGGGGGGTCGAAATCCAGAAGGGCAGTCCAAAGTGACAAAGAAAACAAATAAGACAAACAAAACAAACCAGGAATAAACTAAGGAAACAACAAGGCCAGGGAGCATGGAAACATGGAAAACGCTTAGAATAACAACCATAGGGAATGATAAGACTTCGCAAGGTGGCTGTGTGTGTCTTTGGCTTAAATGCATGTGGGAAAATGTGAAACAGGTGTGTGCAGCAATCAGTTCAGTGGAAAACGAGGAACAGCTGTGTGCAGTGATTGGTGCAGTGGCTTATGGGGATTGCAGTCCAGAATGTGTAGTGCAAGAGTTCATGATGAGAAGACAGACCAGATACATGACAGAGCCCCTCCCCAAGGAGCGGCTTCCAGACGCTCTAACCACATAATACAACCTGGAGGGTGGTGGAGCGGAGGCGGAACAGGGGGAGGGAAGGAGGACCAGGTCCATGTAGGGGTACTGGAACCACGAACTGAGGCGGAGCCGACGGAGGGAGAAGCCATGATGGAGGAAGGGTTGGCTCCTGCATGGGGCCGACCGACGGAGGTGGAGCCCGAGGCGGAACCGGAGAGTCGATGGTCCTGGGCGACACAGAGGATCCGGAGGGCCACGGCGGAACCCAAGGCTCTGGCGACCCCGGCGGAGATGGAGGTCCGGAGGTACGCAGCGGAGCCGGAGTGACAGAGGATCGAGGCTGTGCCCACGGGAGGGAGGAGGTCCACAGAGCCGGCAGGACGGAGTGACGAGGCGCAGCCGGAGGAGTAGAGTCCAGAGGCGAAGGTGGGGCGACGACTGACCGGGGCGGAGCCGGAGAGACGATGGAGCCCGGAGGAGCTGGTGGGCCGACGGCCGACAACGGAGACGAGGGAGCACAGAGCCGGGGTGGAGCCGCAGGGTCGGAGGGCCGAGGTGGAGTCCAGGACTCTGAGACTGGAGGTGATGGTGAGGGGTCCTTCAGTCTGGACACCGATGGAGACTGGCAGTCCCACGGCAAGTCCTCTGCACCGAAGGTGGGATGTGGGTGAGCAGAGGGACTGTCAGGAGACAGAGGTGGCAGAACTGGAGCAGCAGGGAGGGTGGGTGGGAACCCACACAGTCCATGCATGGCCTCCTTGACCAGAACCGGGCAGACAGGAATCTCAGGACAACTGGACAGGACCAGTGGAGGATCAGGAAGGCTGGGCAGAACCAGCGGAGGTTCAGGAAGGCTGGACAGGACCAGCGGAGGATCAGGAAGGCTGGGCGGAACCAGCGGAGGTTCAGGAAGGCTGGACGGGACCAGCGGAGACTCTGGAAGGCCGGGCGGGACCAGCGGAGACTCTGGAAGGCCGGGCGGAACCAGCGGAGACTCTGGAAGGCCGGGCGGAACCAGCGGAGACTCTGGAAGGCCGGGCGGAACCAGCGGAGACTCTGGAAGGCCGGGCGGAACCAGCGGAGACTCTGGAAGGCCGGGCGGAACCAGCGGAGACTCTGGAAGGCCGGGCGGAACCAGCGGAGACTCTGGAAGGCCGGGCGGAACCAGCGGAGACTCTGGAAGGCCGGGCGGAACCAGCGGAGACTCTGGAAGGCCGGGCGGAACCAGCGGAGACTCTGGAAGGGCGGTCATCTTGCGCTGTGACTCCTCCAAAACACCCACAGTTAAAGGAGAGCCACATAGCAACAACGCATACTGAATAACGTCCCTTAGTGGGCATCTGAATTCCCCTCCAGGCAGCATAGATTTAGCAGGTTCATTCAGTCCCATCCGAAACAAGTCCTTGAAGTAAACTTCATCAAAAAATGGTGTTTTATTCAACAACTCACAGAAACGGAGAACATATTCCTCGATGGGGCGATCTCCTTGTCGGAGAAGCAGAAGTTGGTTGACTGGGTCCATGATGATGCTGGGGGTGAAACAAAGCCGCTGGATCCTGGTTTGGCGAAGTCTTCTGTCACAAGGAGGAGTCAGAGACGTTCAGATCCATTCGCAGCATTTATTTAACAGACGTGGTCAAACAGACAGGGTCAAAATATCGGCAAACAGTAACCTCAAAGACAATCCAGAGAGTAATCCGTAACACAGGCGGGGGGTCGAAATCCAGAAGGGCAGTCCAAAGTGACAAAGAAAACAAATAAGACAAACAAAACAAACCAGGAATAAACTAAGGAAACAACAAGGCCAGGGAGCATGGAAACATGGAAAACGCTTAGAATAACAACCATAGGGAATGATAAGACTTCGCAAGGTGGCTGTGTGTGTCTTTGGCTTAAATGCATGTGGGAAAATGTGAAACAGGTGTGTGCAGCAATCAGTTCAGTGGAAAACGAGGAACAGCTGTGTGCAGTGATTGGTGCAGTGGCTTATGGGGATTGCAGTCCAGAATGTGTAGTGCAAGAGTTCATGATGAGAAGACAGACCAGATACATGACAGATTGGTTCACATGCTTTTTGAACTGAAGCGCTACAGTGATCTGCCACAAAATGGTATTTATTGTTTGAATTTATTTAAAAAATGACAAAACTAGAAAGCTGAGACTTTGTTTTATACCAAAAGTGACCTGCTCTGTCTTGTCTGATGGCATGTTGTCAGTGTCCTCTTTGCTCCGTGAAGTATTTTTCGTTGGGTGAAAACATGATGTGTGGCATGAGAGTGCCATGGTTTGTCTGACACAAACAGTAACTAAAACTTGTCCTTCTCATTGTCTATTGTGGTTACAGCCCTGTGTAGAACAGCAGTTAGCGAGTCTTGACTGAACAGCTCTCTGCAAAGACAATGTATTACAGGTGTAATCTCTCATTCAAGCTCTCTCAAACATATTATTGCGATTACTTTGTATTAGTCCTAAAAAAAAAAACCTCCTGAAGGCACAACAATTGCATGATTAAATATTTATTGTGCAGTAGCAAGTGTGGGATTACTGTGATGCTCTAATATTAGGCTTTCGAATAATACCGCAGATAAAACAGAAAATGTCAGGTCATCTGAGGATCCCTTGATCACTGATGGTCTTGTTTAGATTTCAAACCTTTTAAGCACTTAAAGTGTGTTCTTTGAAGTGAAGTAGTTGCTGGATGGTTGATGAAGTGGAATGATTCAAGTCTCTTGAGGTCTCTCATCAACCTGAGGAATGTGTGCGAGATCTGCTGCGCTTCTTCTGAATGATGAACACCCTCGCAGTGCTGTAGGGCAGCTTCATAAGATGGTGTAGAGACATGTGACAGCGGCACCCACTCATAAACGAAGGACATAGAGATCTTCATCCATTCACAATCATTATATGAGTTTATGTTGTTTTAAATCAGTTGATGAGAATTTAACAAGGTTTCTCTGCTTGTAATCATATCATAGACATCAACTTGTTAAACTGAGAAGCTTAAAACCCCCAGCAGCAATGCATTGTTCATATTGTTTCGTTGTCAATATTTTATCCACAGTGTTATTGTACTTTTATGAGTACACTGAAAATTGCTAGTGAATTTCACGAAAACAATTATTTCTGGAAAGCTGGCCTGATAAAATGTAACATTTATTTAGGCATCTTCCAAGTTAGGTTGCTGTGTACTAAGCAGTATAATGTACTGTCAGCCAGTGATTATTACAAAAATTAAAACCCTTCAGATTATGATTGTACATTATCCCTAGATACATAATATTTAATATTCAAACAGTAGGAAAGAGTTTGTTCCTTGTTCTTGTTCTCCGTGGTCTTCTCATAGACAGAGCTATAATCAAGCAAAGGTTTTCAGCAATATTTAAATAACAGTCAATAAATATGGGCTTTTCAGTGACAGGTTCTTACAACTTTTATCTTTTTTAGTCAGTAAAATGGAAAACCTGTTCACATTAGTGACTTTCCAAAGCAATTATAAATTCACAGGGTTATAGGGTTTTCCATTATTATTATAATTACACATCCACAGTTGCCAGCATGTGTAGCGTGTATAAATTAACTAGTATTTCTATACTGATAAAGCAAACATGTTCGTTCTTTTTCATCTGGGGCCATTATACAGTCTTATTCTTTTCATACAGAAGCTTGACTTATACAGAATGGAAGCAAAAATGTGAAGGACTTGCTTTATTATTGAAGTCCTGGATTGTATATTCAGTGCAATAGTGTGATTACAGTAGTTCACTGAAAATGTATACACCTTTAGGCCATCTAAGATGTAGAAGAGTTTGTTTCTTCATTATGACAGATTTGGAGAAATGCAACATTGCATTGCTTGTTCACCATTGGATGTTCTGCAGTGAATGGGTGCCGTCAGAATGAGAGTCCAAACAGCTACACTACTGTCAGAGTTATGTCTGTGTATTGTCCTGTTCTGTCATGTTCATGTTTTCCAAGTGTTTTTCCCCCCATGTTTCTAGCTTATATGGTTTAGTCCTTGTCTCCCCCTTTTGGTTATGTTTAGTTAGTTCAGTCTTGCCCATATTTGTTTCCCTTCCGGGAACTCTACACTGCGTCCTGAGACACTTTGGGGAACGCCATTGGCGGGCCGCACTCTGAGTCATGTCCAACGTCCAATGAGAAACGGGAGTGACGTCACAGGCGCGGTGACGTCATCGACCAGGAAGTATATAAGCACGTGCGTTTGAAGCTGGCGTCAGCTTTTGTCATTCAGCGAGAGCGCTCTGTGTTATTGTCTGTCTGATCTGCAGTTTGCTGTTTTTTAGTGCCAGTTTGCACTACTTTTATTTGAGCAAAATGCCAGGGGGAAAACGTTCTTTTAAGAACGCACGTTCTAAGGCGGTTCAGCAGCCACATAGAAAGTGTGTCCCTCCCTGCCAACGTTTCATTGTTGGTGGGGATACACACGATCTATGTGTGGTCTGCTTGGGAGCGGAGCATGTTAGGTCAGCCCTTGAGGGGGTTGGCTGCCCGCAGTGCGAGCGAACGCCGCTGCGGTTGCTCCGTTCCCGGAAAGCCCTCTTTGAGGAGGGGGCTTTCACTAACGTTCCCCGTGGGTCTGGCCCCGCTTCCGCTGAGGCGGAGCGGCAGCTGCACTCATGGGGTTCGCAGGTAGATCTGCTGGAGGGAGTTGAGACGGGTGATCCCCTATCTCTCTCCTTACCCAGCGGATCGTATGACCTCCTCTTGGATGAGGAAGCCCGCACTGCGGTTCCTTCCCTCCAAGAGGAGGAGTCAGCGCTCCTTCTGTCTTCCTCCGAGGAGGTTGATGTTGAGAGCGTTGACACCCCACAACCGCCCCCCCATTCACCCCAGTACGGGGAGCAGCCCCAGCCGCAAGCTAGCTCCTCGCACCGGGGTGCACAGAAAAGGAGTGTTGCTATCCGCACCCCTCCGGCTAAGCCTAGAGGGCGGGTTTAGCAACACTCCAAACCGGGGTCCTCTAAGACTAGGCCGGACCTGAGGGTCGTCCTTCAGTCAAAGAGGACCTCAGCTAAACGGCCCTGATGGTTGTGGCTCAGGGCCGATGAGGGCAGCCCCTCTCGAAGACTTAGGTGCTTCACCGCCTCTGAGGAGTACGGTGACCACCTCTCTTCGGGGGGCCCTCAGGAGATTCGTCAGCTAACCCTGCCGGTGTTACAGGGCGCGGCAGTCTCCCGTGAACATCTTTCTCCGGTCTTTCCGCCCGGAAACGTAGCGGAACCAGAGAGTTCGCCACCCCCACGGGGGTTTCCAGAGCGCTTACTTCAGGTGCATCCTGCCAGTTCGCTGTTACAGGCCACCGAGGTAGCTCTCCAAATAAATCCAGAAACCAGCCTCGAGAGGTTGGTTCCCTTAGTAGAATTTCTGGCAGCGTGGAAACTACTGCCAAATATTTCTATGTGGGTCCTGCGTACTGTAGAGAAAGGCTATCGCATTCAATTCGGCGCCAAGCCGCCACCTTTCAGCGGGGTATTTCCTACTCTGGTAGGCCCCGAGCAGGCTCTGGTATTGGAACAGGAAGTGAGTACTCTCCTGAGGAAGGAGGCCATCGAGGTGGTCCCTCCTCAACACAGAGAATCCGGGTTCTACAGCCGGTACTTCATTGTTCCCAAGAAGGATGGGGGCCTGCGGCCCATTTTAGATCTCAGACAGCTAAACCTCTCAGTAAGAAAACTGAAGTTCAAAATGTTGACTGTCAGACAGGTCGTGTCTCAAATCAGGTCCGAGGACTGGTTTGTCACGAGAGATCTGAAAGACGCATACTTTCACGTCTCCATCCTTCCTCAACACCGGAAGTTTCTCAGGTTCGCTTTCAGGGGCAAAGCTTACCAATACAGAGTTCTTCCGTTCGGCCTAGCGCTCTCTCCCCGAACTTTCACGAAGTGTGTGGATGCTGCTCTGGCTCCACTGCGACTCCAGGGCATCCGCATACTCAACTACATAGACGACTGGCTCATCCTAGCCAGTTCGGAACAGTTAGCAGCTCAACATCGAGATGTTGTTCTTGCTCACATGAAAAAGCTGGGGTTGAGACTCAACGCCAAGAAAAGTGTGCTGTCTCCATTACAGAGAACCACTTATCTAGGTGTAATCTGGGATTCGACCACGATGCAGGCACGATTGTCACCTGCTCGGATCGAGTCGATCCTTACTGCAGCAAATGCGGTCAAGCTAGGCCTGCTACTCACTGTCAAACAGTTCCAAGTACTGTTAGGTCTTATGGCAGCTGCATCCAACGTGATACCTCTTGGACTGCTGCACATGAGACCACTGCAGTGGTGGCTCAAAACCAAAGGGTTTTCCCCGAGGGGGAACCCATTCCGCAAGATCAAGGTCACGCGGCGCTGCCTACGTGCCTTAGTCATGTGGAAAAAGCCCTGGTTCCTATTACAAGGTCCAGCGCTGGGAGCTCCTTGCCGCCGCGTCACGCTAGCGACAGATGCATCCCTCACCGGGTGGGGAGCGGTCATGAGTGGCCGCTCCGCCCAAGGCCAATGGAACGACCAGCATCACTCCTGGCACATAAATTGCCTAGAAATGTTGGCAGTGTTCCTGGCTCTAAAGCATTTCCTTCCAGACCTGAGAAACCGTCACGTGCTGGTCCGCACAGACAACACGGCGGTGGTCTACTATATAAACCACCAGGGAGGTCTGCGTTCACGCCCCTTATACAAGCTGGCGTGCCAGATCATCCTGTGGTCACAAGGGAAGCTTCTCTCATTGAGAGCAGTTCACATTCCTGGACGTCTCAATGTGGGAGCAGACGTCCTGTCGTGGCAGGGGCTGAGGCCCGGGGAATGGATGCTTCACCCTCAGGTGGTGAAGCAGATATGGAGAGTCTTTGGTCAAGCCCAGGTGGACCTCTTTGCGACTCAGGAGACATCGCAATGTCCCCTTTGGTACTCTCTAGTTCCTCCAGCTCCTCTCGGACTGGATGCCATGGTACAGACGTGGCCGAGGCTTCGTCTGTACGCTTTTCCCCCGATCGCTCTGCTCCCGGGAGTTCTGGAAAGAGTGCGCCGGTACGGAGTACGGCTGCTGCTAGTAGCCCCGTACTGGCCGGCCCGAGTATGGTTCTCGGATATAATCGCCCTCCTCGACGGCTCTCCATGGGAGATTCCTGTCAGGAGCGACCTTCTTTCTCAGGCTGGGGGCGCAATATGCCACCCCCACCCAGAGAAGTGGAAGTTATGGGTGTGGCCCCTGAGGGGGCACAACTCATAGAAGCTGGTCTCTCAACCGAGGTTGTTGAGACCATCCTTCAATCCAGAGCTCCCTCTACGAGGAAACTTTATGGCCTAAAGTGGAACCTGTTTGCGTCATGGTGTCATGAACGCCGCTTAGACCCAGTCCACTGCCCGGTTGGTACAGTGCTGGAGTTCCTGCAAACTCGTTTGTCCGCTGGGTTAGCTCACTCCACCTTGAAGGTGTACGTGGCGGCTATATCGGCTTACCACGCCCTTCATGGCGGCCTTTCAGTGGGCAAGAACCCCCTGGTCTCACGTTTCCTCCGCGGTGCACTCAGGCTGAGGCCTCGTGCAAGACCGAAAGTCCCTACATGGGACTTAGTTGTGGTGTTGGAGGCGCTGTGTAAGCCTCCCTTCGAGCCTCTGGAGGAGGCCTCCGATCGGATGCTTACCCTAAAGACAGCACTGCTGCTGGCGCTAACGTCTCTCAAGAGAGTCGGGGACCTGCAGGCCCTTTCAGTGGCCCCTTCTTACATTGACTTTGCCCCAGGGTTGGCCAAAGCATTCCTTTACCCACGAGCTGGGTACGTACCCAGGGTCCCATCAGCGACACCACAGCCAATAACGCTCCAAGCGTTTTACCCTCCTCCATTCGTGGAGCACGACCAGAGGAAGTATAACTTAATGTGTCCAGTAAGAGCACTGGACACTTATGTCCACAGAGCTGCCCTGTGGCGTAAATCAGAGCAACTTTTGGTCTGTTACGGCCCCCCTAAGAGGGGGTGCCCGGCTTCCAAGCCTACTATCAGTAAGTGGATCATTGATGCCATCTCTACTGCCTACGAGTCCTCTGGTCTCCCATACCCGATGGGAATCAAGGCTCACTCAACTAGAGGCATTGCAGCCTCTAAAGCTCTGATGGCAGGTGTCCCGATCCAGGACATCTGCAGTGCGGCGGGTTGGTCCTCACCTCTAACGTTCGTCAGATTCTACGAACTAGACCTCAGAGTCACTCCTGGCTCAGTCGTCCTTCAGCCCTAGCATTGCTAGGCCTAGAGGTGCTTAGGCGCTTTTCCTCTATGGAGGAAAAGGATTTCTACCCTCTCGACCTGGCAGTCCTCCAGGCGAGAGGTGTGATATCCTGCCTCGCGTGCCCGAGGGCCGAGGCCTGTGCTCCTCTTGTCTGGTGGTTGATCACAGACAGAGATGTTTTCTAGTGTCCTGGCGGTCCACCAGGCACTTCTTGTGTCCCCCTTGTTCTGGCCGTAGCGCAGACAAAGGACTACCACTTCTCCTCGTGTGCCTGAGGGCCGAGGAGCATTTCTCCCCCTGCACTGGTCTTGTGACAGGCAGCGGTCGAGAACCCTAGCCTCGTGTGCCTGAGGGCCGAGGCTCATCTATCCCTCTTGTCTGGTGGTTGATCACAGACAGAGATGTATTCCAGTGTCCTGGCACGTTCACCAGGCACCTCTTGTGTCCCTCTTGTTCTGGCCGTAGCGCAGACAAAGGACTACCACTTCTCCTCGTGTGCCTGAGGGCCGAGGAGCATTTCTCCCCCTGCGCTGGTCTTATGACAGGCAGCGGTTGAGAACCCTAGCCTCGTGTGCCCGAGGGCCGAGGTTTATTTATCCCTCTTGTCTGGTGGTTGATCACAGACAGAGATGTATTCCAGTGTCCTGGCACGTTCACCAGGCACTTCTTGCGTCCCTCTTGTTCTGGCCGTAGCGCAGACAAAGGACTACCACTTCTCCTCGTGTGCCTAAGGGCCGAGGAGCATTTCTCCCCCTGCGCTGGTCTTATGACAGGCAGCGGTTGAGAACCCTAGCCTCGTGTGCCCGAGGGCCGAGGTTTATTTATCCCTCTTGTCTGGTGGTTGATCACAGACTGAGATGAATTCCAGTGCCCTGGCAAGATCACCAGGCACTTCTTGTGTCCCTCTTGGTCTGGCCGTAGCGCAGACAAAGGACTACCACTTCTCCTCGTGTGCCCAAGGGCCGAGGAGCCTTTCTCCCCCTGCACTGGTCTTGTGACAGGCAGCGGTTGAGAACCCCAGCCTCGTGTGCCTGAGGGCCGAGGCTCATTTATCCCTCTTGTCTGGTGGTCGATCACAGACAGAGATGTATTCCAGTGTCCTGGCACGTTCACCAGGCACTTCTTGCGTCCTTCTTGTTCTGGCCGTAGCGCAGACAAAGGACTACCACTTCTCCTCGTGTGCCTAAGGGCCGAGGAGCATTTCTCCCCCTGCGCTGGTCTTATGACAGGCAGCGGTTGAGAACCCTAGCCTCGTGTGCCCGAGGGCCGAGGTTTATTTATCCCTCTTGTCTGGTGGTTGATCACAGACTGAGATGAATTCCAGTGCCCTGGCAAGATCACCAGGCACTTCTTGTGTCCCTCTTGGTCTGGCCGTAGCGCAGACAAAGGACTACCACTTCTCCTCGTGTGCCCAAGGGCCGAGGAGCCTTTCTCCCCCTGCACTGGTCTTGTGACAGGCAGCGGTTGAGAACCTTAGCCTCGTGTGCCTGAGGGCCGAGGCTCATTTATCCCTCTTGTCTGGTGGTTGATCACAGACAGAGATGCATTATCACTCGCGTTCTGGCAAGATCACCAGGCGGAGTTTCCATAGTGTCTCATCAGGTAAGTATTCCAGACACTGGATTATGCTAACCTCGTGTGCCCGAGGGCCGAGGTACATTCTCTCCCTCTTGTCTGGTGGGCTCCACAGACAGAGATGTATTATCACTCATGTCCTGGCAAGTTTCCCAGGCTGAAGTGTACCAAGACACAACTTTTCCACCCTTGGCCTAGCAGACAAAAACTGGGCAGGGCCTTGGAAATTATGGGGGCGTTGATACCTCGTTCCCCAAAGTGTCTCAGGACGCAGTGTAGAGTTCCCGGAAGGGAACGTCTCAGGTTACGTATGTAACCCTGGTTCCCTGAGGGAACGAGACACTGCGTCTCGGACCATAATTCCCGCATCCCTGCTGCGCTCGCTTCATTCCTATAAGCCGACGCCAGCTTCAAACGCACGTGCTTATATACTTCCTGGTCGATGACGTCACCGCGCCTGTGACGTCACTCCCGTTTCTCATTGGACGTTGGACATGACTCAGAGTGCGGCCCGCCAATGGCGTTCCCCAAAGTGTCTCAGGACGCAGTGTCTCGTTCCCTCAGGGAACCAGGGTTACATACGTAACCTGAGACGATTTCCCCCATGTTATCTTGTTATCTTGTTAGTGACCACGCCCCCGTTTCAGTGTATTTAAGAGTCTGTGTGTGCACTCCCCATTTGTCCGTCAATGCTTACTGTTACCTCTGTTTGCTTGTGTTCATCTTATACTCCCGGTTTTTGTTTGTTTGCATTAGTTACAGTGTTTTATTTAATAAACCATTTACGTTTTCATTTACTCCGGTTCTCCCCATCATTTTCCACTCCACAACCCAGCCTGATCGTGACAGATTGACGGAACCAAAACAGAAGATGAGTCGGGCTGAGGCAGCTTTGAGGAGACTGCGGCAAGGTGGCCGTGAGTTGGAACGATATGTGGAGGATTTCATCGAGCTCTCCCATCAGGTAGGCTGGCACGAGGCTGCTCTTGGTGCTGTGTTTGTTTTGGGGCTGGATGATGAGACCATTCGCTGCGATCTTCCCTCTTGTAATTTCCCCTTGATCGAGCTAATAAACCTGATTCTTTATTTGAATGGATCTGATTTTGAAGTCGAAGAATTTCCAAATTGTGGTCGGTCTCATCTTCCGGTCCCCTCACAGACACAGCACATCGCGCCAGCCTGCCATAAGCCGAGAACCTCCACATACCGCTCCAACGGATCGGACCGCCAGCCCAGTCTCCTATCCCCAGTCGTCCTCCAAAGCTCCGCTGCTGTCCTCAGCCCGATGCGGCCGGCCTCCTCCCCGCGCTCTCATCTACCGGCCTCTGCCCAGCGCTCTAATCTGCCGGCTGCCACGCCAGCTCACAAGATGGCTGCCACGCCAGCTCACAAGATGGCTGCCATGCCGGAATCTGTACGCAAGATGGCTGCCACGCAGGAGTCGGCACGCAAGATGGCTGCCACACATGAGTCTGCACGCAAGATGGCTGCCACGCATGAGTCTGCACGCAAAATGGCTGCCACACAGGAGTCTGCCCGCAAGATGGCCGCCGTTCCTGAGTCCTCGGCCAAGATGGCCACCAAGCCTGAATCCCCGGCCAAGATGGCCGCCGTTCCAGAGTTCCCGGCCAAGATGGCCGTCGTTCCTGAACCCTCGGCCAAGATGGCCGCCAAACCTGAGTTCCTGGTCAAGATGGCCGCAGTTCCAGAGTTCCCGGCCAAGATGGCCGCCGTTGCTGAGTTCCCGGTCAAGATGGCCGTCGTTCCTGAAGCCTCGGCCAAGATGGCCGCCAAACCTGAGTTCCCAGCCAAGATGGCCGTCGTTCCTGAACCCTCGGCCAAGATGGCCGCCAAACCTGAGTTCCCGGCCAAGATGGCCGCCGTTCCTGAATCCTCGGCCAAGATGGCTGCCAAGCCGGAGTTCCCGGTCAAGATGGCCGCCGTTACTGAGTTCACGGCCAAGATGAATGCCGTTCCAGAACCCTCGGCCAAAATGACCACTCAACCTGAAATCCCGGCCAAGATGGCCACCAAGCCTGAGTCTGCACCCAAGATGGCTACCGCCAAGTCAGAGTCTTCGCTGGTTCTGCCCAGCCTTCCTGAGTCTCCTCTGGTTCCGCCCAGTCTCCCAGAGTCTTCGCTGGTTCCGCCCAGCCTTCCAGTGACTGCGCCGCCAGAGCGCCCTCCAGTGACTGCGCCGCCAGAGCGCCCTCCAGTGACTGCGCCGCCAGAGCGCCCTCCAGTGAATGCGCCGCCAGATAGCCCTCCAGTGACTGCGCCGCCAGAGCGCCCTCCAGTGAATGCGCCGCCAGATAGCCCTCCAGTGACTGCGCCGCCAGAGCGCCGTCCAGAGCCCGCTCCTCAAGAGCGCCGTCCAGAGCCCGCTCCTCCAGCGCGCCCTCCAGAGCCGACGCCTTCTTCTGTGCGCCCTCCAGAGCCGGAGCTGTCTCCAGCGTGCCCTCCAGAGCCGGAGCTGTCTCCAGCGTGCCCTCCAGAGCCGGAGCTCTCTCCTGCGCGCCGTCCTGAGCCGGAGCTGTCTCCAGCGCATCCTCCTGAGCCGGAGCTCTTTCCTGCAAGCCCTTCCGTGCTCTCCTGTGTGGACTATACCCTAGGTTCCCCCAAGAAAATTTTGGGGGGGGGGGGCTACTCCCCTGATCGGCCATGGCCACCTGGACTGTTTACCCGGCCATGGCCACCTGGACTGTTTACTCGGCCATGGCCACCTGGACTGTTTACTCGGCCATGGCTTCCTGAGCCTCCAGATCCGCCATGGCCTCCTGAACTATTGTCCCGGCCATGGCTTCTTGAGCCTCCAGATCTGCCATGGCCTCCTGAACTATTGAGCTATTAATGTCAGAGTCATGTCTGTGTATTGTCCTGTTCTGTCATGTTTTCCAAGTGTTTTTCCCCCCATGTTTCTAGCTTATATGGTTTAGTCCTTGTCTCCCCCTTTTGGTTATGTTTAGTTAGTTCAGTCTTGCCCATATTTGTATTTCCCCCATGACAGAACTTCAGCCTGATCGTGACAACTACCAGTCAAAAGTTTTTGAAGACTAAGATTTTTAATGTTATTAAAGAATTGTCTTTTGCTCACCAAGCCTGCATTTTTTTGATCCAAAATACAGCAAAATCAGTAATACTGTGAAATGTTTTACTATTTAAGATAACTGCTTTCTGTTTGAATGTATTTTAAAATGTAATTTATTCCTGTGATCAAAGCAAATTTTTCAGCATCATTACTCCAGTCACATGATCCTTCAGAAATCATTCTAAACAGTTCAGTACATTTTTTCGGGATTCTTTGAAGAATAGAAAGATCTAAAGATCAGCATTTATCTGAAATAAAAAAGTTTTTGTAACATTATACACTATTCTATCTAAAAGCTCGGATTCAGTATATTTTTGTATTATTTTCTGGGAAAGAAATTAATACTTTTATTTAGCAAGGATGCTTTAAATGAATCAAAAGTGATGATAAAGACATTTCTATTTTAGATAAATGCTGTTCTTCTAAACTTTCTAGTCATCAAACAAACCTAAAAAAAATTCTACAATGCTGTTTTCAACACAATAATAATAATGGATGTTTTTTAAGCAGCAAATTAGCATATTAGAATGATTTCTGAAGATGATGTGACCCTGAAGACTGGAGTAATGATGCTAAAAATTCAGCTTTTTAAAACAGGAAAAAAAATTTTAGGAAAAAATTACTTTTTAAAACATATTCAAATAGAAAACAGTTATTTTAAATAGTAAAAAAAAATACTGTTTTTGCAGTACTTTGGATCACATAAATGCAGGTTTGGTGAGCAGAAGAGGCTTCTTTAAAAAACATAAAAATATTTTTGACTGGTAATGTATAAAAATCACAATAATCCACAAGACTGGTCCACTAGTCCATAAATTAACATCTTATAAAGTGAAAAGTTGCATGTTTGTAATAAATGTATCATTATTACGATGTTTTTAACTACAAAGTGAGTCTTCTACAGTAAGTCTTCAAGGTTGTCTGGTCTAAATAAAGATAGAAATATGCACAGATCAAGCACCATTTACAGGAAAAAAACATTCCAAAAGAGTTGAAAAACAAACATGTCAGTGGATTTTGATGTGAAATGAAAACAGTTATGGATTATTGACTACACTGTAAAAAGTTTTCACCAGTTTCAACTTAAAAACTTAAGTTTAGCAGCTGCCTTAAAATTTAAAGTTACATCAACTTAAAGGAGTAGTTCACTTTCAGAACAACAATTTACAGATAATTTACTCACCCCCTTGTCATCCAAGATGTTTATGTCTTTTTTTCTTCAGTTGTCAAGAAATTATGTTTTTTGAGATAAACATTTCTGGAAATTTCTCCATATAATGGACTTAAATGGTGCTCAGATTTTTGAACCTTCAAAATGCAGTTTAAATGAGGCTTCAAAGGGCTGTAAACGATCCCAGCCGACGAAGAAGAGTCATGTCTACCGAAACATTCAGTCATTTTCTTAGAAAAATATATTTTTATATACCTTTTAAGCACTGAAACTCGTCTAGCACTAGGGCAAATGCACGTTCGCCTCTATACGTTCTACGTAATCACGTGGAAAGGTCACGCGTGACGTATGCGAAACCCAGTGTTTACTAGCTTGGAGACGAAGGACCGTTCCAGAATTATTGCGTGTGGAATGACACAAATTTATTTTGGTCCAGTCGTGACAGCACCGAGATTCCTACTCCGTTGGAAATGTGGGCATTTTCCACACTTGCACCACCATCTCGTCTCGTTTGAACGCGGTCTGCCCGAGGCTTGTGTCGCCGCCGCAGTATTCTCTCTCTGACTGAGTTCATCGTCTGTGTCATAGATATATATACGTAGATGCCTCATTGGACCGCTCCAAGCACATAGATGCGTCCGCCATATTGGAACGGCCCATAGAAACAGTCGCTAATGAGGCATCTACGTATATATATCTATGGTCTGTGTATTCCGGCTCAAAAAGGTAGGGAACGGCGAAAAACTCCATCTCATGTGCTCCTCCAGCTTCAAAATCGTCCGACATCGTTGTACTTTATGTTGTACCTTGTTGCTAAAGAATGTTTGATTGCGTTGCACTTTTCTCTTCTCAAGTTTGCTTTGTAAACACTGTAGTCTGTAGTTTCGCATACGTCACGCGTGACCTTTCGACGTGATTACGTAGAACGTATAGACGCGAACGCGCATTAGCCCTAGTGCTAGACGAGTTTTAGTGCTTAAAAGGTATATAAAAATATATTTTTCTAAGAAAATGACCGAACGTTTCGACTCTTCTTCGTCGGCTGGGATCGTTTACAGCCCTTTGAAGCCGCATTTAAACTGCATTTTGATGGTTCAAAAATCGGAGCACCATTTAAGTCCATTATATGGAGAAATTTCCAGAAATGTTTATCTCAAAAAACATAATTTCTTGACGACTGAAGAAAAAAAGACATAAACATTTTGGATGACAAGGGGGTGAGTAAATTATCTGTAAATTGTTGTTCTGAAAGTGAACTACTCCTTTAAGTCATTTCAACTCACAAGTTAAATTAACTCATTTTTATTGTAATAAGTTAAAATGACTTGTAGTTTTTAACTGATTTAACTTAAAATTTAAGGCAGCTGCTGAACTTATGTTTTTAAGTTGAATCTGGTGAAAACCTTTTACAGTGTGGTATTTTGGACAAAAACAACAGTTTAAAGTTAAAATTCTGTAATAATGAATTTGTTTTTACAAACTTTTGCTTTTTTTCACTTAACATGGCATTAACTGATGGCCTGGAGTCAGTAATTTTATGTTTTATTAGCAGTTTGGACTCTCATTCTGACGGCACCCATTCACTAGTGATGCAAGTGATAATGCTAAATCTGTTTTAATGAAGAAACAAACTGAGGGTGAGCAAATTTTCTTTAATGGGTCAACTATTCCCTCAACATATTTCTTTTTACAGTATTTCTCTCTCTGTCCACAGGTTGTGAGTTATATGCATTCTGCGGCGCCCTGTTTGGTATCTGCTCAATGATCACACTCATGATTATTGCAGTAGATCGATACATTGTTATCACTCGTCCTTTGGCCTCTATTGGCGTTATGTCACGCAAACGAGCCCTGTTGATACTCTCTGCTGCTTGGGCGTACTCTATGGGCTGGAGCCTGCCTCCATTCTTTGGATGGAGTAAGTGCTTACAATCAATCAATTCGAAACCCACACATAAACACACAGCAGCATGTAATTGTATTTGTTGTATATATTCTCAGGTGCGTACGTCCCTGAAGGTCTGCTGACTTCCTGTTCGTGGGATTACATGACTTTCAGTCCTTCTGTACGAGCCTACACAATGCTGCTCTTTACTTTTGTTTTCTTCATCCCACTCTTTGTCATCATTTATTGCTACTTCTTCATCTTCAGGGCCATCCGAGATACCAACAGGTATGAGTGTATTTCCAGGCCAGAAAGAGGAAAAATGCTGTTTTTCTTTAAAGAAAAGGTGTATTATTTATCAAAAAGAGATCAATTTTAGATTAGTGCTGTGTTACGGTGATCTTTACAAAGACTTTGACTTTGTACACTAATGTATGTGCTGTCTTTTCTTCTGTGTACTCTATGTATCTTTTTGTTTACACATCTGTATAATGGGAATAACAGAGCTGTGGGAAAAATCAATGGAGAAGGAGGACCCAGAGACTCTATCAAAAAGATGCATCGAATGAAAAATGAATGGAAGATGGCAAAGATAGCACTCATAGTGATCCTTTTGTATGTCATCTCCTGGTCTCCGTACTCCTGTGTGGCTCTTACTGCTTTTGCTGGGTGAGAATCAATGTCTTATACCCACAATCCACTGCTTTTATTACATCTTTCTTTATTATGATTAATAATTGTTGACTTTTGATTAGCATTTTTATTTGTTTTATTTATTGCTTTTATGTATAGTTATCAGAGGCAACTAAAACAGCTTAATATCTGAGGGATATGTAATTATGCTTAAACACACTATTCACTGCTAGCACATTATGAAAAAATATTTGACTAGTTATTGTTCAGACAGTATAAAGACTGTCTAGACACTCAAGGCAGAAATATGTCATATTTAAATGATCAAAGATAACTTTAAATTAAAGATGATAAATATTATCAATTTATCTCAATCTTTGAGGTAGAGTGTGTACCAGATATTTTTTAATAAGTGAATTATTACTGGCTAAGGAGCAGTGAAACTTTTTTCTTAGAAGTTTTTGATACCTGTGGCACTAAATTAATATAATTTAATAAAATAAAATAGAATAGAATAAAAGTAAACATTTTATATTGCTTATCCGGAAAATAAAATAAACCAACGTCGGTAAACCATAAACATGCAAATGTTTTATTAATTTATTTAAATATTAATTTAAAATTGCAGGGGAAATTTACTTCGTTAACATTTTAAATTGCTGACACAGAAAAAATTTGATTATCCTTAAAATAAAATAAGATAAATAAAATAAAACAACATCAGTGAACCATACACATGCAAATGTTTTGTTAATTTATTTAAATATTGATTTAAATTTTCAGGGGAAATTTACTTCAAGTAAATATTTTAGATTGATGAGACAAAAAAGTTTGAGTATCCTTAAAAAAAATAATTAATTAAAAAAACAACATCAGACAACCATTAACATGCAAATATTTTATTAATTTATTACACAATTTATTTAATATCTCAGGGGAAATTTACTTTAGGTTAACATTTTAGATTGCTGACACAAAAAAAAGTTTGATTTTTCTTAATGAAATAAAATAAAACAACATCAGTGAACAATAAACATGCTAATGTTTTATTAATTTATTTAAATATAGATTTAAAATTTCAGGGGTAATTTAGTTCAAGCAGATATTTTAGATTTATGACACAAAAACGTTTGATTATCCTTATAATAAAATAAAATAAATCAATATTAGAGAACCATAAACATGCAAATGTTTGTTAATTTATTCAAATATTTATTTAAAATTTCAGGGGTAATTTAGTTCAAGTAAATATTTTAGATTGATCACAGAAAAAAGTTAGATTATCCTTAAAAAAATAAAAATAAACAACATCAGAGAACCATTAACATGCAAATGTTTTGTTTATTTATTAAAAATGTATTTAAATTTTCAGGGGAAATTTACTTCAAGTTAACATTTTAGATTGCTCACACAAAAAATATTGATTTTCCTTAATAAAATAAAATAAAACAGCATCAGTGAACCATAAACATGCAAATGTTTTATTAATTTATTTAAATATTGATTTAAAATTCAGGGGAAATTTATGTTAAGTAAATATTTTAGATTGATGACACAAAAAAGTTTGATTATCCTTAAAATAAAACAATAAATTAAAAAAAAAACAACATCAGAGAACCATTAACACGCAAATGTTTTGTTAATTTATAAAAAATAATTATTTAAAATTTCAGGGGAAATTTACTTTAAGTTAAAATTTTAGATTGCTGACCAAAAAAAAGAGATTGTTTATTCTTAATAAAATAAAACCAACATCAGTGAACCATAAACATGCAAATGTTTTGTTAATTTATTCAAATATTAATTTAAAATTTCAGCAGAAATTAAATATTTTAGATTGCTGACCAAAAAAAAAGGTTGTCCTTATAATATAATATTGTCCTTATATAATATAATATAATATATTAATATAATATAATACAATATAATTAATATAATGTAATTAATAATAGCACGGGTGTATTTGTAGCAATAGCCAACAATACATTGTATGGGTCAAAATGATCGATTTTTCTTTTATGATTTTTCCTAAATCTTTAAGATATTAAGTAAAAATCATGTTGCATGAAGATATTTTGTAAATTTCTTACCGTAAATATATCAGACTTAATTTTTGAGTAGTAATATGCATTGCTAAGAAGTCGTTAATTCATTTGGACAACTTTAAAGGCGATTTTCTCAACATTTATTTTTTTTTTTGCACCCTCAGATTCCATATTTTCAAATAGTCAGTACAACAACAGAAACCTTATTTATTCAGCTTTCAGATAAAAAAAAAAAATTACCCTTATGCCTGGTTTTGTGGTCCAGGGTCACAAATAATAAAATATATTTTCCATCACTATTTTATTCCTTCCACCCTCAGAGTGAAAATGTGTCAAATACTGACACATTCACTGAAAGAAATTCACTGAGCTGTTTTCATCAGACTTCCTTTGACAGGTTAATGACCACATATGCCACATACCTGCTGCTTCATTTCCAAAGGACTCAATGTTTTTACTCATTTACCACCTCTTTGTAATCTAATATGTCTGTGTGGAGCTGCGAGACGAAGTTATGCCAGTTAAATGAAAGTAAAGCAATATAATGATGTGTAATGTTATGTCCTCTCATTCTTTCCACAGCTACGCTGACATGCTCACACCCTACATGAACTCTGTGCCTGCAGTGATTGCCAAAGCATCCGCCATCCACAACCCAATCATCTATGCCATCACTCACCCCAAATACAGGTATGATAGTGCTCAATCTAAACATTAATAATGACAATTTTAATTTTATTTAATTGTATTTTGTTGTAAGCAATTCCTGTTAACTATTGTAAAATCATGGCAGTATTTTACATTGTGCTCTAAAGTCGAAATACCCTGGCTGCATATTAAAGCACTGAAGCACAACTGACTTTATTACATACCCTAGTTTCCTATACAAAGAGACCTGTCCAGCAAAATGAAACATTGTTCCACAAACATGCGCACTGTGTGCTTCAAGGCCAGGCAGACCCAAATCGATCAGCGGTTTTGTGTACAGAGCGCAAGCACAAGTACCTTGAGATGACAGAGTTAGATTCTGACCTTTAAAAGTCAGATTTTACTCCAGATTGATCTGGATGCATTGTTCCATCTACTGCTCATAGTAGATCTGAAGATTAATGCCTTATGATGAAACACATAAATGATGAGGCCATTTACCCATTCTTTGTCTGAAGATCCTCAGGCACAATGGGGCACAAGAACACAAAATTTCCTTGCCCCATGAACCTTAAAGGCTGTTTTAACAAAAAGGCTCATTAATATTTCATTGACAGCTGTGGAAAGTTGATGTGAACTGCAGTTTGCAGTTTCAGTGTTCTTTTCCTTCTTTCACTTTCCTCTCTCTCACTCTCTCTCTCTCTCTCTCAGGTCTGCAATTGCAAAGTATATACCATGTCTAGGAGTACTGCTATGTGTACCTCGTAGAGACCGGTTCAGCAGCAGTAGCTTTATGTCCACACGACGCTCCACTTTGAACAGCCTGTCCTCAGAGACCGGCAGCAACCTGCACCGTGCCGGAAAAACACGCTTGTCCTCTGTGTCTGACAGCGAGTCGGTAGGAAAACACCTTTGGGCTAGAAATAAACTCTACAAGAAACAAGTGTGGTCTCACAAGAGTGAGTACACCCCTCACATTTCAGCAACCATTTTAGTATATCTTCTCAAGGGACACTACCATAGAAATGAAACGTGGATATATATTAGAGTAGTCAATGTGAAGCTTGTATAGCTGTATAGATTTACTGTCATTTGAAAATATCTCAACATAGCCATTAATGTCAAAATAGCTGGCAGCAAAAGTGAGTACACTCTAGGTACAGCAGTATGCAAAGCCACGTCCTATTCATCATGTTTATGTTTTTGTCTGATTGGTAGGACCATACAAAGTTGTGTATCTTGTTTTAGAGGAGTTAAAATTAGGTGCTTTAAGTACAATTCTCTCATACTGATAACTGGATGTTCAACATGGCATCTCATGGCAAAAAAACTCTCTGAGGATTTGAGAATTAGAATTGTTGCTCTCCACAAATATGGCCAAGGCTATTAGAGGTTCAGTAACACCCTGAAACCGAGTTAGACTACAGTGGTCAGGGTCATACAGAGGTTTCAAGATGGGTTACATTCGGAACAGGCCTCGCAAGGGTCGATCAACAAAGTTGAGCACTCGTTCTGTGGGTCAGGTGCAGAACCTGGTGTAAGTAGAAGGTCAGCTTGTCAGTGCTCAGACCATACGCCGCACACTGCAACAAGTCGTTTGCATAGGCCTCATCTCAGAAGGAAGCCACATCTGAAGCTGGCTCACAAAAAAGCCAACAAACAGTTTGCTGAAGACAACCTTCCTAGAGCATGAATTACTGGAACCATGTCCTGTGGTCAGACTGAGATAAACTTGTTTGGCTCAGATGGTGTTCAGCATGTGTGGTGATGCCTGGTGAGGAGTGCCAAGAAAATTGTGTCTTGCCTACAGTCAAGCATTGTGGTGGTGGCATCATGGTCCTGGGGCTGCATGAGTGCTGCTGGTACTGGGGAGCTGCAGTTCATTGAGGGAAACATGGATTCCATTATGTACTGTACATTTTGAAGCAGAACATGCCTTCCACAAAGTAGGTCGAGCGGCAGTTTTCCAACATGATAACGATCCCAAACATGCCACCAAGATGACAACTGCTTTGCTGAGGAAGCTGAAGGTGATGGAGTGGCCAAGTATGTCTCCAGACCTGAACACTATTAAACACCTGTGGAGCATCCTCAAGTGTAAAGTGGAGAAGCACCATGTGTCTAATGTCCAGCAGCTCCGTGAGAAGTGGAGAAGAATCCCAGCAACAACCTGTGCAGGTCTGGTCAATTCCATGCCCATGATGATTAAGGCAGTGACAGATAACAATGGTACTAACACAATATATTGACACTTTGGACAAGTTCACTTAGGGTGTACTCACTTTTGTTGCCAGCTATTTTGACAATAATTGCTGTATGTTGAGTAATTTTCAGGGGACAATAAATATATACTGCTATACAAGCTGCACATTGACTACTCTAAAATATATCCAAGTTTAATTTCTACAGTATTGTCCCTTGAGAAGATATACTAAAATGGTTGCTGAAATGTGAGGGGTGTACTCACTTTTGTGACATACTGTATTTTTGATCGTATTGAAAAACAAACAGCATGTGCTCCATTAATGTGAAATGCTTCAGTTGAATAAATTAAAAAAAAAGGTCAACTTTTAACTTAATAGACTTATCGTTTTTTTCTTTATTTAAGCTGTTGGATCAGCATTCAGTGTGTGTTGTGTATGGACAGGGCTGGACGGATACAGAGGCAGATCTCTCCAGTGCGAGTTCGCGACCTGCTAGTCGTCAGGTCTCAGCTGACATCCGTAAAGATTTGTCAGACTTCAAGCACACTAGCTCTCTGAGGCAAAAGGTCAAGAGCAGAGACACAGGTATCTACGACAGGACTTCTGCCCAGAGTCTAGCCGAGCCAAACTTGAACCGGACCTGTACATACATCAGCGTAAGTGAGAGTCTTCAAGAAGTGTCTTATAACACCTCATTAATCAAAAGCTTCCATGCTCGCTCAGCGCTCCGTGATATATGAAATTAGGAAGCCCACATTCATTTTAGAGAGGAAACGACTCCATCAGATTTAAAATTCATTTGGAAATTTAATTCCATCCTTCATATCTTGAAGACAGTTCACTGTCCTGGTTTTAGTCAGTGTAGTTCTGTGACAAATGACAAGAGTGTTTAAGAGTGTGCCTGGTTGTAGGTGCTAATGATGCTCTTTCTTTTGACTGTACATTACACTGTTTTCTCTTAGATGTAGCAGGGCTATCACTTTTCTGAGATCTACATATAGCTCTTCTTGCTTTAACTCAGCAGATGAAGATGTGCTTCATAATGATAGATGTTCTTTTTCACTTAAATGATACATCACAAGCGAACCTTATCATTTTTGAAAGTTATTATCGAAAACCTAAAAAAAGACTTGTTGAAGTTTTAGGTTTCGTGCACTGCTTTTTCAGTGGTATCACTACTGATTCTACAGCACAAAGCATACAGTACGACAAGAAACATTCAGTGCAACCAATGTACTCTATATTCCAAACAAATATCTCTTATGAACCAATTCACATACAGCACAACCAATGTAGTTCGAATCCCAAATGAATAACTCTTGTGAACTATTTTTTTAGTGAATCAAACATAGAGTGCAACCAATGTATTCTGATTTCCAGACAAATGACTCTTGTGAGCTATTTTTTTTTGAGAATCAAACACATACAGCGCAACCAATGTAGTCCGAATTCCAAATTAATGACTCTTGTGATCTATTTTTAGTGAATCAAGCACATGCACAACCATCGTAGTACAATTCCCAAATGAATTACTTTTGTGAGGTGTTTTAGTGAATAAAAAACAGGCATCAAACAAATACAGTGCAGCCAATGTAGTCTAGTTCCCAAATGAATGAATCTTGTGAGCTATTTTTTAGTGAGTCAAACACATACAGCACAACCTGTGTAGTCCGATTCTCAAATTAATGACTCTTGTGAGCAATTTTTTTGTGAATGAAAAACACATACAGTGCAACCAATGTAGTCCAAATTGCCAAATAAATGACTTTTGTGATATTTTTTTAATGAATTGAACACATTTTAGTAAATCAAATACATTCCGATTCCCAAATGAATAACTCTTGTGACCTTTTTTTAGTGAATCAAACACTTACAGCACAATTCATGTAGTCCGATTCCCAAATGAATGACTCTTGTGAGCTGTTTTTTAGTCAATTAAACACATACAGCCCAACCAATGTAGTTTGATTCCCAAATGAATGACTCTTGTGAGCTACAGTATATTTTTATGAATCAAACAGATGTTAGTAAATCAAATACATACAGTACAATTAATGTACTCCGATTCCCAAATGATTGACTCTTGACAGCTATTTTTTATGAATCAAACTGATTTTAGTGAATCAAACACATACAGCACAATGAATGTAGTCAAATTCCGAAATGAATGACTCTTGTGCTCTATTTTTTAGTGAATCACATTTTAGTAAATTAAACACATAGTGTAGTCTGATTTCCAAATGAATGACTCTTGTGAGCTATTTTTAGTGAATCAAACACTTACAGCACAATTAATGTAGTCCGATTCCCAAATGAATGACTCTTGTGAGCTATTTTTAGTCAATTGAAAACATACAGCCCAACCAATGTAGTTTGATTCCCAAATGAATGACTCTTGTGAGCTACAGTATTTTTTATAAATCAAACAGATGCTAGCAAATCAAATACATACAGCACAATTAATGTTGTCCAATTTCGAAATTAATGACTCTTGTGAGCTATTTTTTATGAATAAAACTGATTTTAGTGAATTAATCACATACAGCACAACCAATGTAGTCCAGTTCCCAAATGAATGACTCTTGTGAGCTACAGTATTTTTTATGAATCAAACGAATCAAATGAATGACTCTTGTGAGTTTTTTTTTTTTATGAATCAAACAGATTTTAGTCAATCAAACACATACAGTGTAGTCTGAACGAGTGATTCTTATAAGACGATTCTTGTTAGTGAGTCAAGGCAAGGCAAGGCAAGGCAAGTTTATTTATATAGCACATTTCATACACAATGGTAATTCAAAGTGCTGTACATAAAAGGAATTAAAATCATAATAGCATACAAATTTATAATAATCACAACAATAAAAACAAAATTTAAGAACATTTAAGATGATTTAAAAAAAAAAGATTTAAAATTAATTAATACAGTAAAATGGTTATGCATAAAATAATGCAATCTGTTCGGACGTAGCACAGTGCTCATTCAATAAATGCACAACTGAACAGATGAGTTTTGAGTCTGCATTTAAATGTGGCTAATGTATTAGCACATCTGATCTCTTCTGGAAGCTGATTCCAACTGCGGGCGGCATAATAGCTAAAAGCGGATTCCCCTTGTTTTGTGTGAACCCTTGATATTACTAACTGACTTGATCCTAGTGATCTGAGTTGTCTGTTAGGTTTATATTCAGTGAGCATATCTGCAATGTATGTAGGTCCTAGGCCATTGAGTGCTTTATAAACAAGTAAAAGTACTTTAAAATCTATCCTAAACATAACTGGAATCCAGTGTAAGGACCTGAGGACTGGTGTAATATGCTCTGATTTTTTGGTTCTAGTCAGAATCCTGGCAGCAGCGTTCTGTATGAGCTGCAGCTGTCTAATGGTCTTCTTGGGAAGGCCAGAGAGGAGACCATTACAATAGTCCACCCTGCTGGTGATAAAGGCATTAACAAGTTTCTCCAAGTCTTGACGGGAAACAAAACATCTAATTCTTGCAATGTTTTTGAGATGATAGTATGCTGATTCAGTTACTGCTTTGACATGGCTGCTGTCTGACTCCAGAATCACACCCAGATTCTTGACTTGATTTTTTGTTTTTTGACCCCTAGCGTCAAGGTACGCATTTACCTTATGAACTTCATCTTTGTTTCCAAATGCAATGACTTCTGTTTTCTCCTTGTTTAACTGTAAAAAGTTTTGGCAAATCCAACTGTTAATTTCATCAATGCATTGGCAGAGGGAGTCAACAGGGCTGTAGTCATTTGGCGATAAGGCTAGGTAAATCTGGGTATCATCTGCATAGCTGTGATATGCAATTTGGTTCTTTCTCATTATTTGACTTAGTGGGAGCATATACAGGCTGAACAGCAGCGGGGCTAGAATTGAGCCTTGTGGGACTCCGCATGTCATGGACGTTTAGACTTATGCTCTCCTATACTTATGTAATAGCCTCTCCCTTCTAAGTATGACCTGAACCATTTGAGAACCATCCCAGAAAGCCCGACCCAGTTTTCCAGTCTATCTAAAAGAATGTTATGATCGACTGTGTCAAACGCAGCACTGAGATCTAGTAGTACCAGCACTGATATTTTGCCAGAGTCTGAATTTAGGCGAATATCATTTATTATCTTTATGAGCGCTGTCTCTGTGCTATGATGTGGTCTGAAACCAGATTGGAAATGGTCCAGGTATCCATTTGAGTTTATGTAGTGGTTCAGCTGATTGAAAACAGCCTTTTCAATAATCTTGCCTATGAAAGGAAGATTTGATATTGGTCTATAGTTGCTCAATATGGTGTTATCAAGATTTTTCTTTTTCAGAAGGGGCTTAACAGCTGCAGTTTTCAGGGAGTTTGGAAAAGTCCCAGAAAGAAGTGAGGTGTTCACCACTTCTAAGAGATCTGCTTCTAAACAGTTAAGCACACTTTTGAAAAAAGATGTGGGAAGTGTGTCAAGGTGGCAGATTGACGATTTGAGGTGCTGTACTGTTTCTTCCTAAATGTTGCTATCGATTGCTTCAAAAGTAGACATAATGACTTCTTTTTGAAATTGCGGTCGAATCTGTCTGACCTCTGCATAACTTGAGGGTGTGCTAATTGTCTTTCTGATATTATTGATCTTCTCAGAAAAGAAGGAAGCAAACTCATCGCACTTGCTGTCGGAGAGCAGTTCACTAGGGATCTGACTAGGGGAGTTTGTTAGTCTCTCAACGGTAGCAAAAAGAGTGCGAGTGTTGTTTAAGTTCCTGTTTATAAGGTTTGAGAAGAACATTTGTCTAGCTTTACCTAGTTCAGCATTGAAAGCATGAAGGCTGTCTTTATAGATGCTATAGTGAATTTCGAGTTTAGTCTTCCGCCACATCCGCTCAGCTTTCCTGCATTGTCTTTTCATACTCTGTACTGCTGTTGATTTTCTCCACGGCGATTTCTGTTCGCCAGAAATTCTGATTTTTACAGGTGCGATGTCATCAATGACATTCTTAACTTTTGAGTCAAAGGACTCCAGGAGAAGATCAACAGAGTCTGCAGAAATGCTTGGCATTGAAGATATAGCCTTCATAAATAGCACACTAGTGTTATCGTTAATGCATCTCTTTCTGACAGAGACAGATCTAGATTCATTAGGAGCAGAGATCAATATATCAAAGAAAATACAGAAGTGATCAGATAGTGCTACATCCTTGATAACAGTGGATGAAATGTTTAGACCCTTACTGATGAGTAAATCAAGAGTGTGTCCACGATTGTGTGTAGGCCCATGCACATGCTGAATCAGGTCAAAAGTGTTCAAAACCGTTATAATTTCTTTTGTGGTTTTGATTTCTTCATTTTCTATGTGAACATTAAAATCCCCTGCAATAGCAAAACAGTCAAACTCTGAACAAATCATTGATAGCAGTTCTGTGAACTCATCAACAAAGACTGGACAGTATTTTGGGGGCCTGTAAATAATGATAAATAGAATGCGTGGAGCACCTTTCAGCACAATCCCTAGATATTCAAAAGACATGTACTGACCAAATGACACTTGCTTGCATTGATAGACATCTTTAAAAAGAGCTGCTACACCACCACCTCTTCTGACAGCTCTGCAGACACTCATGAAAGTAAAGTAAAGTAAAGGAGGGGCTGCTTCATTGAGGACTGTTGCACTGCAGCTGTCTTCTAGCCATGTTTCATTTAGAAACATAAAATCCAGGTTGTTTGTGGTTATAAAATCATTGATCAGAAGTGATTTATTTTTTAGTGAGCGAATGTTTAAAAATGCTAGCTTGATGGCATTACTTTTTGTCTCTAGAGCAATCTTAGTTTGATGCAGAATAGGCCTCAGATTAGATGGGTCAACCGTACGGCTTGGGATGGCCTTAGACTTTCTATCACATATTAAAACAGAAATAGGGAAAACTACAGGCACACTGGGTTCCCGCTTGTTCTGTAAACATTGCTGAGTGTTGCTGTTGTCATAGCGGGGACCCAACACATATCACTGAGAGCTGTTATCAGTTGTTTTTGGTTCACTCACAGCAGACGGAGGAGGGTTTGGGCCCTGACGTTGTGGCAGCGGCCGGAGAGCTCTCACAGGAGGAGGAGGAGGGCGAGCTGGACCCACAGGTTTTGGTGGTTGTGGTGCCCGCCGTTTTTAGTTGATAACTGGGGGCTTGCAGCAAAAGAGTGGGAGAGTCTGGTTCCAGCATATACCAGTTCCTCCATTTTCTGTGAGAAGCTTAGAAGTGGAGATGCTGGAGAGAGGGATAATGTGTCTGGTGAATGAAGCTCTGGCTCTGGTGTTTCCAGTGGCTGAAAAATGTTGTTGTCCTGGCTTCCCTGGCTGTTTACCTGAAAGTCGTCCTTCGGTGCTGAGTCTTGGAGCTGTTGCAGTACATCACAGTCTGTCTGTGATGAGCTCTGTGGGCAGGACTCAGCCAGGAAAGTGTCCATAAGCAGTGCTTGTTGTGGCTGTGTGGCGTTGTCAGTGTCCTTGTGGGTTGTGTCGACCATATGATGACTCTGAAGCTGATAAGATGTCCTGTCGTCACGCAAACATTGTCCAAGTGTGAGTGTGCCATTCATGTTTGGTAGACTGACACATTCCACTGATGGATGCCGGAGTGAAAAATAGATGTTGTCCTTTAGCACTCTCGCACCAAGTTTGTTTGGGTGGAGGCCGTCCAGTTTGAACAGTTGTCTATGGCCCCAGAAAAGGTTGAAGTTGTCAATGAAGTTGACTCCTTTTAGACTGCAGGTTCTTTGAGTCAAACACATTAAGTGCAACCAACGTAATTTCTGACTCTTATGAGCTTTTTAATATTAAGGACAACCAGTGCAGTCCTGCATTTTGTCAGTATTATTTAATAAAAATAAATAAATGAAATATGTTACCACATTTAAAATAGATATAAAATAATAATAATAATAATATTTAATTTTTTGATTTAATAATTTGATTGCATTTATGCCACTTAAAGAGCATGTTTTTAGGTTAGTTTTAATTAGTTAAATTTATTTGACATTTTGTTTTATAAATTTTTAAATTATGATTACATTGTTTGTTACATTTCATAAATTAGCATTTAGAATTGTCTTTTTGTCCGTAGCTTGTTTCAGAACAGCCTTGTGACCCCTTTTTGGATTGAGACCCACCATTTGAGAACCACTGATCTGCTTCACTAGAGCGATTGTACAACATAGAGGGCAACAGTCAGACAATCACTCTCTCATGTTAATGGACTGAGACAAATCCTGCTTTCATGCTTATCATTTACCAGTCAAACAGATATATAATGTCACATTGTTTCTAGTTCCCAGTCACAAAAACTTTTTTTCACAAGTTTTAAAAGAACAGAAGTCAAATCAAACTGATTTGGCTCCTAAAGGCTCCTTTTGTTAACATAATGTTAATCAGGTCATGAGCCAGTAGAGCAAGTGAATGATGTAGATGGTATGGTGTGGGTCAGTGCGTGGGGCGTTTCTTTAAAGAGTACACTTGAATAAGGGTCCATTACATTGAGATTAAGCCTGTTTTAATTCTCCTGCTTAATCTGCTGGTTTTAGAGCAATAATCCCCATAAACAGAAGCTCATCCCATGTCATCAAGAAAAACGGCATTAGTGCGTCCACTGGGTGGCACCTTTTGCTTTGCCTGTCCACCTCTTCTTCTTTTTTTATTGGTCACAGCTCATTTTTAACACTAGGAGGCTGACCATGTGCTAACTTAATCTGTGATTAAAGATTTTAACTTTAAGAATGAGAAAGAGAAGTGTTGAACTATGCAACTATGTCATAATCATAAATTTCATTCCTATCTTCTCTCTCCCTTCTTCAGACGCTGGGCGACAAAGATGAGATCTCCATGGCTGAGGTCAGCCTGTCCAGTTGTCTTTCATCCTCTGTAAGTGCTCTTTTCAAACTGGATTAGTTTATAAATGATGTTACAATTATTAACACAGGGTGCCTGTCACTTGATGTACTGCTGAAAATGGGTGATCTCTGTAGTTATTAACATGGAAGTGTCTATTGTCTGGAAATGGATGTACCAGAAGGTCTGTGCATCATAAAACCAGATTTACATGTGCTCATGTAACTAAGAGAAGGAATTTATTCAAAAGAATGACACTTAATTCCACAAAGTTGAAATATAGGATGAGAAATAATAATACAACAGACTTAATACGTGACTGAAATCACAAAGACCATTTGTGAAACACAATTTTACTAAACTCTTCAGGGAACACTTCCCTCCAAACAGGTCCAAAGGTGGTATATGTTCCTATTTATTAATCTTTTGTTATGAAAAGGATGTTTGGTTCAACATAATAAGCATACATGATTTCAGTCACATTTTGAGAAAGAAAACTGCAATAGCTTGATCCTCAGAGAGAAGGATGCACAAATGCCAGACTTTAAAAAGTGAAACCAACCCACATGAGGTTAAATTAGGCATCCAACTTGTCTTATGCTCAGACGCAGTAGAGACCAAGCTACACTGTTACAGAGTTACCCCAGTGTTTCATTATTATAGCTATATCGACTGGAACCCAGCTCTGGAAGCGATGACAGGAACCAAACCTGTCAGTGAATGTAAACACAAACTCTAGTCCAGAATGTTCTCAGAAGATCAAGCTGAAAAGCATTCCTGTATTCCTGAGCATCAACATGACTATGGCAAGATTTGGTTCCAGTGCACTCTAGGAGTTTTCATTGATTCCAACAAGCAAGTCCTTTACCTATACAGTTGACACCAAAATTAGAGAACAATCTATAAATACTTACTTCTTTTTTCCCTGCACATTCTTTGGTGACTGCATGATTTTGAGATCAATCTTTTCACACTGAGAACAATTGAGGAACTCATACATAACTATTAAAGGTAAAAACATTTACTGATGCTTAAGAAGGCAACATAATGCATTAAACTTCTGTGTAAACTTCTGAAAAGGATGATGATGTGTACATTTTTCTTTTATTTTGTTTTATTAAGATCATATTTTTTCATTTAGTACTGCACTTCAGAAGCTACATAAATACTTAGATGTTTCCCAGAAGACAGTATAAGGATAATTTACTCTTATCATCTAATTCAAAAAGTTATTAATGCATTGTGTTGCCTTCTTAAGCATCAGTAAATGTTTTCACCTTTTGTAATAGTTGTGTATGAGTCCCTCAATTGACCATATGCACAGAGCGTTCTTTAGACTAATGATAAGCCAGCTCGTAAACTTCCACTTAAACTCATTTTATATGTGCTATATATAGGTGGACACTCTTGAGACTCCTCTACTGCCTCGTTCTTATCAGAAACTGAGAAAAATAAATAATGATAGTGGCATGAACATTCAGTTTCATATGATTTAACAAAACATAATTTAAATGCTGAGCCTGGTAATCCCAGGAGAGAACCTGCATAGTTACATTTAAATGCTGACAGCTAAACTCTATCATTAGTGTTTAGGCTAACGTTAGCTAGCTAGCTATACTTCTCTTTAAGGACATCTTAATCGTATTCTCGATAATCAGTAACTTGCCTTCATAGTCATGAACACATTTTTAAAATCTTTTAATATTTTAAAGCATTTATTATTTTTGAACTCTACAGCTGTGCAAGAAAATTCACTTCAAAGATTTGAAAAAAAACTTCTTTTTAAGATGAAAATGACATGAAATTACCCATATAACCAGAAGATGGCAGCAGAGAATCAATCATTGGCTGCAGCTGCCATTTCAACTCTAGTTTTTAAGGGTGCTTTCACACCTGCCTTAGTTAGTTCGGTTGAATCGCACTAGAGTTCGTTTTCCCTCTCGGTTCGTTTGGGCAGGTGTGAATGTAGCAATCGCACTCGAGTGCGCACCAAAAGCGGACCAAAAAAGCGTACCAAGACCTCCTTGAAGAGGTGGTCTCGGTACGCTTTCAAACGAACACTGGAGCGGTTCGTTTGTGGTGAGAACATGAACCGAACTAGAACAGACCCAACCGCAAAAAGTACTGCGCCTTTTTGGACTAATCCAGCTGCCGTAGTCCGCTGCGCTGTTCATTATGGGATGAGGACAAGTATTTGTTGACAGTTAGCACTTTAGCAACATAGCCCCATGACAGCTCGTGGACAAACTTGGAGTTGTGAGGAGGTGCGGAGCCTCATAAATTTGGTCTGATGATCATATAGGTCCCAACTTTCAAAAACTCACAAGAACATCACAATCTTTCTCATTGTTTAAGGGGCCGTTCACATGTCACGCCTAAAAACGCATGGAAAACGCCTGTACAGCTATGATAAGCTGTTTCTCCAACTTGTCAATGCTTTCAATGTTATTAAGGGAAAGGATGAAGCTGATTGGTTGGTTTATGTCACATGACCTGCGGTGCGCTTGCAGCATTCTGAAAAGTTGCGATGTTTTTATCTCGATGCGGCGCGTTCGCGAATGGAAAAAACGTGCGCGTCGCGACCACGTCGCTTCCATTCTGAGTGCGCATAACGCGCGTCTACATTTGAAATAACGAGCTTGAGCGCGCAAAAGACGGGACGTGAATGGCCACTAACAGTTTAGAAAATACGTTCAACACACTGATCTATATAATTCTCTATTATAGATCAGTGGTTCAATGACACGATCTGGCCAACGAGTGAGGTGGATTTTGTCACATGACTGCATTTTGGTTCGTTTCAACTGGTTCGGACCAGAGCAATCAGTGTGGTGTGAAAAGGACCCAAAACGGCAGAAAAATGCTACAATGTATCATTTGTTGCTCTTGGTCCGGAACAAATGAACCGAACCACAGATGTGAAAGCACCCTAAGACATCTTGCTTTTTGATTTATTATAAAATTTCTTGTATAATAAATTGTAGTACTTTTACCGCACTTAAGTATAAAGTATAGCAAGTGCAGAAAGTCATTAAAATAAATAAATAAATAATCTCAGACACAAACAGCCTATAAGAGTGAATTGTTTAAATACTTACATATAGTCCATTACAAATTAAATAAGTGAAATATTAATGGTATAAGAATTAAATAATGCACTCAATACGAATCGATATGATATTTTATATAATTTAATAACTACATCTTTTAAGCTTTATCTTGAACTGTAAAAGCTATTAAATGGTCTATATTCAACCAACACAAACGTGTTACTGCTGTAGTTTTGTTACTCTGAATTTAGTCTGAATCATTTAAGCACAGCTCTTTCTTTGACATCAGCTTGTCAGATGTTTTGTCCGGTTATTACTGTCAATCATAGCAATGACTTGCGTATTTTTTTTAAACTCACATTTGTCATTCTTGAAACAGTATGAATGTTTGGTCCTCTTAGACAAACAAAACTTTTCTTCGATTGTGAATGGATTATGTAGAGAAAACTTCTATTACAGCACAGTACCGGAAATGGCTTAGCTGGCTTGTCTAAAACAAGGAAGTAATCCGTGCGTATGGTTAATTGTCCTCAGTGTGAAAAGATGGATAAACAAGAGACTCATGAACAACTATCACAAAACATAAAAACAGTAGTGGATCATCCAGGAAACAACACACAGTATTACACAGGGTATGTACACTTTTGAACGGGTCATTTATATAAATTCAGTTATTATTTTGTCTTGTGGAGTATATGTAAACATCTATTATGTTAAATAGTTTTTTCAGGACAGTACTAAATACAAAATAACATACAGTTTCCATAATCCCTCTTATTTTGTTAGAATTATTAACATTTAGCATATCCTGCAAGGGGTATGTACATTTATTAGCACAACTGTATATACTTTTAAACCCACTAACTATATTTTCTCTGTCACAGGCAAATATAGTCTCAGAGAACATTGATGAGAAAAAAACGTTGGCTCGGATCCCGTCCATCATTGTGACGTCAGAGTCCAGTCCTGCCCTCACCTCAGAAGGTCGCATCAGCGGATCCTCCAGATAGCTCCCAGGTGCTTCGGTGGAGGCAGCTTCGCTCACTATGGAACCTGCTGGGATTGACTGAATATGGACTGCACCACCACTTATTTATACTTCAGGACACCATCTCAACAGACTCTTGGTCATCTGACTTATCCCTTCCTCCTTTTTGTCTCCTTTACACAGGGCTCAAAAATAAACCTGCATGCAGTCACAACTGACATCTGAAAATTGGCTGTGCCGGTATTGTTGTACTTTTGCCTGTTTTGAGATGGAAAATGGGCAACCACAGGCTACAGGGTAAACAGGGTCTTTATTATTACAAGAGGACACCCTTTAAGGCTTCTTTCAGTGGTGTAGAGATGATCCTCTCTCCTCTCAGGGAAGAATATATGACAGTTCAGTGGGAAAAGCAGCAATCTGTGTCTCAGTGAAAGATTGACTCTGCTCAGAATATGTATTCAGATACATTCATCCATAAAAAGGTTGTGCTGTAGGCCATAGGAATAAACAGTTCCTTCATTCTGCACAAGATCAAAAACAACATATGATGTGATGTGAAGATTCAAACGGCAAGTTTTTACATAGCCAGAAATTTCGGTCCTTTCTACAGGTGGAATCACTTTAGAACAGAAAGTGGATATTTTAATGTTTCTTTAAAGGCAAAGTTTTTTTTTTTATGTATATATGTAAAAATATTTCAATTGTAATGGCTGATGAATTATAAAATGGATAATATTTTACTACTTTGTCTAAATAAATAAAAAATAAAACAATAAAAACTGAAATCAGCCATTCTAGATGATTAAAATGTATTTAGGCATTATACAGTTGAAGTCAAAAGTTTACATACACCTCGCAGAATCTACAAAATGTTAATTATTTTACCAAAATAAGAGGGATCATACAAAATGCATGTTAGTTTTTATTTAGTACTGACCTGGATATGATATTTCACATAAAAGACGTTTACATATAGTCCACAAGAGAAAATAATAGTTGAATTTATAAAAATTCAAAAGTTCAAACGTTTACATACACTTGATTCTTAATACTGTGTTGTTACCTGAATGATCCACATGATTTTTGTGATGGTTGTTCATGAGTTTGTCCTGAACGGTTAAACTGCCTGCTGTTCTTCAAAAAAATCTTTCAGGTTTCACAAATTCTTTGGTTTTTCAGCATTTTTGTGTATTTTAACCCTTTCAAACAATGACTGTATGATTTTGACATCCATCCTTTCACACAGAAGACAACTGAGGGACTCATATGCAGCTATTACAGAAGGTTCAAACGCTCACTGATGCTTCAGAAGGAAACACAATGCATTCAGAACTGGGGGTGAAAACTTTTTGAATTTGAAGATCAGGGCAAATTTCACTTATTGTGTCTTCTGGGAAAAAATGTAAGTATCTTCTGTAGCTTCTGAAGGGCAGTACTAAGTTTAAAAAATGACATTTAGGCAAAGTAAGAAAAAACATTTTCATTCTGTTCAAAAGTTTTCACCCCCCAGTTCTTAATGCATAGTTTATCCTTCAGAAGCATCAGTGAGCATTTGAACCTTCTGTAATAGTTGCATATAAGTCCCTCAGTTGTCCTCAGTGTGAAAAGATGGATCTCAAAATAATACAGTCATTGTTGGAAAGAATTCAAATGAGACTTTTGACCTCAACTGTACTGTCTAAATATATATATGTAATTTCAGATTTGATAAAGATTATGACAGATATGACACATAATTAATCAGGTACATTGTGAACCAATTACATCTTTCTTGCTGCTGATTGAAGTTTTTTCCAGCACTGTATGGCCAATACATATATTTGTAGATATATTATTGAATGTTAATATGGAAGTGTGCTCAAAAAATGATCTCGACTGTATGATTTCTCATGCTTTTGTGTTGTATGATGTTTCTCTATCCACATGCTTTTATTCCCTTAGTTGTTATTACCTGCATGCATTCTTATGTAAAATAGGCTTCTTTGATCAAAAATATTTGGTTTTAGATTATCTCAGTTTCCTGCTACAATAACATCAAAACCCATATAAATGTGAAGAATTATTTTTTAAATTCAAACGACTGGTCTCAGAGCCTATGGCTCTAATGAACTGTACCTTTCAGATGCAGATTTGCCTTTCTGATGGATTTCAGAGATGCTTTAGTGGGATTAATATGCCAGCATCTGGGAGTCCTTAGGGATTAGAGGGGAAACGCTTTTAACAAGATTAGTTTTGGGAAAGTGCTCAGCCAGAATGCTCCATTGCTTTTAAAGGCTGCTGTGTTTGCAAAGTTACATACACATGCTTAGATAATGGTCTCTGAAGTAGTTTAAATGCATTCTCTTTGTATCTCTCCTGAGAGATATTTACCTTTACATTTTGAGGTAAAAGATGAGTTTATGATGTACCATGGGGTGGGTTTGCATATTTACTGATGTTGCCAGAATGCTCACCTAAATAGCAACTGTTCAACTAGGGGTGACACATGTTTAGCAGTGAACACATACTGTATATCCAGTCACTCACAGTTATCATGTAGGTCAATAGTGTGTCTGCTGACTTGTGTGTGATTTGTTGTCTGGACGCCGTTGGGTGACATAATCAAGTGCTATATGAATGATAACTTAGCTTATCAACAAAAGCTTTTAAGCACCAGGTCATACATTTTATTTGTGATAACATTGTCACGTCTTTCGTTGCCCTTCCTTTCCTGTTTTCTTGACTCTAGTTCTGATGTTGACCCCTTATGTGATCCTGGACTACGAAATCAGTCAATTTTTTTTGAAACTGAGACTTATACATTACCTGAAAGCTGAAGCTTAAATAAAATTTCCATTGATGTATGGTTTGTTAGGATAGGACGATATTTGGCTGAGATACGACTATTTGAAAATCTAAAATCTGAGGGTGCAAACTTATTAAGAAATCACTTTTAAAGTTGCCCAAAGTTAATGAAGTTAGCAATATTACTACTCAAAAATTAAGTTTAGATATATTTACTGTAGGAAATTTACTAAATATCTTCATGGAACATGATCTTCATTTAATGATTTTGGGCATAAAAAACAAACTGATAATTGTGACCCATACAATGTATTGTTGGCTATTTATGACTGGTATTTTGGTCCAGGGTCACATATTATATTAATATTTGCATGGTAAAGTTCATACAGTATTTTTTTTTACTGTTTACCAATGCAACTGCAAATGGCAGATGAATTTAGAAAATGTTTAACCCTTAAAGACCTAGAACATTTTTGGGGCACCTGAGGCACCTGTATATTTCTTTGTTTTTTCAGACCTATTCTAGCAGTCAGCATCAATTGTCATATATCATTATAAACATAAGAACTTGAACTTTATGTCTAGCTAATTTAAAATTACAAATTTCCTTTTGTTTTCTCTAAAAATTAGTGAATTTCCAGAATTTTAGGAAAAAACGCTACCAACAATTGGGTGTTTTTTACTGTGTACTCAAACAAAAACTCCTGAAGTTTAGATTTTTTTCTTTAAAAATTTGTATTTAGGTGTTTTACACTTCCAAATAAAATTTTGTCTATATATAACATTCCCCAAGCAAGTTATAGCCAATTATTACAATATTATTTAGGTGCTTTTCAGTGAAAAACAGGCCCATTTCGTTTATTGACAATATAGATCTGTCCAAAAACGTTTCAGGAGTAAAGTCATTGCAGAAACAGTGTTAAATAATAGCAAAACACAGTAAAAAATAATTTACTATTTCATAAATATATTCTTAATCCAAAAGATGAACAATAAACACAAATAGTGTAGAAAGTAGCACAAGAAAAAATGCACAAACTGTCTTGTGCAACAAAAAAATAAATAAACAATCCAAATTATTCACAAACTACACACAAAATGAGAGAGAAATATACAGAGTGCAACCGAAAAAATAGTACAAATAATCTTTAAAAACTATATAATAATTAGTTACATAATATAACAACCAAATAGATGGATCTGCTGGCTGTAGTCTGCGTCGGAATCTATTTTACCGGGACATCGCCTAGTGACCGAAAACCCACATTCCAGTGCTTTATCCGATATCTACTGTTGTTTCATCCTTGTTTTTGGTTTGTTTTATGTCAAAGGGCTCTGTCGTGAGTATTTCTGTACATTTTCAAAGAATGCTGTCATGCAAATGTGTTATTTTGCATTTGTTTTCATGCACGCAAGACGCACTTTGCTTTCACTTTGCGTCTGTTCAGATCTGCAAAGAAACATACTAATCGGTGGTTCAAAAGACCAAAACCTATGTTTATTGGTTGAATAGATGACAGTTTGAACCAATCGGGGCACAGGGGTGGGACTAAGCATCAACAACCTCCAAGTAGGGCTCGCTGCAGCCTGCGGTGGATATCCAACCCCCCCCCAACATCCATGTGTGACGTCAGACACCACGCCCACGTCAATGCGTCATCGTGTGACTCCCCTCCCCATCGGTAGCCTTAAAGCGGTGCATTTCAAAATACTTCACGAAATTTATCCATGTAAAGTAGCTCTTTCTAAATTCATGGACATTGATAACACCTGCAGTTTCTGTAACACACAAGTGGAAGACTTGTGTCATTTGTTTTATAATTGTGAATTGTCTCTTAGTTTTTGGTCTGATGTTAGCACCTTTCTATTTCTGCAAAGAAATGTTAATTATATGCTTTCTTTAAAAGATGTTATCTGTACTTATTCTCATAAAAGTAAAATGATTGAGTACGTTGTTAACTTTTACATTTTGCAAGGGAAATATTAGCCTATATTCATAAACAGAAATTTGCTAAATGCATACCAAAATGTAATTTATTTTTATCAGAAATAGAAGTTTTTAAAAAGTCTTTAAAACAAATGAATACATTTGTTGTTACATTTCACAGATAACTTTTTTTCTGGTTATGCTCCCACAATATAATTTTTGTATATGTAAGGGAAAAGGAAGAAAATTTGAAATATTGTTTAGTTGTTTCTAGGTTTTAATTTAGTTTTTGTTCATTTATTTACTTTTTATTTATACGTTTATTTATTTATTTATTTATTTATTTTTAATAATTTTATCAATTTTTTTTGTTATTATTTTTTCCCTCTTATTACATATTGTATTACTGTATACAGATTAAGCTTGCATTTTGTGTATCTGGATTTCTATTTCAATATTTTTGTAATGTCCAATTATTCTTTAATAATAATAATAATAATAATAATAAAGAATCCCGATGTTGTACGCATGTGCAAGAATGGCGGAAGTATGTTGTATCTGGGATGTAAACAAAACAGTTTGTATTAAATAAAGCAAATTAAACCTAGGTCATCTTTCATATGGAACTAATTACATTCGAACAGCCGGTAAAACGCTTGCTTTGGTTGATTAAAGTTAGGAAAATGGTAATTGGTATTAAAACATTTAAACCTTACCCTTTTTGTTTGTGTAATGACATAAATTCACGTTTATTATAATCGATTTTGACATAGCTTAGACAAGATCAGATTTAGACGGACATTTAAGTTTTGTTATTGTAAAAGTAACACTTGGCATATTTTCATTTTCATCTAATTCTCTAAAGATATGTCCACAAATGTGAACATTGCTAATCATATTATCACTATTTTAATAGGTGTTAATAGTATTTAATATGTTGGATGTGTGACGCGTTTGAACATGGGCGTGGCGTCTGGCGTCACACTTGGATGTGGGCGGGGTTGGATGTCCAACGCAGGCTGCAGCGAGACGCTCCTCACAATCGTTCCTGTTTGTCTCAGAGGACCAAAACGTGTTGATTTCATCTGACGAATCAGTGCTGAGGAAATGTGATGACGTAATCACGCTTACTACGGAGCCTCTGAATATCCAAATGAGACAAATGCGATATCACTGACACTGAAAAGAGCAGACTCTGTACTTTACGAGACCTTTTAAAGCATTCAAATTGGATTAGCGGTTCAAAAGTTATTAAACATTTAAGACCAATAGTTATTTTTAGTCGCCGGCGGCTGTCTCGGTCTTTGAGGGTTAAAATAGACTTTAAATATGTCTTACTGCCCATAAAACAAACCCTCACGTCGTTCCAAACCTGTAAGACCTTCGTTGATCTTTAAAACACAAATTAAGATATTTTTGGTAAAATTCGAGAGCTTTCTGATCCTGCATAGACAGCATCAGAACAGGAGGTTCAAGGCCCAGAAAGAAGAAAGGTAGGATCTATAGCCTACTCCATGTAAAATTAGTGGTTCAACCTAAATTTTATGATGCTACAAGAATACCTTTTGTGAGCAAACAGTATTTAAAACAACGACTTTATTTAACAATTAATTCTCTTCCGAGTCATTCATGAGAGCACCACTAAGCATGCCTGTGCAATCCGCTCATGGTTGCCAGGTTTTCACAACAAATCCCGCACAATTGCTACTTAAAACTATCCCAATGGCATTTTGAGAGGGGTTCCCCTGTAAAAATGTTTTTTTTTTATGGGGGGGGGGGGGGGGGGGGTGTTCCCAGGTACAGTTCGCATTCCAGGGGATAAAGAAAACGTTATTGGGGTCGTTTCAACCCGCGGACATGAAAAACTACCCACGGCAACAGTGTTAAAGTAGCCGGACTTGGCAACACTGATTCCGTTTGTAAACCAGGTGCAACGCGTGGTTTGTTCAGGGTCAGAAAGCCTTTGGATTTTATCAAAAATATCTGAATGTGTGTTCCAAAGATGAACGAAGGTCTTACTGGTTTGGAATGACATGATGGTGAGTAGCCTAATTCATGACAGATTTTTTGTTTTTTAGGTCAACTATCCCTATAAGGCAACAAATGCACTTACAACGATCTACTGGAAATACGTTATTTATTTGAAACGTACTCGGTTACTAACGTAACCTCGGTTCTCTCAGAGAGGGAACGAGTACTGCGTAGCTTTACGCTAGGGGAAAATCCTTTCCGCGAGAGATATTGAAGCCAAAAAATATTCTTAATTTTGTATCAATGTAAAACGCGTTGCCGCGGTGAGCAGACATAGGCGAGGCGTATTGCGTGCCTATTGGCTGCTCCGCAGCAACTGCAGCACCTATCGAGCGGGCTTGGCGCGAAATGCACTCATTGGAGCTGGCATCGCGCCAAGCCTCGCTCGATAGGTGCTGCAGTTGCTGCGGAGCAGCCAATAGGCACGCAATACGCCTCGCCTATGTCTGCTCACCGCGGCAGCGCGTTTTACATTAATACAAAATTAAGGATAATTTTTTGGCTTCAATATCTCTCGCGGAAAGGATTTTCCCCTAGCGTAAAGCTACGCAGTAGGAGAGACCTCTCGTAAGAGAACGATAAATTCCACTCACCTAACTGTAGGGGGCTCCAAAGTCATAAAAATTAACAACACTCCTTACAGTTGCTTTAATTAGTGGAATTATTTAGCTGGTTCTCCACTTTATAATTGTGATAAACAGTGCAGGTCTGTCACAAAAACATGAAAGCCCACTCTAACAAACATTCATGTGTTTTGGAAGGAAAAAAACGACCTAGATATATTAGTGGCTTTTAATTCTTGCATTTTAATTGAAACCATTTGTGAAGAGTAAACCAAAATGTGTGTGACTCAGGTTGTGGGTTTAGGAAGCTCAAGACACTCACTGAGCAAACCACAGCAATCAGTCCATATAGTCCACACCTCAGCAGCCTTTCGAACATGGACAGAGACAGAAATCATTATGTAGGCTTGCAAATGTTTTCTAGTCAAGTGGTCCAGATTAGATGGTAACGAGTGGCTGTTAGACAGAGGTGCTAATGGCTGCCGTCTGGCGTTTGGCACCTCAGGATACAGTAAGACCTCATTCATTAGCCAAGATTAATACTACACACTTACTTTCTCTATATATTCATCCTTTTCTCTTTCAGTGAACTACTAAACATTCATTTTCTCATTCTGTTTGTTCCAATACTAAAACTGAATGTTTAATGGGTAAAAAGCTATTCTCCCCCATAAACTGTAGACTTCCAAATTGAAAAGAAACCTTGAGTAGCCTATAACTATGTATGTAAGCAGTTGGTGGAAAATATGCCTCTGAATTTATATAATATTCATTCTGACTCCTGCAATGAGCTCTGAACAAGGTCACAAGCCCCTGGAGATAAGATTAAAGAGTAAACAACTCTATGCCATTGACTTTTTCCTTTTTGCAATTTATAATAGAGAATATAGCCTGGACACTTTGACCTAAATTAGAGATGATCTGAGAATCTCTGCTGACCTTGTATTGGGGTCGCTAACTTTGGTATTTCAAATTTCAAATATATTTATATTTCTTTATATACATATTGTTTCTCCTGAATATTGTGTGGTTCTACTGTGTTTTCTGTTCTTCATGCACATTTCGGATGGCCAAAAGCATACAAATCTTAGTCCATCTTGCAATGAGTGTGTGATTTCACTTTAATTTATTGGATGATGTATTTGAGTGATTGATAATGTTAATAAATATAAAATTCTGACTATTATAAATTATGTTTGCGTGTAAAATCTATATTTATGCTTCTTTTGTTTCAGGAATTTAAAAATATGTGACCCTAGATGACAAAACCAGGCTTAGGTACCAGTAATAGCCTAAAATATATTGTATTGGTCAAAATTATAAATTTTTCTTTTATGACAAAAAATCATTAGGATATTCATGTTCCATGAAGATATTTTGTAAATTTCCTACCATAAATATACAGTCAAGCCTGGCAAATTCTGACTTAAAGTTACTTTTATTCAACCAGCAAGTTTTTTTTTTGACCGAAAATGACACAGGCTTCTGCCAAAAGATAATAAGACGATGTACAAGAGGCATCATTGTGGAAAAAAATATTTCTCTGCTTTTATTTACATTTGAAACAAAAAGTGGCATGTCCAAAATTATTCATACCCTTTGCAAACTGTCACAGTCTATGGGAAAATCCAAAGTTCTATACTATTCCAAGTGTAGACTTGGCTATAAGACCATATCTAAATGTTTTGCAGTTCCAGTGGCTACAGTGCAAAGTATTATTAAAAAATAAAAGATGTTTTGTTTTGTTTTGTTTTTGTAGCAGGTGGACCAGGGAACCTAATCACAGTAAACGGCACCATGAAAAAGGAGCAATACATCAAAATTCTCAACAACAACATCAGGCAGTCTGAGAGAAACTTGGTCTTGGGCACCAGGGGACATTTCAGCACGACAACAACCCAAAACACACCGCAAAAGTGGTGAAGAAATGGTTAGCAGAAAAAACATTAACGTTTTGCAGTGGCCCAGCCAGAGTCCTGACTTAAATCTAATTGAGAATCTGTGGAGGGAGCTAAAAATCAGGGTGATGGCAAGGACACCCTCCAACCTGAAAGAGTCGGAGCTCATCGCTAAAGATGAATGGGCACAAATACCAGTGGAGACATGCAAAAAGCTGGTCAGCAATTATAGGAAGCATTTGATTGTTATAATAGCCAAAAAAGAGGCTTTTCTATTGATTATTGAGAAGGGTATGAATAATTTTGGACATGCCACTTTTTGTTCAAACGTAAATAAAAGATGAGTAATATTTTTTTTTTTTCCACAATGATGCCTCTTGTGCATTGTCTTATTATCTTTTGGGTGAAGCCTGTGTCATTTCCGGTCAAAAAAAAAAACTTGCTGGTTGAATAAAGTAACTTTAAGTCAGAATTTGCCAGGGGTATGAATAATTTCAGGCTTGACTGTAAATCAAAACAAAAATTTTTATAAGTAATATGCATTGCTAGAAACTTCATCTGGACAACTTTTAAAGGTGATTTTCTTAATATTTAGATTTTTTTGTACCCTCAGATTCCAGATTTTCAAATAGTTGTATATCAACCAAATATTTCCCTATTCTAACAAACCATACATCAATGCTTATTTATTCAGCTTTCAGATGATGTATAAATCTCAATTTCGAAAAAATTGACACTTATGACTGGTTTTGTGGTCCAGTGTCGCATATGTGCAATCTAGTTTAAAATCCATGGTTTTATGTTCTTTTGATGTTCTGCATTAAAGAACAAGACACATAATTGACAATCCATACACTACATTGGTTTCTTGGCAATTCAATTATCAGATTGATAAAACTGACTGATATAGTAAAGCTTGTTTGACAGTTACACTTCTGTCACATCTGTGGTGTTGTTGTATCTGGGACCCAGTGTAACAAATGGTTGATGACAGGAGAGAACCCATCTGTGCAGGTGTTAGATTATAATAATCTTTGGATACAGTAAGCCCTGTGATGACCAAGATGTTCAGAATAACCGTTATTAGGTTAAGATTGTTTTTGACCAATTTCAAGAAAAAAGATAATTATTAAAGATAATAATTTTGTCCTTTCACCTTTAGCATTTTAAATACGTCAATAGGTTTTAGTTGTAAATAATGTATTAATTAAAATCTGCAGTAATATGTCCATTGTTAACTAAAAGGAATGAAAAAGGTTAATGCATGAATTTGAATGGTGACTATTAAGCCACATTGGACAAATACAGAGAGGAAAGTTAATTTCTGGCTGAGGGTGAGCTTTCCTTTTTTTCTTAGAGCTGCAATGTTTGTAATAATAGCTATTGTGTGTGTCATTATGTAACTTGATGGAGCCAGAATGCTTTCTATACTTGTCACTCTTAAAAATAAGAATGACAGAGTTCAATCAGAGTGACCTGGCTAAATTATACCTGTGATCCTTCACAGAAACACATGAATGACAGAATGAAAGATGGATGTCCTGTCTTTCTGTGCCATTTATGTATTGACATCGTCAGTCATCTTCACTGATAGTGTGCTTCTTTCACAAAACATGGGATCAGAACAAAAGATTTGTCTATTCTACTCTAGAGGAGACTGATTGGTTGTAGTGTACTTCATCAGTATAAAGAAATACTCATTTTGAATATGAAAAGGGCCCGTATTTTAGTACAGCGTAAAACCATTATAATATTTGCAAAGCTTGTAATCTATTTGTATGGATCAAGGTCACTGAAGAAAAACAGATTAACGCCATGAGGTCAAGGTTTTGCTGGATAGCATGGTCTAATTAGGTAGTTAACACAAATAATCGTATATGCTTATATTTAGTTTTAAATACACTTAAATCTAATATGCTTATATTTAGCAAATGTAAATACTGTTCTTTTGAAATTTTTGTTTGTCAAAGAATCCTAAATAAATGCATCACAATTTTCACTTAAAAACTGGACTGCACAACTGTTTTTATCGTTGATAATGATAAGAAATGTTATTTGTGCACCAAATCAGATGAATGATTTCTGACGGATCAAGTGACAGTATGGCTCTAAATTCAGCTTTGCAATCACAGAAAAAAATTACATTTTAAAATTGATTAATAACGAGAAAACTACAGAAGCAGAAGGTAATTGCAAATTTTTATCTCAGAATTGTGAGATATAAACTTGCAATTGCGAGTTATAGTCAGAACTGCATGATATAAACTCGCAGTTGCGAGTTATAAAGTAAGACAAACTCACAAATCTAACAAAAAAAGTCATAATTCTGAGAAATAAAGTCCCAATTCTGAGAAATAAAGTCAGAATTGCAAGATATAAACTCACAATTCTGAGAAATAAAGTCAGATTTGCAAGATATAAACTCACAATTCTGACTTTTTATATCTCGTAATTGTGACTTTTTTCTCAGAATTGTCAGATATAAACTTGCAATTGTGAGTTATAAAGTAAGACAAACGTACGATTCTGAGAAACAAAGTTGCAATTTGAGAAATTAAGTCAGCAAAAGCAATTTTTTCTCAGAATTGTGAGTTTGTATCTCGCAATTGTGACTTTTTTCTCAGAATTGTGAGATATAAACTTGCAATTGGGAGTTATGAAGACATAAACTTACAATTCTGAGAAATAAAGTCAGAATTGCAAGATATAAACTCATAATTCTGAGAAATAAAGTCAGGTTTGCAAGAGTTTATATCTCGCAATTGTGACTTTTTCTCAGAATTGCGTGAAATAAACTTGCAATTGAGAGTTATAAAGTAAGACAAACTCACAAATCTAACAAAAAAAGTCATAATTCTGAGAAATAAAGTCCCAATTCTGAGAAATAAAGCCAGATTTGCAAGATATAAACTCACAATTCTGACTTTTTATATCTCGTAATTGTGACTTTTTTCTCAGAATTGTCAGATATAAACTTGCAATTGTGAGTTATAAAGTAAGACAAACGTACGATTCTGAGAAACAAAGTTGCAATTTGAGAAATTAAGTCAGCAAAAGCAATTTTTTCTCAGAATTGTGAGTTTGTATCTCGCAATTGTGACTTTTTTCTCAGAATTGTGAGATATAAACTTGCAATTGGGAGTTATGAAGACATAAACTCATAATTCTGAGAAATAAAGTCAGATTTGCAAGAGTTTATATCTCGCAATTGTGACTTTTTCTCAGAATTGCGTGAAATAAACTTGCAATTGAGAGTTATAAAGTAAGACAAACTCACAAATCTAACAAAAAAAGTCATAATTCTGAGAAATAAAGTCCCAATTCTGAGAAATAAAGCCAGATTTGCAAGATATAAACTCACAATTCTGACTTTTTATATCTCGTAATTGTGACTTTTTTCTCAGAATTGTCAGATATAAACTTGCAATTGTGAGTTATAAAGTAAGACAAACGTACGATTCTGAGAAACAAAGTTGCAATTTGAGAAATTAAGTCAGCAAAAGCAATTTTTTCTCAGAATTGTGAGTTTGTATCTCGCAATTGTGACTTTTTTCTCAGAATTGTGAGATATAAACTTGCAATTGGGAGTTATGAAGACATAAACTTACAATTCTGAGAAATAAAGTCAGATTTGCAAGAGTTTATATCTCGCAATTGTGACTTTTTCTCAGAATTGCGTGAAATAAACTTGCAATTGAGAGTTATAAAGTAAGACAAACTCACAAATCTAACAAAAAAAGTCATAATTCTGAGAAATAAAGTCCCAATTCTGAGAAATAAAGTCAGAATTGCAAGATATAAACTCACAATTCTGAGAAATAAAGCCAGATTTGCAAGATATAAACTCACAATTCTGACTTTTTATATCTCGTAATTGTGACTTTTTTCTCAGAATTGTGAGATATAAACTTGCAATTGTGAGTTATAAAGTAAGACAAACGTACGATTCTGAGAAACAAAGTTGCAATTTGAGAAATTAAGTCAGCAAAAGCAATTTTTTCTCTTGTGAGTTTGTATCTCGCAATTGTGACTTTTTTCTCAGAATTGTGAGATATAAACTTGCAATTGTGAGTTATAAAGTAAGACAAACGTACGATTCTGAGAAACAAAGTTGCAATTTGAGAAATTAAGTCAGCAAAAGCAATTTTTTCTCTTGTGAGTTTGTATCTCGCAATTGTGACTTTTTTCTCAGAATTGTGAGATATAAACTTGCAATTGTGAGTTATAAAGTAAGACAAACGTACGATTCTGAGAAACAAAGTTGCAATTTGAGAAATTAAGTCAGCAAAAGCAATTTTTTCTCTTGTGAGTTTGTATCTCGCAATTGTGACTTTTTTCTCAGAATTGTGAGATATAAACTTGCAATTGCGAGTTATGAAGACATAAACTTACAATTCTGAGAAATAAAGTCAGAATTGCAAGATATAAACTCATAATTCTGAGAAATAAAGTCAGATTTGCAAGAGTTTATATCTCGCAATTGTGACTTTTTCTCAGAATTGCGTGAAATAAACTTGCAATTGAGAGTTATAAAGTAAGACAAACTCACAAATCTAACAAAAAAGTCCCAATTCTGAGAAATAAAGTCAGAATTGCAAGATATAAACTTACAATTCTGATTTTTTTCTTAGAATTGTGAGTTTATATCTTGCAATTGTTACTTTTTTCTCAGAATTGTGAGATATAAACTTGCAGTTGTGAGTTATAAAGTAAGACAAACTTACAATTCTGAGAAACAAAGTTGCAATTTGAGAAATGAAGTCAGAATTGCGAGATATAAACTCACAATTCTGACTTTTTTAGAATTGTGAGACAAACTTTTGATTGCGAGTTATAAAGTAAGACATAAACTCACAATTCTGAGAACAAAGTTGCAATTCTGAGAAATAAAATTGTGAGATATAAACTCACAATTTTGACTTTTTTCCTCTCAGAATTGTGAGATATAAACTTGCAACTGCAAATTATAAAGTCAGAATTGCATGATATAAACTCGCAATTGTAAGTTATAAAGTAAGACAAACTCACAATTCTAAAAAATAGTTGCAATTCTGATAAATAAAGTCAGAACTGCAAGATATAAACTCACAATTCTGAAAAATAAAAATGCAATTCTAAGAAATAAAGTCACAATTCTGGGAAATAAAGTCAGTTTTGAATTGCAGAATTACAAGTTTATATCTGGCAAATGAGACTTTATTCTCAGAATTGCGTGATATAAACTCGCAATTGCAAGTTATAAAGTAGGACATAAACCCACAATTCTGAAAAATAAAGAATTGTGACATTAACTCACAGTTGTGACTTTTTTTTCTCAGAATTACGAGTTTATATCTTTCAATTCTGAGAAAAGTCAGAATTGTGAGATAAAATATTCACTGATTATAATGGGTTCTAGAGTATTTTGTCGTATACCACTGCTCACATCCAGTGTAGAAACAGTGTAAAAGACTTTTTTAAAAACATTTTTTTTTATCCTACAGACCCCAAATTTTTTGAACGATAATGTGTATATTATGTATGCCTATATTGTTTGTGTCCATTTTAGGCGGCTGCATATATGAAAAAAAAACACCTAACCCTAAAAAAATTCTAACAAAAGGTTTCTCAGCTGTTTTTTGTAGTATTAGGTGTCCTTAATAACATACTAAAAGTTTACCAAAGTTTGACCACTAGAAAGGTGTCATTTTCAAGATGGCGTCCAAGATGGGAAGAAAACCCTTAAAATATCCTAACTCCTTCATTATTTGACCTAGCCAAGTAATCTTGGTGTCTAACCCAATGTTTTCTGGGTCTATGAATCCGTTGGACTTGTCTAAATTGCACTGACATGATTACATACTTATGGAATACATGATGTTGTGAGATTAGTGTAAGGTTTTATCTTTGTTTGGGGTGAACCAGAGATGTAAACGATTTAGCCTATGTCATGTAACTCCTACTCAATACGTGTTTTTGGACACATACAGCTTTTTTTTTTCTTCTAAAACACAGACTTGACATTCAATGTAAAAGTTATTGCACCCAAAGGTTCCTTTAATTGGAGTTGTATAACTTTGATCATAAACAACTCTGAATTAGCCCTAACAGAGGCGAACCCTCTAAATGGTTACTTATTTCAAATTGCTTTAATATATGATTGTACTTGTAATCACTTTCAGGTGCATCTCAATAAATTAGAATGTTGTGGAAAAGTTCATTTATTTCAGTAATTCAACTTAAATTGTGAAACTTGTTTATTAAATAAATTCATTACACACAGACTGAAGTAGTTTTAAGTCTTTGGTTCTTTTAATTGTGATGATTTGGCTCACATTTAACAAAAACCCACCAAATCTCAACAAATTATAAGACCAATAAAAAAATAAAAAAAAACTTTTTAGTGAATTGTTGGCCTTCTGGAAAGTATGCCCATTTACTGTATATGTACTCAATACTTGTTTTGCTTTAATTACTTCCTCAATTCAGCGTGGCATGGAGGTGATCAGTCTGTGGCACTGCCAAGGTGGTATGGAAGCCCAGGTTTCATTGACAGTGGCCTTGAGCTGATCTGCATTTTTTGGTCTCTTGTTTCTCATTTTCCTCTTGACAATACCTCATAGATTCTCTATGGAGTTCAGGTCTGGTGAGTTTGCTGGCCAGTCAAGCACACCAACACCATGGTCATTTAACCAACATTTGGTGCTTTTGACAGTATGTGCAGGTGCCAAATCCTGCTGAAAATTGAAATCAGCATCTTTAAAAAGCTGGTCAGCAGAAGGAAGCATGAAGTGCTCTAAAATTTCTTGGTAAACGGGTGCAGTGGACCAACACCAGCAGATGACATTGCACCCCAAATCATCACAGATTGTGGAAACTTAACACTTGACTTCAAGCAACTTGGGCTATGAGCTTCTCCCTTCCTCCAGACTCTAGGACCTTGCTCTCATCCGAAAAGAGGACTTTGGACCACTGAGCAACAGTCCATTTCTTCTTCTCCTTAGCCCAGGTAAGACGCCTCTGATGTTGTCTGTGGTTCAGGAGTGGCTTAACAAGAGGAATATGACAACTGTAGCCAAATTCCTGACACGTCTGTGTGTGGTGGCTCTTGATGCCTTGACGCAAGTCTAGTCTATTCCTTGTGAAGTTCACCCAAATTCTTGAATCGATTTTGCTTCACAAGCCTCTCAAGGCTGCAGTTCTCTCGGTTGGTTGTGCAACTTTTTCTTCCACACTTTTTCCTTCCACTTAACTTTCTGTTAACATGCTTGGATACAGCACTCTGTGAACAGACAGCTTCTTTGGCAATGAATGTTTGTGGCTTACCCTCCTTGTGAAGGGTGTCAATGATCGTCTTCTGGACAATTGTCAGATCAACAGTCTTCACCATGATTGTGTAGCTTAGTGAACCAAACTAAGAGACCATTTTGAAGACTCAGAAAACCTTTGCAGGTGTTTTGAGTTGATTAGCTGATTTGCAAGTCAGCATATTCTAATTTGTTGAGATAGTGAATTGGTGGGTTTTTGTTAAATGTTAGCCAAATCATTACAATTAAAAGAACCAAAGACTTAAACTACTTCCGTCTGTGTGCAATTAATTTATGTAAAGGGGTAATCGGACACAAAACTAACTTTTACATGTTGAATATTAATGTGTTGGCAGTTTGTGTACACAACCACCCTACAATGATAAAAATCCTCCCAGTGGTATTTTTTTAATCTTTAAAAGTAATATCCCCTTTTTAAAATCGGGTCATTCGCAGCTTCTTGTCGTGACGGAACACCAACAGAGGGCACTCCCACGATATAGAGGTAGATCGACATGAACGTCTTACCTTAGATCCGCCCTCACCGAGCTGAAACAGTCCGACTCTGATAGCCATTGTGTCAACTCAGGTGCAGAGGAAGACTCTAATTGAGTGACTGAGGTGTTCTGTTGTTGGATGCAATAATGAACATAGCAGTAGTCATTTGCTCCAGACATCTAAGCTGCTTAAGAGGTAGATGATAACGTTACTTTAGTTTTTAAAAGGAAAGCGCCGATCCCGATCTACATATGCGTCTCTGTTCATGTGAATCTTAATAATGTGCTCGTTGGCAAGTTTCACCGATAAACACGGCTAAATGCAGCTAAACGTGGCTAAAGTAAACATTACAGCTCCTATTCCCTCAGCAGAGAGGGGTGGGACGAGCAGAGCTCATTTGCATTTAAAGGGTCCATGCGATTAAATGAGCTGATATTTTGCAGAGCTGATTTGACAAGGTAAAAGGGTGTTTTTTTACACTATTATTGAGAATTTTTAACCAAAGTATATTACAGACTTTTCATTAAGACCCTAAAGAATCATATGAACTTGTGGAAAATGGGCATCCGATGACCCCTTTAATACACAAGCTTCACAATTTGAGTTGAATTACTGAAATAAATTAACTTTTCCACGACATTTTAATTTATATATTTATATTTTAATGTTATAATTTACCTGTATCTATCATGCAAATATGCTAATTAAAATATTACATGGCCAAAACATGTATCAGGCACCGGTATTCTTGGTCTAGGAGGAATACAAAGGAGTAATGGTCATTTTAAGGACCTGACAGCCGCCATTTTGAAAATGGGGCCTTTCTTGGAGTCAAACTTTGGTAAACTTTTAGTATGTTTTTAAGTACATCTGATACTACTGTAAACCACTGAGAAACCTTTTGTTAGAATTTTTTTGGGGTCAAGCCATATTTGCAGCTGACTATTTTGTTTTAGGGAGTCTCTTAAAAGTATCCAGTGTGTTCTCTGTCTGCTGCCTTCGACGTCACAGCTCAGTATAATCACTAGTTTGAGACTGGCACCATCATCACCGGTTAGTGCTGTCGTTTTTCTATAGCTCTACAGTCATTCGTCACATGGCATTTATAGCTTACATGATTGGCTCAAAACAACCTTGCAGCAGAACTGAGTGGCCTATCCAAGATATAAGAATTTAAATTGCTAAATTCTGAGAAATCCTGCACCAGCTGCGCATTTACCTCTGAATTGAACAGGAATGCAAACAGAGAGTTTAGCTGACACAGGATTTGTGAAACCCAGCATCTAAACCATCAATGTGAAATTTGAAATAAAGAAACAAGGCCCTTGAAGACAATTGTAATCAGTCCCACAACTGTCAATTTGGATTTACACCCTTAAAGAGCTGCAAAATGACATTACCTCAGACTTAGCACTAATGGCTCCTTGTTTATTAGTCGCTTCCCACTAGCTCCATATCTCTATGAGTGGTGCCCTATGAGTGGACGCCCATAGGACCACAGTGGAAAAATGTGTTACCCTAAGAAGAGGCTATATTCGCCATGTGAATCATGGGGGCTTGGTATCCAGGGGTGTCCCCTTACACACCATATAAGGGCCCCCGGGGCTTGAGTGTTATCGCTTTCCGCAGAAGGGATCTATTCTTAGGCTGTCTGTCCAGGCCATCCGAGCAGGCAAGAACTCTCATCCTTCTGCTTTTAAAACTTTTTTGACTTATTTTGTCAGGGGTTTGACTTATTTTGAACTATTTGTTTTTTTTTTAAGTCTGATCCTTCTGTGGTATGTTTTTGAGTTGTGTTGATATGTGAACTCAGGTCCTGTATGATGGTTATGTAATGACGGAAGACATAAGGTAATACATATTGTTCACTCTATTGCATATCCTCTCTGTTGTTGATGTGTTTTCAGAGGCTCCTCGGTGCCTGCCCGTACCCGGGTGTTTGGTCATCCTGACTACAGGGAGAAGAACTGACAGGAAAGAGAGGACTTTACTGATCCGAGAAGAGGCTTTTCACTTTAAACTCCCTTCAAAATGAGCAATTACACAGTAACCCTGTCTGGACCTGCACCATGGGGCTTCAGGCTGCAGGGAGGCAAAGACTTCAACATGCCCCTGACCATCTCCCGGGTGAGAAAACAACAACAACAAAAAAAACTCATCATGCTCTATTTAAACAAACGCCTGCTTTAATTTTTAAAAATGAATGAAAGAGACCTCACAAGTAATTGTTTCGATATTTTTTTAACAATGAAAATCTAAAGCTTTGTTGGTATGTTGGCATTATGTAACATCATGTTGCAGCTGTTGTTGTATTGGTTATCGTCCAAGCCAAAGCAGAAATTCTCTAACTAGCTTTGGCCCTTTGGCTTGAGATAGCTGTTGTGGTGCATTTACAGTGGAAAACTCTATGAATAGCAATAGATGATGCAAGCTTTAAGAAAATGAATCTGTGCATGTGAAGTCGAAAGTGAAAGATGAGAAGCCTGGATGTATGCTACTTGTCTAGTTATGCACTGTGCTAATTTGCCCAAAGTGAAAAAATTAACACTCTGGCTGTTCGTTTGAGACACTGCACAGCCCTTGAATAAAAAAAAAAAAAAAAAATATATATATATATATATATATATATATATATATATATATATATAGATATATATATAGATAGATAGATTATCGCTCCAAACTAGTATAATGTTTTTCCTTTTGTGGGACACGAAAGAAGATATTTTGAAAAACAAACTCATATAAGTTTGGAATGAGTTGACGGTGAGTAAATGAAGGCCAAATTTTATTTTTAAGTGTAAAAGATATTTGCTTTAGGGCGTCTCTCTATTGCCTGTCATTTATGCTAAGCAGACATTGACGTCATGTTTCGCGGAAAGTCGCTCAAATTCTTGTCATGGATGTTGATTCTCATTTCAGCTTTCAGTTTTCTTAGAATTAATTTCGTGATGGTAAGCGGTTTCCAGTCTATCACCTCCTGAAACATGATTGTTGTATATTCAGTTGCCACAAAAAAAAAATAAAAAAAATAAAAAATGGTAAAGCTGTTGCCTTACCCTTCCGAACAGATCAATAAAGCGTACTGTTGACAAACTAGCACCACTTACGCTTTAGGGTATTGAATTGTTAATACAATGCACCTTGTCACATAACATACAGTCTTCTGTCTATACACTAAGTGTGCTCATCCCATGGCACCCAAAATCCTTATTGTCTTAGCTTATGGATTCAAGGAAGTGGAAATGCCTTGTTCAAAAGCTCAGAGAGATTATATTGTCCTATCAGAGGATGAAGAGACTTTCTCTCTGCTATGACAAGAAATCACTGCCGCTGTATAATGAGTCAAAGGCGGTTCAGCCCAGTTTGTTTGTTTCATAGCAGACACCTTTCTTGACATTTGATTGTCTTTCACTCCAATAAAGGGAGAGTCATTACCTCTGTTTGTCAGGGCTGTCTGTGGTAGGTCTCCTCATGTTGGCTGCTTGTCTGGAAGCAATTACAGACATGACCATCATACCTGGAAAAACATATCATCATTGTTTGGATTTCCATTACTCTTCTAATCAGCATTGCTGGTGGCACACGCTTTAATGCCGTAATCACCGTCAATCCAGGCGTCCATCTGGATTTTATAGTCTTTCCCGACACAGCTGTCACTGAATACAGAGGTAGATTGAAATATATGATTGGTGCGTATGTAAAAGCCAGAGGTGATGATTTATGCATTTCACAATCAAATCTTCTCACAAAGATCTATCCTAAAGCACTGTAGCAAATCTTAACCCTGGTCCCAAGACTGAAAGAGCTGGGATGAAGCCTAGTAATTTCTTTTACTGTTTTTGTGTCTGTAAAGTGATAAAGCAACATGATGTTGACATTTATCACATTCATTGAGGACAAAGAAGGAGTGGATGATCTAATTTAATACATTTAATATATTATGTGAGAAAAATAACCCAGTGTCAACAAAGGAACCACCAAATAGCTTTATAGTAGATGTTGACAAATGGATTTAGACCTGGGATGCAACCTTTTGAAAGATTTCGTTTTCATGCATCTATGTTCCAACTTTAATTAAGAAGTTCTGGACATGGGAAAATGACAATACTAATATGAAGACCATGCTAAGTGAGTGACAGAACAATATGAGGTTGTTAATATATGTGTGGGTTGGTGAAACATTTTCGGCTGCTTTTTAATAAAAATGAATGATAATAGAAGATAAAAATAATTCACTTACACCACTGTCTCTTAGCTATTTAGCTACTTTGCCTCCTTTGCAACCCTAAATAAAAAGCTCTGTGGTAGCTAATGATAGCAATTGATGACCGCTTTTGGCCCGTGGGGGCAATGCCTGACTTATGGCCACTGATTTTAGCTTAGCGCTGAAGGTCAGACCAACAGAAATACTTGTGGGAGCCATAAATGTGAAGAGCAAGAGACAATAGACACATGAGGTCATTGTGAATTAAAATATTGCTTGGAAAGAGCCGCAGGAAAAATTAATTCCCTTTAATACACTTTCATGGTTGAAAATATATGGGAGGCTGAGGCTAGTTAACTAGTTAAGAGGCATTTTAACTCCAGTGATTTTTTAATTTAAAATGAAACATGTACAAAAAGAGGAAATAAAGAAAAAAGAGATAACCTACAAAATCAATTAGAAATTGTAATCAATATTTAAAACACATCTGTAGAAAAAGACTGTCCTGCGAACACAACCGAAGTTCAACCCTACACTTTTGGCTGAACTGAGACAGAATTGCAAACAATTGCATTTAAATCACTTGTTTTTCATCTTGTTGTCAACCAAAGTATTGCATAAAAAATGCAAAGAGCAGAAATGAGGAACTGCAATTGCAGCAACGCACTCACAGCAAAACTTTAATAAATTCTGATAAGACCGTACACAGAGTCAACTTGTGTTTAAAATTAGGAGATTTTGTCAGTGGCTCTCGAAGCGCCGAACAGCTTTGTGGAGCGGCGTAGCCAATAGCAGAAAGCACCGGCCCTAAATGTCCTCTCAGAGATAATTTCCGTCATTATATATAGCTGTGCATGATATGGAAGTCCAGCTCTGCAAAGTGCCAGTATTATATTCTGTAAAGCACTTCATAAAGTCCATAACAAAGACAGTCTGTGGAGTCATTTGCAATGTATTTTATTAAGTAATTTCACTGCTATCTGCGGTGTGATGTACCCAAATCTTTTTGATTTCTTCATTCTGTTGTATTTTAATTTCCACATTGTGTCTCCAGTGTATTGCAAATGTATAGACCTCGAAATAAGTCTGTTCAAGGCCGTTGACCCTGGACTGTTCAGTAGGGTAGGAGGTCAGGCTACAATAAGCTGAGGTCAAGGCCTTTCTAAGACAAAGGAAGACAGCGTCAGGACTTATTATGCATATATTTGTAGGTGTCCTGGAGCCTAGTGATAAAAAAAATCGAATGAATATTCTGTCGGTGGCCTTCAGAGCTTTGCAAATACCCTCAGGCACAACAGATAGTCCAGATCATCACCCCAACCTTTGCTTTTAGTCAGAACAATCCAGAAGGTGGCAAAAGACAATTAAAGCTGGCATTTACCAAAGGCTGGCTCATAAATCACAATGCCAACAACGCCAGGCCCCTATATTCTCACTTACCAGATTCTGGCAGATTCTATCACTCAACAGTTTGAGATAAAACAAATCTTTCATGTCTAACTTCAAAGACATGTTGGAACACCATATCTGTGTTTTAGGAATCTAATGGGAGAGGATGGAGCTAGATCATCAACTCTATTCGAGCTAGATTTAAATAAAACAGTCACAATGTATCAAATGTTTTCCTATGGATCTTAGCGGGTCATTGGATTTAGCATCTGTTGTAGTGAGATTGGCAGCTTAACAGCTTAAATTTAAACGAACAGCTGTATTTTGTATTTATTATCCCTCTTGAAATTTTATTTTACACTTGAATAGGATTTATATTACATTAATTTATAAAATAAAGCAAAAGTGTGCTTAATGCAAGGTGCCAGAAGATACTGATGCCATAGCTAAAGTGAAGTCTAAAATTCACTCATTTTTCACACTGGCTTCATTTAATTTAACTTAAAAAACAAGGAAAGCATTATAGCAGACAAAAATACCTGTGCATGAGTAGTGATTCTTGTTGTCAATGCATCTTAATTTAGTAAAAGTAGTAAAACATCCTGAGAAATAAGTTAACTTTGGCTACTGTGTCACTCAAGTTTCACTCAGTTAAACGTTTTCACATTTAATATTTTAAGTAAGCTTCTTAGATTTTGAAATTGACTGATGAAATAAAGAAACAGTTGTGGTTTTCTCACTAAAGTAACTTTGACGGACAAACTGTTTTTTAATGCAAGTCTCTATAGGACACACCAAATGTAAAACTGAAAACATTTTTTGTTTTGCCTAAAATTGTTATTTTATTTATTCAGTAGATGATTTTGTAGTTGTTTGACATTTTCATGATCACCAACCATGTTTTGAGTTTGTCAACAATGGTGTAACATAATTAAAAGATATTGTATTTGCATTACATCTCAATGCTGTCATTGTGATGATTGAAGAAACATTAATTTGCAATAATGAATGCCGTTACTTTTCACATTTAAATAGATTTTATTTACCGTTTTAATAAAAATCAAGCAAATCATGCAAGTTTTTAATTTGAAAAATT
>NC_133382.1:23973324-24080860 GCF_049309525.1 Garra rufa | reverse complement strand
CTCATATTTTGTTGCTGATGTGAAATAAATAAATGTGCAAGCTGGGTTTTAGCTCTTTATAGTCAATTTGTCTGAGCTTTTTTTTTCACATCACTCATGAAGGAATCCATGATCACTGACCGTCCGCTTACGTTAACTCCTCCTGCGCTCTGCTTCTCGCGGCTGCGGTCACGCGACACGCGTGTTTTTTATTTATTCATTCTTCTTTTTTTTATTTACCTCTCACACTTTTATTATTATAATTTTAGAAGTTGCAAGTTACAAAACACGTGCAAAGTGGTGACTGACAGTGGCTGGTGCGATGTTCTCCGATCGACTCGGGTATTACACACAAGTTAAACATACCCGGGACCCGAAGTAATAGATTTGGACCCGACCCGGACCCGGCTAACCATTTAAAATATAGACCCGAACCCGCACGGGTCCCGGGTCGGGTCTCGGGTCCTCGGGTCTCGGGTCCTCTGTGAAGAGCTCTACTGTAGGGGGCGAGAACGAGTCTTCAACTTCTGTGAAATTACCACATCAAATGAAACGTGCTGACATTGATGCAGTTATGAAGCCGCTTCAGGGCAGGTGCGTTGCTAGACCCTTTTTACTGGGGCACGTGAGTTATAATTTACTTTGATAATCCCGAAATAAAGACATTAAACTATATGCAACAACTGAATTGACGCTTCTAAAAGCAACGCAGTTTAATCGAAGACTGCACGCAGAAATCCATGCCCATGCGCGTCTGTGTATTTAATGGCTACGCGCACGTCGTGCAGCCTTTTGCGCATAAGTACTTGGTTACACAAGTTTGTATAGGTAATTATGTTGTAAATGCAATTGTCAAGCAGTTTGTGATGCATTTTGGAAACAGGAGATGAGCGCCCGTTCTAATGCGGTACCTGGCCCGACTTACTTTTAGTCATTATTTGGGTAGCACACATATTCTGAATGCCTTCAGCAGAATTCATATTAGCCATTTTAATCTAGATTAATTCCAAGATTTAATCTAGATTAATCTAGATTAAAAAAATTAATCTATGCCCACCCCTAATATATATATATATAGAAGCATTTGTAATGACAGTCTCAGCCATTAGGACCAGATTCTACCTTGATATATAACTTACATTCAATTCTGTTAAAATACATACTGCTTTACTGTAGTGTATGTTGTGCTACAGTCATACAGTCAGCTAAAAGTGTACTTTCTCATAAGTTGTGCTATAATTCTTGTTTAAAGTGCATTTAAATCACTATAATTAAAAAGACAATAAAACAACCAATAATTAACCATATTCAAAAATAAAAGAAGGGAGAAGTTGACTCATAACAAACAAAAGGCTAATGTATTTGCATGATTGACCTTTGCTTTAAATTCTGTACTGGTTCCAGGTCGAGACGTCCCGCTCCTGTACCCACAGCCACTCCAAGAATGGACTCACCCATGCCAGTCATCCCTCACCAGAAGGTAAAGTCATGTTCTGTTCATCTAAAATGTTCCCTATGGCAAGTATGCAAGCTGAACAGGCTAGTCTACATCGTCTTTTAGTATTTTATCAGTGTGGTATAAAATAGACCTGCACTGTATGGAATGGACAAATAGGCTGAAGAAAATCCTCTTAATCAGTCATGGGAGTTTAAAAGCCAATATCATAGAGAGAGATTGTGAAAACAAACATTTTTGTAAAGCTGATGCTTAACTCCCTCTACAGGCCTTTGTTGGTCAAGCAAGAATAATCACACCCTTTGAAATCCTCAGAAGTTTCCTGCTGGTCCAGTTCTCATTTGCATTGTTGTTGCCAGATGATGATGATCTTGACTGCTTTTTCAAGCCTCATTTTCCTCTTTCTTCTATGCCTCGCCATTTTGGCGAATGGTTTGTTTGTTGATCTGATAATGGTATATTTTACACTAAGGAAACCACGGACACTGAGGAAGGAGAAGATGAAGAGAAACCGGTCAAAAAATATGGCATACTCTTGGCCAAAAAGCCTTCCAAAAAATCTCTAATTCCAAACACTGAGGAGAAACCTCAGGAAAATCTCCAACCTTCTCCTGCTAAAAGCCTTGCCCCAACTTTACCCTTCAGACAAGGAGCAAAAACCACCCCAAACCAGAGGGGACCGTATAATTCTCCCATAGGCCTGTATTCAGCAGAAACTTTAAGGGAAATGGTCATGCAACAAGACAGTCTAAATGGCCTACCATGTTTGGGGTAGGTGATATAATGCCTAACCCACAAATTTGTATCTTAATGAGCACGTCCACCAAATCTGCTTTAACAAGCTAGTTCACTAACGGGTCATGAAGGCGTTGGCTAGCCTCACCTGTATTAGAACCTTAACAAAACTGTGGCAGAGAATACTCAGAACATTCCGTCATTACCTCTGCACATTCCGCTCTCACATGCAATGGATCAGCTGGGAATGTGCTTGGCAGAAGGGGGACCAGTAGTCCGTAAGGCTCACCTGACCCCCTTCCTGCAACACGAGCAGGGCCGTGTCGTATCTGTATCTATGAATGTAAGATGCTTCCAAATGACAACATATTACGGTTATTTTCGTCGTGTTGGAGCTACATCTCCAGCTTTTATAAGCTGGTTTATAAATGATGGCAACATGTTAACGATGGTACTTTCACCTTTTTAATATGTTGGCATCATTTATAAGCTTCATACAACGTTTCTGTTAGTTGTCACAACAGTGTGTCTTCTCTGTCCAAAAACAGGTGAGGATATTCCCACAGGCCCCAAGCGAGTTTAGCTGTAATTGAACATGGGTGCAAATGTGCCCTCGTTGGCTCTTTTAACCTGCTCAGAATGTCACAGCTCCTGTAACAGTATATCCCAAATGAAGTTCTACCGCAATGATGCCATCACGTATTCCATTCTCTATTTGCAGCTCACAGGAACAGAATTCCCACTAGGCAACATCACGTGCACAGCTGAGCAGGGCACGTGCATCCATTGACTGTTCATCTTGTTAATCTAGATGTATGGGTGGTCTGATACATACTTTCCAAAGTTGATCCCTTTTGTCATGCAACTAGCAGTACATGTCTTTGAGCTGTGATTGGTTAAATATAATTGATTAATATTTTGATTTATAGCTTTTGTATTTTATCTTTTATATATTTATACACTGCTGTTTAGAAGTTTTAGGATTAGTAAACTCATCAAGGCGATCAAAAATACAAAAAACTGGTTATCTATTTTAATATATCATTTATTTCCGTGATGCAAAGCTGAATTTTCTTCAGTCATGACTCCTGTCTTCAGTGTCACATGATCCTTCAGAAATTTTTCTAATATGCTGATTTGTTATCAATGTTGAGAACAGTTGTGCTGCTTAATATATATGCTTAATATATATTTATATGTGTTTTTGGAACCTGTGAAACTTTTTTCAGGATTATTTTTTGAATGAAACGTTTAAAAGAACAGCATTTATTTCAAATAGAAATACACACTACTGTTCAAAAGGTTGGGGTCAGTCATTTTTTCCCTTCTTTTTTTGATAGAAATGAATACTTTTATTTAGCTAAGATGTGATAAATTGATCAAAAGTGATAGTAAAAGATGACTATTTAAAATAAATGCTGTACTTTTAAAGTTTTTATTCATCAAAGAATCCTGAAAAAAGTATCAGAGGATCCAACTGTTTCCAACACTGAAAATAAATCAGCATAATACAATAATTTCTGGGAGGATCATGTAACACTGAAGACTGGAATAATGAAAATTGAAAATTCAGATTTGCATCATAGAAATAAATTATGTTTGTATTTTAAATTGTAATAACATTTCACATTATTACAGTTTTTTCTGTGTTTTTTTTTTATCAAATAAATGCAGCTTCAAAAAACATAAAAATCTTACCAATCCCAAACTTTTGAACAGCAGTGCATATATTTTCAGTTGTAATGTAATGTTTATTTATTTTTGTCATTTTTATTAGTTTGTTATATATTTTGATTTATTTCGCTTTCAGTTTTAGTAATTTGTGACCCTGGACCACATTTGTACCATGAAAATATTTTGTAAATTTCCTATCGTAAATATATCAAAACTTAATTTTTGATTAGTAATATAATATGCATTGCTAAGAACTTAATTTGGACAAATTTAAAGGTGATTTTCTCAATATTTAGATTTTTAACCCTCAGATTCCGGATTTCCAAACATTTGTATTTCGGCCAAATATTGTCCTGTTCTAACAAAACATACATCAATGGAAAGCTTTCAGATGTATAAATCATTTCAAAATTGAGCCTTATGACTGGTTATGTGGTCCAGGGTCACATTTTAGTTTTTAGTTCTTTTTAGTTCTAGTTAACAATAACAAGACTGGTTTGGTTATTTGGTTCAATGAGAAAATGAGTGTTATTTAATATTTCGTTCCAGTGTTCGCTGTGTGTCCCGCTGCAGCCAAACTCCTGTTCCAGTCAATCAGTCTGTTCTAGGAACAAACCAGAATGTCATTCTTATGAGAAATGTGACCAGTAATAACCATCACCACATCATGGCACAACAGATTACAAGAATTCCTGAATATATTTGAACTGCTATTTAATGACATTCACATTTCAAAGCTGTAGTACTTTCTTTCATCTGAAGAACTCAAAAGAAGATATTTTGTAAAACGCTGAGACAGTTCCACAAAAGGAAGAAATTCCTACAGGTTTTAAATGAAATTAAAATGTCCCGTTTCAGTTAAAACATATTCATATTTCAGGTGCGAGTTCTTTAGAGTTCTTTTCATGAAAGATGCGAGTTCTTTTAGTGAAACATTTGCATTCCGTCTTAATGTTGTTTGTGTTCTGCTCATTTATATTGACACGAATCCATTGTCATTCAACACACTGCCGAATCAAGGCTAACACTGCCTCTTTTGTTTATCTTTTTTCTGTCTATATTCCTCTATGTCATCCCAGGTCATTGCCAACACAGCTGCCAAGTCAGTAACAGTTTTGAATATACAATCAGAGTTGCGTGTGAATCTGTGTGCTCTGAAGCATGGCCACATGCAGTACTGTGGTTGTGGTTTGCATGCTTACATTTTCAATTCCCAAATGTTCAAAATATATTTTGAACAATTTGAAATTTCGGACATGGTGAAATGTTAAATGCTTTTGAGTGAAGTGTTTAAAGTAGATAAATATGTTGTTGGGTTTTGGTTATAGTTTTATTGGTCAATTCGTCTTTGCATGTTTTTGTGGTGTATCATAATGGCAACTATTGCATGCCATGTGCATTTTTACAATTAGGATTGAAAGCCCAGATGCATTTGTTATACAAGACATTGCATTTTCAGGCAGATTTTATTAGAATGTAAAACAGCTGGTGTAAACCATTTAACTTAAGAAACATCCAAACTAGTAATGCATTGCTATAACTCATTGCTGTTTTAATGACACAGATGCATTAGGTAAGTCAAGTCTAAACTCATTGTCAAATCGTATCTATCTCTCTGTTTTCACTTATATTTCTGGCTCCTCAACTGTACCCACTCGTCTCTATGCTATCACTCCCCTGACACTCCCACACCTGAACTCTGACAGCCAAGAGTATGTTCCCAGCTTCAACCCCATTGCACTGAAGGACTCCGCTTTGTCCACTCACAAGCCTATTGAGGTCAAGGGTCCTGGTGGGAAGGCAACTATCATCCATGCCCAGTACAACACTCCTATTAGTATGTATTCTCAGGATGCCATTATGGATGCCATTGCTGGTCAGGCCCAAGCCAGAGGAAACGAAATGAGGTAGGTCTTCCATTCCTGTCCAACATTTTACTTTTTAACACACTGATGTTTAGGTGAGAGCTGAGGTAAGTAATACAGTGGCACCAAAATGGATATTTAAGCCACACTATATGACTAAAACAGTATTATATTTCAATATTTAATGCAGTGATGCTTAAAGGGAACCCTGAGAATTAAGACTTGTATGACTTAATATAATGTAAATGATGTCTCTTCCTGAAATATGTAGTGAAAAACCCATGAAAGATTTTCGTTATTTTATACATATTTTGGACTATGGGGGGCCAGTTATTTCAGTGATTTAAAATGTTTGCACTCTGTGAGCTACTGGCTCTACCTGTTGCTATTTTTACCAGAACACAACTTGGAATAAGAAACCCGAAAAATAAAATACTGATACGATGCCACATTGCGTGGCTTTTGGTTGTAGTTTTGATTTAAAGGGCAACAAGAGAAGTAATGTTAGTTTTGATTAGTAATATCCATTGCTAAGAACTTCATTTGGACAACTTTAAAGACGATTTTCTCAATATTTAGATTTTTTGCACCCTCAGATTCCAGATAGTTATATCTCGACCAAATATTGTCCTATCCTAACAAACCTTACATTGATGGAAAGCTTATCCCCTGCAACCTCTTTAGTCCCATTTAGTGGCACAGCTGGTTGATTTCTTTCATATAATCAACAGCCAATGAGCTTGCTGCTCAACATTCAAATACTCAGCTAGTGCTTGCTGTTAGTGATGGGAAGTTCTGATCATTTTACCGACTCAGGCCTTTTAGTTTCGTTCAGCAAAATTAATGAATCTTTTTTCGAGTCACTTCCTTCATTTTAGGAAAATATAATTAAAATGCTATGTGTTACTTCCCCAACACACTGCTTACACAAAAACTGATCACATTACAAACAAGACAAAACTATAATGCTATCAGAAACAGAAAATATTAATTCATTGTTTACCTGTGTCATCTATGATTTGCTCACCTCACCTCTATCTGTCCGGGTTTGAGTCGTTCGTTCATCACGTGACAGCCCCATAAGCTTAACCAGTGCATTCTGAGCCGAAAAGAGAATTGATTAGTTCATCTCTCGAGTCTTCGGGTTCGAGTCGTTCATTCATCACGTGGTAGCCCCATATAAGCTTAACCAGTGCATTCTGAGCCGGAAAGAGAATTGAATTAGTTTATCTCTCGAGTCTTGGGGTTTGAGTCGTTCGTTGATCATGTGGTAGCCCCATATAAGCTTAACCAATGCAGTCTGAGCCGGAAAGAGAATTGAATTAGTTCATCTCTCAAGTCTTCTGGTTTGAGTCGTTCATTCATCATGTGGTAGCCCCATAAGCTTAACCAGTGCATTCTGAGCCGAAAAGAGAATTGATTAGTTCATCTCTCAAGTCTTCCGGTTTGAATCGTTCGTTCATCACGTGGTAGCCCCATATAAGCTTAACCAGTGCATTCTGAGCCGGAAAGAGAATTGAATTAGTTTATCTCTTGAGTCTTCGGGTTTGAGTCGTTCGTTCATCACGTTGGTAGCCCCATATAAGCTTAACCCAGTGGTTCCCAAACTAGGGGGGCGTGGCAAGGCTAGTGTACAGTCAGCCGATTTTTTTAGAGATTCGAAAGCACTATTCAGCGCGCACTGCTCAATGTGTGACGCTCTGATCAGTATTCCGCTCTATGAATGTGTTCCGCTGAGTTGCTCACGGCCCATATGAATGCTCCACTTATTTACCGCTTATGCTCAACGGAAAAGCAAAGTCCGCTCAAATAACGCGCCGACAAAAAATGTCTATGTATACTTGTTCCTGTTTGCAATAGCGCCACATACTGTGCTGTAACCATAGGCGGATTAACCATATGGGCAATTGGGCAAGTGCCCAGGGGAACCATGTCCAGGGGGCGCACCACGCAAATAACTTTTCTCCGGTAAGACGTCTGTTTAGCCATGGCCTATATATACCCTTTCATCAGAATGTACTAAGTCAGTGGACGCACGATCTATCACCAGATTCACACAAACTGCGTGAACCCGTGCGCTTTCATTTTGACAGCTATATATTACTCAACCATATATTACTGTAGGAGCATGCTGTGCGGTGCGTCACGCAAATCCCGTCTATTTATTTGGGCAGAAAAAGTTTGGGAACCACTGGCTTAACCAATGCATTCTGAGCCGGAAAGAGAATTGAATTAGTTCATCTCTCGAGTCTTTGTGTTTGAGTCGTTCATTCATCACATGACAGACTCAAAACAGGTGAACTAATTCCAGTACAGAACCTATAAGATATTGCGCAAATGCGCAATTGCATATGCGCGACTGAACGAATCACTCTCAGAGACGATTTGTTCTTTCCGAGTAACATTAAAGATTCGTTCAAAATGAATGAATCGTTCAAAAACGACACATCACTACTTGCTGTAGCAGTTGCACTTCCCCAGCTCCACCTGGATAGATTTGCAATGGGGTTTGTTATATATGGGGGTTATTTCGTATGTTTCGCAGTATTTCTGTGGATGTATTGGCAGTAGCAAGTCTCGGCAGCAGCAGTGTAGCAAATCTATTCAGACGAGACCAAACACATTACAGTTTTTCTCAATTGCTAAAACACTATAACCAGTCTTTTGAACTAAAATTTCAAAACTATAAAGCCATTTTTGAAAAAGCACACCCATTTCCCTAAACTATAAACACTATTCCCTGCTTTGACACATGAGTTATATTTGGTGAACTGTTACTTCAAAACTCTACACACAAATCCCTACATTTCTCAGTGCTTACACCATGAGGTCATTTAGAAAGCACAAGCATTCAATACTGTTCACTCAAGTCTGCGAAGTTTGAGCTCAATTAGCACACAATTACCCAACTGGAAACACTAGGAGTCAAAATTTAGCACACACCAATCAGAACCTTCGATGGAGATAAAAGGATAAAAGTTTGTCTCAGTCACTTTGGTGCATTTCTCAGATCAGAAATGAAATATACATTTGTCTGCAGTTTCCTACATTATCAGTTGCTATTGTCATGTTGCTCAAAATGTATTATATACTGTAGTTCTCTGTGCAATAGTCTTACCCCTCAAAACATCAAGTCATTAGCTCATCGTATAAATCATTACCTAAATGCAAAATTTTTGATCTAGTTGTCCTAAACTGTCAATCATATATTCTACACATTTCTATTAGACTTTTTGTAAATTTGCCATGAATTATTCAAGTGAATCTTGACTTTCACTAATGAAGATAATATAGATCAACCAATGATAAAGCAGTTCTCTGAAATAGATCAAAGGTACATCTCATGAACCTTCCATTGGAAAGCATATAGACAGAGGACAACACAGGAGTTACAAATTCTGACAGTGGACTTTCTTATTTTTATTTTCACCTTTGTGCCCATATTTCTTTTTTTTTCTGTTTCACAATGACGTTGTGTGCTTTTATTTTATTTTTTTTAGTTTTTGTCAGACCACTAGTACAAGTGTAACTGTGAATCCTATCCAGTCTTTTTCAATCAATATCCCACATACAGTAATGTGTAATTTTGAAGAGGAAGAGTAGGAGGTGAAAGAGGAAGAGGAGGAGGAGAAGGAGGACGATGACGACAACAACATGGAAAAGACAGAGGAAGAGCAAGGGCAAGAAGACAAGCAGTCTCATATTTTAGTTGATGAGTGCCAGGGTTGGATCAGGCATGCAAGAAGATTTTACCCCTGCTGCCTGGCCAGGGCTAATTTAGCCTGTGATGCTGAAGAGGTTCTTTGGCCTGTCCCAGACCAAAGACAGGATGCTGGGCAGAATAATTATTTAGTTGTTTTTTGCTGTTTTGTACTGTACTCTACAGTACATTAAATTAAGGAATAAAACACTTGCAAAGGAATAGATTTGTTGTGTTCATCATGTGAAAAGTTCTTTATTTGTATTGTTTTTGTAGTATTGTTTTGAATTTATCTCATCAGTGTGTAAAACTGTATTGTAGTGTGTTTGTTTTTGAGGATTTGTGTGTCATGTCTGAAAGCAAAGTTTGGTTTTTCAGCAAGATTGAATTGTTTTGAGTGGAGAGCTTCATTTTGACCTCAATATAGGAAGTTTGGGGAAATGAGTTAGGAGTTGTGGATTTGTGTTTAGAGTTTCGCAAATAAGAGGCATAATTTCAAGAAATGTGTTTAAGCAATTGAGAAAAACTGTAACATTTCCATGTATATTACCATTCTAAACTCTCAGAGAGTTCTCATGACAGAAATGTGAAAATATATTGAATTAAAGATGATGACTAAAATGCTAATTTCAGGGTTAAGGCCTACAAAAATAAGTCATCCTTGCAGCCTGCTATTGAAAATAAGAAAGCATATTCTTGTCATTTGTTATGAGATGTTAGAAAAAGCAAGGTATTTCTACTCGTTTTGCTTCTTTGTATTTACAGTTTAATGTGTTTGATTAGCATCTGTTTAGTTTGCAGTGTTTATAACAGTAAGATCTCATTGGTCATCTAGCCTGGGCTAATTTCAGGCATCCACAAGGTCATGTGAATCAACCTCATCTGTCTTTTCCTCCCTCTCCTGCTTGCTATTATGTCACTCCATCCACAACCAATCCCCTATTCCTCATCACTCATCCTCGCCTCACTCCCCACTACATTTCCCATCCTTCCATGTGACACGGTTCTGACTCGCTCCCTCCCATCCTGGTTCATCATGTGATTGACAGTGGTGATGACGCCGCTGGATCTCCCTTGGCGTAAGTAACCCCAGTCTATTTAGATCCATCACAGCTACATTGACTCTTCTCTCATGTTATATTCTCTGTTAAAGGCTGATTGCATAAACACTGAAGTGAAGCCAATTTTTCAATTACCATGTTATACTGTTGGAAATATGTAAGTAAGTGGAGTTCTATAAAGACAAATAGGAATGTTCTGAGTATATCTGCCAGGGGAGAATTACTTAACCTCTAACATCTTACTTCACATTCTCCTAATATGGGAACTCAGTTTTATTCCTATCAAATCCTAACTCATTCTTCCATCACAGATCTCTCACTATGACGAAACTGTTAAAATAATGCACATATTCACAAATATGTAAAACCGTTTATTATTTCAGAAATAACATTGTCCTTTTATTACGATTTTTTGGAAATTTAACTTGATGTACCCAAATTCAGAGAACACAGATGAATGTTTTTTCTCCTTTTCTCTCGGCTGGGAAGTAGCTCACTTCCTATCAAAGACCCTCTTGTGGACAGTGCTTCTCCAGTCTACCAGGCTGTGATCAAACCTGACAATAAGGAGATGGAGATGTCAGAGTGGGCCCGTCGTGCCGCCAACCTGCAGTCCAAGTCCTTCCGCATCCTTGCTCATATCACAGGAACGGAGTATTGTGAGTACCTTTCTTTATCACATCAACGGGTGAATGGAAACTTGTTTAAATTGGTTTTAGACATGCTGACATAAGATGAGTGATTTGAGTGATAAAAATCTGTTTGCACTTTATTTTTGGAGACTTGGCCTATAACAAGTGACTTGTATTTATTTTCTATTCATCACAGTGCAAGATCCAGATGAGGAGGCTCTTAGAAAATCAAGGTAATCCACGTTGTCTCAGTTTTTGCTGTCTTTACCCTTGTGGAAAAGTAGACTTTAGCATACTTTTAAAAACAGAACTAATGAGGAAATAATATACTTTAAAAGAAAAGTGTGAAGTGTGTACTGTTTTTGAACACCTAACTGTATAATATTTACAATAAAATTACGATAATTTTATATTAAATGCGGTTAGATGAACTTAAGTTCTACTTGAGTGGGTCAGTAACACTTTTAAGTACATATTTCCATGTAATTTTATCATTTTAATGTTATAATTTTACTTTGAATGTGCTGACAAGCACTTATGGTCGACTAAAATATTCTTTAATTTAATGTCTATGTATTTTAAATATATTTGTAATTTCACATTTGTAATAATGAAGTTGCAATTTAAAATTTATGAACGTAAATGTAATATTGAAGTTAAAATTATAATCAAGTACTTTACATTTGCTTCAGTATGTTAGTCAACACATCAGAATTAGTGAACTTTAAAGCACAACAAAAGATTATTAAAACAATGTTTTAAAATATAAAATTTTTAATTTGCTATTATAAAGGTCTGTTGATAAAGTTAAATAATTTATTAATTTATTTCTTTATATTTTCTACAGGGAGAAGTTTGAATCAGAGGTAAAAGGCCCACGATTTGCCAAACTGAAAAACTGGCATCACGGCCTGTCTGCACAGATCCTTAACATCCAGGGGTAAATTCCACCCGATGTTACTGGAGAGAAGTACAAGGAAACCTGAAGGCGATGTAAAGTGAGGGTGCAATAGACAGAGAGGAGTAGTGTAGTGACTGGAATGTGAGTTAGAGTTCTAAACTAGGCTGTAAGTGAACACACAAAGCTTCTGTGTTTGATGTTCATATGTCTGTTTGTTTCAGCCACTGAAACATAGTGCATAGTCCTCAGTTTGTCATTTTCTTTTTCATTTTATGTTTCTTTTTTTCTTCTCTTTTGGCTGCTCTGTTTATCTCTAAATTATTACTGAATAATGAATTGCCTGAATGGCTTACTGATGTAAAGAACTAACCCTGAGAGAAATGATAAAATATATGTACCACACCCACTGCAATACACCACAGCACATATTGAAATACAAACCAAATGTACTATTGTTAATGTGAATAAAACATTATTACTTTTAACCAAATAAACAAAAGTGTCAGTGTGACTTGGTATTTATTCCTTTGTCCCAAACCACTATGACTTTCTTTCTTTTAACAGAAAAAAGATGTTTATAGAGTTTTCTGGCTGTGGTTTTCAATGAATGGGGATAGTGGCTGAAGAGCTCTAAGAAATACAAAAAGCGCGATAAAGGTCATTATTTCAAGACTGTTTGCCAAGTCACACAAGAAACAAAGACCACTGATATTACGGCATTTAATTTCTCAATTTCTAAATTGGATAAACTATTTGGAGTGTTAATTTTTTAAATTGCTATAATATGTTCATTATTAAATTCCTACACATAGAAAAATTTAGCCACATTCGAATTTGAATGCTGAGAAGTTTGGGGCGGTATATTATGGTAAAACATTTTTAAAAGAAATTAATACTTTAAAAAAGACAAAAAATAAAGGCTTTTACATAAAAAAAACATGCTCTGCTTTTGCAGATGTCCTACAAAAAATGATCAATTTCCACAAAATATTAAGCAGCACAACTGTTTAATAATATCATCACAAAAATAAATTACATTTTAAAATATACAAAAATTACTGTATTTTTGATCAAATAAATGTAATGTGAAAAAGAAATGGAGACTTCTTTAAAACATAAAAAACCTTACAGACTCCAAAAGTTTTGAAACTTTAAAGAAATCTCTTCTGCTCACCAAGCCTGCATTTATTTGATCCAGCAAAAACAGTAAGATTTTTAAATATATTTACTATTTAAAAAAAATGATTTCTATTTGAATATATTTTAAAATGTAATTTATTTCTGTGATCAAAGCTACATTTTCAGCACCATTACTCCAGTCTTCAGTGCCACATGACCCTTCAGAAATCATTCTAATATGCTGATTTGCTGTTCAAGAAACATTTATTATCATTATTATCAATATTTAAAACAGTTAAGCACATTTTTTCATAGTTTTTTGATGAACAGGAAGATCCAAAGATCAGCATTTATCTGAAATAAAATATTTTGTCATTATACACTATACCATTAAAAAAACTTTATTTATTTATTTATTTTTTTGGAAATAAATTATAGAAATGAATACTTTTATTTAGCAAGGATGCTTTAAATTGATCAAAAGTGATGATTAAGATGTTATGTTGGTATGTTTTGAAATGCTTGTATTTACAACAAATGCTGTTATTCTGACCTCCCTGTTCAACCCTGAACCCTGAAAAAATATGTATAACAATAATAATAAATGTTTTTTGAGCAGCAAATCAGAATATTAGAATGATCTCTGAAGGATCATGTGACTGGAGAGGAATAAATTACATTTTAAAATATATTCAAATAGAAAACAGTTATTTTAAATAGTAAAAATATTTCAGAATTTTACTGTTTTTGCTGTATTTTGGACGAAATAAATGCAGCGTTGGTGAGCAGAAGAGACTTCTTTAAAAACATTTGATTAGTATAGTGTAAATTCTGGCTATATTCACACGGTTTCTGCAACACCAATACTGACATGTAGATGGTCTTAAAAATTCAAAGTAATAAGTCGTTCACTCTTAGCTCCTCTTTCATACTTATCCACAAATGTATGTGTACATTTACTAATATATAAAAACTGAACCTATTTTATGCGCATTTATATATTTCTTAATCACCTGTACGAAAGCCTTCATTACAAACTTTAACAAAAAATTCTCCCTCATATTGACACCAGATGGCACCCGCGGCTCTCATTTTTGCATGACCCCCTCCCATTCATCCATCCTCCGTCGCTCTAGCGCGTCTCTCCTGCTTGTTTTTCAACGCGCGGGTCTGCGAGTAGAACGCTCGCGCTCGGCCGCGCTCCCGTGATTGGAGGACTACCGCAGCGCACAGCTGTGATTGGAGGACTGAATCAGGGCTCATCGCGTTACGCGCACGAGTGGAATGTTCCCTCACACAGAGACACAACTAGAAAGAAAAGAACGAAAGAAACCGGAGAAAACGTCCTCGAAAATAGGAGAAAATCACATAAAACCTTACCACGGAAAGTCTTTATAATCTACGCTTTGAAGTAGACCCTTGTCACGAATCATAAGTGCTCATATGAAGGGATTTTGAGTTGTTTGAGCGGCTTCATCAAATAGGTAAGTGGGAATTCCGGATATTTGCGTGATGATTTTCTTTCCGGTAGTGGAGGGGGAAAGTTTGTTTCTCTTGTCATGGTTTCGCTTTGCAAAAATAGACGGTTTAAATGAACGAGACGATTAATACAGTATCTTACAAGGGTATTTCTTGTCTACAGTGTTTGTAAATGCTTCTTTTCATCCTTACGTGCTTGTTTTATATTCCAGCTCTATTGCCACATTGTATTATCTACATTGTATTTTCTACAACAGCCGTGTTTTCATTAAAGTAAATTGCTCCCTTTGGTCTACGTTAGCCGTATTGTTTATTATATTTTTGTGTTTGGGTTGCTTTGATAACATCTGTGTTTGGGTTTTGTTGTCAAGTCCCAACATGCATCGTGAAAAATCACGTTGACTACCTGCTTGTGTTGTGGAGCTTGGATTGGCCTTTGTCAGTAGTTGAATTAAAAGCAATTTGTCCTTGATTAGAGAGATGTTGTCTTTGCATTAGCTTTGCTACATTTTCATTGTAATTGTCAGATTACATAGTTTTCTTTGACTGAATGGTGAGTTGTTTACGTTCAGTCTGTCTCTCTTTTGCATGCATTACTATCACAAACTTAAAAATAAATATTTTAGATTGGAGATTAGAGATTGACAGATACATTAAGATTAATTTTATGCTAAAGTGTCCAATAACCTATCCACCCACCCCCCAAATTTGTTGACACAATCATAACTAAATTACCACCACAATAAATAAAAAATACTCATTATAATGATTCTATTGACAGTGCTAAAAAATTATATTATGCATTATTTATGCTGTTTATTTATGCAAACATTTGTGTGTATGTTTTAGGCTCTACGTTAAATCAGTTGGATTGGATTCTGCCATAAAATTCTGCCATTTCTCAATAGACCGGATATTAAAAAAATGATAACGGATTAAATTGACAACTTACAATATTAATCAAGCTCATAACCAATTATTATGACATATTTCTTACATTTTGCCTTACTTGTTGAGTTGAATGCTTGGATTGTTACAGTTTGCAATTCAAAGACATTTATGTCTCTTTTTTTGCAAACTCTCTTTACTTATAAAATAAAGTGTAAATCTTTTTTTGGTCACGACCCTCCACAACACCCAGAGAATGAACAGACCCATGATTAGTCCCAGGGGGCAATTAAACACAGAGACAGAGATAAATCTTCTACGAGGAGAGAGGCAGTTCTATCCATATATCTTAATTTACCGTGGTATTGGTCTTTCAGATTTGTGGAGGGAAAAAAAGAGCAGAAAGCTCTGAAATGAAAAACAGAGAACCTCAGAGAGGCCTGTGCTTACTCTTGGCTCTTATAAGAAGCCCTCTTTTTTTTTTTTTTGGCAGTGTTCGGAAACACAAATAGACCTAATGCACACAGTTTATTTTCCCTCTCTCAATGTCGTTGTGAATACGAATAGTTGTTCAAGTAAACACAGGGTACTTTCAGCTACTTAATATCCTGAAACCTCTTGATTGTGGAGATAGCATTGTGAACAGATTTGAGATAGCATGTTGGCAAGTGTGAATAATGTTAATTGAAGGCAGACCATTTTCTAAATGGGGTCTTTTTATGCATGCCTGCAATGGGCTGAGGAGATTCCTGTTGCACGCATTGCTCTAACCACCATATGTTTTCTCATGTAACTTTGTTTGAAAACCATTGCGTGATATCTTTGAAACAATAGCTATTTCAACAAGTTGTCTGAATAAAGTTATATTTATTAGCTTTTAGCAACTGATTTCAAAACGAGAGTTTAGTTTATACGTTGAATCTTTTTACCATTAATACTTTTACAGTTTGTGTAGTACAAATAGTACACTGCAAATAATAAAAAAATAACGTATTAGCCATGTATCATGCATCAATGTATTTTTCAAGAAAATGTGACTTCAAAAATAATCTCTTTTTTTGTACATTTCTTAATATCTTAAATAGTTTTTCATGTCCCATTAACATTGTACTGAACAAAACAAAAGCATCTGCAATTTTCTTAGCTTTTTTTTAAATATATAGTAAATATAATAATATTCTTATATTTATGCCTACATTTTAAGAATTTTTAGATTTTGTGTATATATACCAGTTAAAGTTTTTTGAAAAGCAAGATTTTTAATGTTTTTTTTTTAAGTCTCTTCTGCTCACCAAGCCTGCATTTATTTGATCCAAAGCAAAAACTGTACAATTGTGCAATATTTTTACCATTTAAAATAACTGCTTTCTATTTGAATATATTTTAAAATGTAATTTATTCCTTTGCTTTCGAAGCTGATTTTTTAACATCATTACTCCAGTCACATGATCCTTCAGTAATCATTGTAATATTTTGATTTGCTGCTCAAAAATATGTATTATTATTAAAACAGCTGAGTAGAATTTTTTTCTTTGATGAATAGAAATTTCAGAAGAACAGCATTTATCTGAAGTATAAATCTTTTGTAACATTATAAATGTCTATATCATCACTTTTGATCAATTTAAAGCATCCACGCTAAATAAATGGATTAATTTCTATAATCCCCCCGCAAAAAACAAACAAAAAATATAAATACAAAAAAATATATATATATATATATAGTTTATTTGCAAAAACAGATTTGAACAATTTTCAAAAATCATGTTTTTTATTATGTTGTAATGATTTGTTTTTTGTGTTAGCTGTAAATGTTACTTTTTTACTTAATCAATAACCCAAATGTAGTTTTATTTAGATTAATTGGAATGCGCAATGAAAAAACATGATCTTTGAAAATTTTGTTTTTTAAATATATATTGATTCTTATATTGATATATATTGAATAATGCTGATCTTTAGATCTTTCTATTCATCAAAGAATCCTGAAAAAAATCTCAACTGTTTTAAATATTGATGATAATAATAATAATAACAATAAAAATAACAACAATAATAATAATAATAATAATAATAATAATAATAATAATAATAATAATAATAAATGTTTAGAATGCTTTCTGAAGGATCTTGTGACACTGAAGGCTGGAGTAATGATCCTGAAAATTTAGCTTTAATCTCAGGAATAAATTACATTGTAAAATATATTCAAATAGAAAACAGTTATTTTAAATAGTAAAAATATTTCAGAATTTTACTGCTTTTGCTGTACTTTGAATCAAATAAATGCAGGCTTGGTGAGCAGACTTATTTAATATATAGCTTTCTTTACTTGATGTGCAACTGCATACATTAACTGTGTGTGATTATTGAGTGTATAGATTGTTTAAGTACAGATCTATAATCAGTACTACTTGTCCTGAAGCATGTTTATAAGGTCAGCCCTGCCCTTGACACAAGAATTCACATTCACAATCTGTGTCAGAGATTTGTCCTGTCCCTGTTGATTCTCACAAGCCATTGGCACCAATTTGTAGCAATTTGCATCATGTTTTGTAATCTGCAGGCATATTTGTGCAAGTGCAAGGTGTGGGCTCAACAACACTGATGACCCCAGCAGCACCCCTCCCACCTTTTCCAGCACATGAAACCTTCTGCAATCTGAATTGCTTCTGCAGCTACAGGCCAGAAAAAGGCCTGTGCTCTGCTTGCAACTAAAATAGAAGGCCAGAAGTGGGAGGGGAAGAGAGAACCAAATCTAATTTTCTCCCTAAGAGCCAGGCTTTCTTTATTTATATATCGTTATGGCTGTATTTAAGGAGAAATGGTGGCCCGCTTCCTCCATGCATGACTCGTTCTTTATTTTCCAGCCTGTGGGCCTTCGTCTGGCCCTAGAAGAGCCTCTCCTTGGAATGGGGGGAGGAGAGAGAAAGAGAACGCAAGGGAGGGAGAATGGAAAGGGGGGAGAGAGAGAGAAAAAGAGTCAGGTTTCGGTCCCTGTGCGCTCTAAGCTGATTCAGACAAGAAAGCAATATCACTTCAACTCAGACGTTCCTTTAAGCAAAGCCACTTTGAGTTTTACATGCTCTTGTTTGCTTAAAGGGATAGTTTCCAAATGAATAAATAAATTCTGTCGTCATTTACTCATCCTCATGTCATTCCAAACTTGTATGACTTCTGTGGAATAATAATGAAGATATACTGGCAGAAGAAAGTAGTTAATACAGGTTTTGAAAGTCATTATGACGGTGAGTAAATGATAACAGAATTGTCAATTTTTGGGTGAACTATCCCTTTAAGACTCCTTTTAAAGAAGTAGTTCACTTCCAGAACAAAAATTTACAGGTAATATACTTGACCCCTTGTCATCCAAGATGTTCATGTCTTTCTTTCTTCAGTCGTAAAGAAATTGTGTTTTTTGAGGAAAACATTTTAGGATTTCTCTCCATATAATGGACTTCTATGGTGCCCACGAGTTTGAACTTCCAAAATGGAGTTTAAATGCAGCTTCAAAGGGCTATAAACAATCCCAGCCAAGGAAGAAGGGACGTATCTAGCGAAACGATTGGTTATTTTCTAAACAAAAATACAATTTTTATACTTTTTAACTTTAAACGCTTGTCTTGTCTAGCTCTGCGTAAACTCCATGTTATCTAGTTAATGACAATTAGGGTATGTTGAAAAACTCCCATCTCATTTTCTCCTCCAACTTTAAAATCATCCTACATTGCTGTTTTACCTTTTTTTGTAAAGAGCATTTGACCTTCTTTGCATGTTCACTTTGTAAACACTGGGTCGGTACTTCTGCAGCGATAAAGGATGATTTTGAGGTTGGAGGAGAAAATGAGATGGGAGTTTTTCGACCTACCCTAACTGTCAAGAACCGGAATCCAGATGAGCGTTTGAGGTTAAAAAAGTATATAAATTGTCATTTTTTTTTTTTTAAGAAAATAACTGATTGTTTAACTAGATAAGACCCTCCTTCCTTGGCTTTGATCATTTAGAGCCCTTTGAAACTGCATTTAAACTGCATTTTGGAAGTTCAAACTCGGGAGCACCATAGAAGTCCATTATATGGAGAGAAATCCAGATTTTTTTTTTTTTTTTTATAATTTTTTTTATGACTGAAGAAAGAAAGACATGGACATCTTCTATGACAAGGAGGTGAGTACATTATCAGAAATGTTTGTTCTGGAAGTGAACTACTCCTTTAAGGGTTTCATGCTTCATAGTATGAAGGATGAGGCCCTGGTCATTTCCAGGCTGGACTACTGCAATGCTCTTTTAGCTGGTCTTCCAGCATGTACAATCAGGCCTCTACAAATGATTCAGAATGCAGCAGCACGGCTCGTCTTCACTGAGCCCAAGAAGGCCCATGTCACACCTCTCTCTTCATATCCCTGCACTGGCTACCGGTTACGGCTCGCATCAAATTCAAGACACTGATGCTGGCCTATAGGACAGCCACCGGCTCATCACCTGCCTACCTCCATTCACTACTACGCATCTACACTCCCTCCAGAAGTCTGAGATCCTCTAGTGAAAGACGTCTTATTGTACCACCACAGAGAGGCACGAAATCACTTTCCAAAACATTCTCCTTCAACGTCCCTGCCTGGTGGAATGATCTTCCCACCCCCATCCGGAATGCAGACTCCATTACTGTCTTCAAGCGACTGCTGAAAACCCATCTTTTTCGACACTATCTGACTTAATAAAAAAAAAAAAAAAAAAAAATATTTTCCTCTCTTTCCTGATCTTCCCTTTCTAGCCCGTACTCATCTAACAACGCCTGTCATACGGTATTTTTGAGCACTTCCTATGTTGATCTGCCTCCTTAGGATGAATCACTTGTATTCCCAATTGTAAGTCGCTTTGGATAAAAGCGTCTGCTAAATGAATAAATGTAAATGTAAATGTAAATAGTAGCCATTTTCAGTTGTATAATTCACCTTGGCTGAAAAAAACAGAGAAAGGATAGTTTCAAAGAGAACAAAAAATTACAGATAATGTACTCACCCCTTTGTCCTCCAAGATGTTCATGTCTTTCTTTCTTAATTCGTAAAGAAATTATGTTTTTTGAGGAAAACATTTCAGGATTTCTCTCAATATAATGGACTTCTATTGTTTGAACTTCCAAAAATGCAGTTTAAATGCAGCTTCAGAGGGCTCTAAACAATCCCAGCGGAGGAAAAAGGGACTTATCTAGCGAAACAGTCTTTTTTTTTTTTTTTTAACTCCCATCTCATTTTCTCCCCAACTTCAAAATCACCCTACATCGTTGTTTTACCTTTTTTTTTTGTAAAGGGTGTTGACCTTCTTTGCGTGTTCACTTTGTAAACACTGGGTCAGTACTTCTGCAGTGATGTAGGGCGATTTTAAAGTTGTAGGACAAAATGAGACGGGAGTTTTTCAACATACCCTAACTGTCATTAACCGGAACACAGAGTTCACGCAGAGCTAGACAAGACGAGCATTTGAGGTTAAAAAGTATATAAATTGTAATTTTGTTTAGAAAATAACTGATCGTTTTGTTAGATACGACCCTTTTTCCTCAGCTGGGATCATTTAGAGCCCTTTGAAGCTACATTTTAAACTGCATTTTGGAAGTTCAAACTCTGGGGCACCATAGAAGTCCATTATATGGAGAGAAATCCTAAAATGTTTTCCTCAAAAACTGTAATTTCTTTATGGCTGAAAAAAGAAAGACATGAACTTCTTGGATGACAAGGAGCTGAGTACATTATCTGTACATTTTTGTTCTGGAAGTGAACTATTCCTTTAAGAGTTTCATGCTTCATAGAAGCCATTTTCAGTTGTATAATTCATCTTGGCTGAAAAAACAGAGAAAGGATAGTTTCAAGGAGAAGTTCACTTCTAGAACAAAAATGTACAGATAATGTACTCACCCCTTTGTCATCCAAGATGTTCATGTCTTTCTTAATTCGTGAAGAAATTATGTTTTCTGAGGAAAACATTTCAGGATTTCTCTCCATATAATGGACGTCTATGGTGCAGTTTAAATGCAGCTTTAAAGGGCTCTAAATGATTCCAGCCGATCAAGGAAAACTTATCTAGCGAAACGATCGGTTATCTTCTAAAAAAAAAAGAAAAGAAAATTTTTATACTTTTTAACCTCAAAGGCTTGTTTTGTCTAGCTCTTCATGAACACTGTGTATTCCGGTTCATGACAGTTTTGTTGAAAAACTCCCATCTCAATTTCTATTCCAACTCAAAATCGCCCTACATTGCTGTTTTACCTTTTTTGTAAAGGGTGTTGACCTTCTTTGCATGTTCTCTTTGTAAACACTGGGTCAGTACTTTTGCAGTGATGTAGGCTGATTTTGAAGTTGGAGGAGAAAATGAGATGGGAGGGTTTTTTTTCAAAATACGCTAACTGTCATGAACCGGAACACACAGAGTTCACGCACAGCTAGACAAGACGAGCGTATGAGGTTAAAAAGTATATAAATTGTAATTTTGTTTAGAAAATAACCGATTGTTTGCTAGATAAGACAATTCTTCCTTGGCTGGGATCATTTAGAGCTCTTTGAAGCTGCGTTTAAACTGCATTTTGGAAGTTCAAACTCACCATTGAAGTCCATTATATGGAGAGAAATCTTGAAAAGTTTTCCTCAAAAATCATCATTTCTTTACTGACTGAAAAAAGAAAGACATGAACATCTTGGATGACAAGGAGGTGGGTACATTATCTGTAAATTTTTGTTCTGGAAGTATACTATTCCTTTAAGAGTTTCATGCTTCATAGTAGCCATTTTCAGTTGTATAATTCACCTTGGCTGAAAAAAACAGAGAAAGGATAGTTTCAAGCCTTGAATGGCAGCTGAAATTGAGTCTAGGGAGATTTTATCGTTTTCCGCCGTAGCACTCAGCCTGTTTATTTCTCTTTTTTGCATGCTAAGGTGGAGCGCACGTCCCTGCTTGGTGAATCTTTTCTCACTGAATGTTATCTTCAAACCTTAATGAATGCCAAGCCTGTAAATGGCCTTTATGCTGTTGGCAAGTGAAGAATGATTCTTTTGAGAAGCTTTGAAAAAGTACAAAAGTTGCTTCAGGTTGAAATAACCGGAAAAAAAATCATGTTTACTACTGAGAAGTGAAGCACATCCTCTCCTCATGCATGCAGGCTAAGCTTGTCATATACTATTTGGTGTATGCTTTTAGAGAATAGTGCACTGAAAACACTTGTTGTGTTTGGAAACCGCAACTAAATTGGCCCTTGTTAAGCCCTTACACCCTCATGTCGATGTAGAGCTTTATGTAATTCCTTTTTGCGTGTCGCTCTCTTTATCTGTCTCTGTATAGTAAAAGCCATATCTTTCAGGGAGCGTTTTGTTGAAGGGTGCAGTTGTGACCACACTGAACAATAGAGCAGAGTTGGTTGTGGTTAGCTGAGCGTGCAAAGTACACACGCGTCCATTATTTGCCATGCCGATACCTCCCAATGTTTAGCTCTATTCCTTTATACCAATCAGGTAGTGACTTATTGCTATTGCCTATCACTATGACCCTATGTTGGTCTCATGGGCACTTCTTCCTGTAATGCTTTTTAAAAATTTAAGGTTTGTTAAAAAAGCATTACATGCTCTTCTTTGTGTAGTGTTTTGATTGTTAAGTATTGGATATTTTCCCTCTGCTTTGCCTGGGTAGTTATATTTGACATTTTATTATGGAAAGATCTTCCCAAACCATGCCGTCTGCATTTTTGCAGCGCATTATGTCAGGTCTGAGATGTGTTTGGCATCTGCACAGAACCACACGACTATAAAGAGGGGCATTTCCAGAGTCTGACTCGCTCTGTCTGAACTTTGCTTGTGCTCATAGCACTGCTGAGCCTGAACAAAATCCTCAATAAAAAGCATTCATTTCTACTGAGCCAAGAAAACAGAAGTTAATTTCTGCATGTATAAAGGTGAAATGCATATAGAACACCAGGGTTTGAACATAAGGATGCCTCAATGGCTGGGAATTTTGGAATGGTTGAGAAACAAGTGCTATGCTTTCACACATTCACTAAAGTTCACCCAAAAATTAAAATTCTGTCATTAATTACTCACCCTCATGTCATTCCAAACTTGTAAGTCCTTAGTTCATCTTCAAAACACAAATTAAGATATTTTTGATGAAATCTGAGAGCTTTCTGATCCTGCAAGCCATCGCCTACTTCATGTGCAAAGGTGGTGTGTTTGCCAGGTGCATACAACATTTATGACAGGTTTTCATGAAAGTGTTGGTCCATTTTCCACTGCAAAATTGAAGTGAGAGACAAACTGAGAAATGTTTTTTTTTTTTAGTTAAAACAGATGTTGCCAAAGTTTTCCTTTGGGGACATAATTTGAAGTAAATAAATAAATTTCAATATATTGCAGAATATCGCAATATATTTAGAATCGCAATAATATTGTATCGTGACACAAGTATCATGATAATATCGAATTGTGGGGCCTCTAGTAATTCCCACCCCTAGGCCATTCTACAGAAATGTCTTTTTCCAGAAAATGTATGTATGCAAATTGTATAATATCCAATGTACACATTTCTAGTAACTGTGCAGTCAATTCTCTATATTGTATTTTCAGAACGTTTTGAAATATTTGTCCTCTCCCCAAATTTGTCACTACCGAAACACAGTAATATATAATTTAATTAGAAGGGTTGTATTGACCTATTAAGATTTTGCTTACATCTACATTGTAAATATATTTTTTGCTATTTTTTTTTTTCAGAGGTAAATCAACAGTAATTAAATTTTTACAATATTTCAAGTTTAATTTATGAGATTTGCTGTATTTTGAGTCCAATTTTTCTTAGTAAATGGCAAAAGAAGAGAAGACTCGGCTGAGCGAAAAAAGACTTCACTGCATCACTATTTTTGTTGAATAGATTTTTGTACCTTAACTGGGATCCGGAGGCAGTTTATAACTTTCGGGAGACGGAGTTTGATCGGGAGATTATTCCATTAGGGGTCGTTCACATGTAGCGTCTTTTGCGCGCTCAAGTTCGTTATTTCAAATGTAGACGCGCGGTATGCGCGCTCATAATAGAAGCGACGCGGTCGCGACGTGCTCGTTTTTTCCAGGCCGCATCCAGATAAAAACATGTCAACTTTTCAGTATGCCGCGCTTAGCAACGGCAGACGCCACGAGAGCGCAAGCTGCAGAGCGCTTTGGAAAGATGGAGTAAGCGGCGCGCCTAGCGTTTTCCACGCGTTTTTAGGCGCGACATGTGAACGGCCGCTTATATGGTACGTTTAAGTTACTCTGTCTTTTGCAGACAGCAAGATGTAGGCTATAGGCTAGTTACCTTAGCATAGCTTCCCGTCACTCATTATTTTTATGCCTATTTTGAATTTTACTCAAATACAAATACAAATACAAATACAAATACTCAACAAATACAAATACCGGCTGCTTTGCACACCCCTAATATATATATAGCCTATATATATATATATATATATATATATATATATATATATATATATATATGAATTATATATTTTAATTAACTTTTTAAATAAGTCACAAAATACAAAAATTATTTCGATATTTTAATAAGTTGAAATTTAGGGTTTAGGGTTCAGGACAGCTACCTCCCACTTGCAAGTACCCAATAAATGATTAAGTAAGGAATAATTGACGACGGTCCGTAGAATTCTTAGAAAATAATGCACACCCGAGGTGGTGATGCGGTCACGACGCGAAGCGGAGTGGCCGTTCCACCTCGGGTGTGCATTATTTTCGTAGAATTCTACGGCCCGCAGTCAATTAATCCGCGTATACTACAGTTACCACACCTCAAGACATCGATCAGATGATATATTTCAAGACATTCGTCCGTTTTTTTTCCTTAAAACGCTATTGTGAGTAGGATTAATTTCTTACGCAGCTCATCCAACTCTTCGTTGCTAGTTCCAAAACGTCATTTTAGACCTAGTAACGACGCTTGAGCCGTAGATAGCAAACTAACAGTTAATAATGAAGTTTAGACAGACCGACAGACAAGCATACAGACGGAGAGAGATATTAAGTGCATGAATTAACTCTCTCAAGTCTGTGTGTCTCTCAAAGGTGACTGGCAGCTTCAAGTCCACGCCGTTGTTACCTCGCTTGTGAGAACTGTCATGTAGTTTTTAAGTTGTTAATCGTCAGAGCAGCTTTAACAACATTAGCGCGAATGCTAACGCGAGTGCTAACTGTATGTGTGTGCGTCTGTCAGTGAGAGAGAGCGAGAGAAATAGAGTTTGTGCTTTCCGTACATAATAAAACGTAATATTGTGGAAAAAACATGGACATAATCTGTCGTTTTATCCTGTTGTTTACTGTATTTATTAGTTTGGCCAGTGTCATTGTGGGTTTTGGCATGAAATCGTTCTTTTAACTGAAATCGTGTGGCGAAGTGATATAGACATGTGCTGCGGTCAAAAGCTGCCTGGAACTACGTTCGCCGTGCGTTTCCCTGAAAATAATGCACACCTCTAGAACGTTCGTCAGCCAATCAGATTCAAGCATCCAACGGCCCTGTAGTATATATATATATATATATATATATATATTAAGCTTACTAATATTTTAAATATTATTTAGGGTTTACAATAGATTATCGAAGGATCTTAGTAAACATCTAAGATTTGAATACTTAAAGGCTTTTGAAATGTGTTTTTTGGTTGTGGGACAGCAGTTTGCACAAATTCTGTAGAATATCCCATATGTTTTTCTGACAAATGTTGTTAAAAATAGTAATTTTATTATATTCATAGAGAAAATGTTGACGGGGCAAATACAAACCCCTCTGCTTTTCAAAAAATCCTTATTGTTGAGCTGTAAACCTTGATTAATAGCTCCAAAAAACGTAATAACCGAAACTTTCAAATTACAAATGAAAATTGCGTTGTTATGTTTTTCATTCAGCTTCTAAGCTCCTTTGTTACGTAATGTTGTTTTAAAACATGACTAAATTTGATAAGCAGATTGGAGAAGATAAGGTTTGCCCATGAGCCTACATATTGTGTTTTCTGTTTCAGGGCCGTAACCTAAATGAATGGAGAATGGCTGGTTGTAATTGAATGACTTCCTCCATAATAGGTCTCTGCTTTGTGGAGGAAATGAGTAAGAGTTCCTAAATGGTGAATATGAACAGATGTGTTACATGGTGGTCATCATCACTCCGCTATTGTAAGCCCAGGGTTAATTATTGCCTTTCTCCTTTATACGTTGCCAGTCGCACCTCTTAATGGACTGTTTTACTTTAGTGTTTCAGCACAAAAAAAAGACATATGGTTGTTTTCGACTGATAATAAAAAACACTGAATATGGTATGAATATCTGAGCAATTTAAACAACATTTTGTGGTGTTATTCTCATTGATTGTTGGTTTTAAATCAGGCATGAAGCCTGTGGCTTTGACAGTAAACAAGTTTGCTGTCATCTCACAAGACTAAAGATCCTGACAGAAAGAATTCAGCTGTTGCCTTCCCACGGAGCTGAATCGTGACTGAATGCTCTCTCCAAGCTTGTAAAATATCGCAAACATTAAGGAATATCATAACCACAGTGTATAAAGAATGAGTGGGTGCTTTGTAGCTCTTTGCAGGCACAGTTGAACCCTCCCTCAAGGCATCTGTGTTCCCATCCTCAGCGCCTCAGTGAACCAGCTAACCTTCTCATTTCATGGGTTTTAATTTCAATTAGCTATGGCTGATCGTTCGCTTTGATCGCATTAGTCTTCCCTCAGAGCCACAATTGCTTTTTATACACCCTCATGCTTTCCTGTTGGTTTTACTAAACCCTCTGGAATTAACAGCAGTGATGCCTTCTTCATATTTGATTTCCACTTCCTACAGCTGTCCCTCATCCTTCAGCACATAGTTTCTCTCTCAGCACTCAGCACAACAAAAAACAAAGTCACAAGTCATAAGTCATTGGACATGCTTCCGGTCAAGAGTTCTTTCCTATAGCTAAATGATGGGGACTATTGAAACGATCACCCCTAAATCTACAGATTTGGGAAGAAGTCAACATTCCTTGGGAAATAAGTTGTAATCCTCTTTCTTAGCGAGGGCAGTCGGGGTCAACTCCTACTGGCACCTGTGTGGATCTAAATGTCTGAGGCTTGGTGACACTCTGTCTGAGGAGCGTTTCTGCCTTGCGTTGGGCGCTAATCCACACAAAGTGTCAATTCCGCTTGATACCAGGAGAACAACATTATGGATCTCCTGTGTGACCTATTTTAGGGCTATATGATCTCTGTCTTTTTTCCCCCCAATTAAATTTTTTCCGTATACTTCAAAAAAATATTTAATGCCAAAATATATAAACAATCTTAAATCAAGAAGGATTTTCTAGATGAGTAAAAATTGTTTTGTTTTCAGAAAAAATAAGTCTCAATTAAGTGCATTTTTTTTTTTAGATATTTTGGCTGGAAACAAGACAAAAAAAAAAGCAAGAAAAGCTGGATTTTCTGGATTCCATTTTTTCCCCAATTTTAGCTTTTCTTGACTCTGTTTTAATTGTTAAATTGAATTTTAATAATCAGCAAGCATGTCTAATTAATTGAATGCATGAAACGTACACAATTTAACAGCAATTTATGAAAAGTCTAGAAAAAAATACCCTATGAAATCCTTTTTTTCCCTCCCAAATACAGGTTTATTTTTTACCAAATTCTGTATTTTCCATTTTAATTTTCAGTTTTTTTAAGTGGTTTAATTATTTTTTTATAATCAAAACATCTCTAGTTAATTGATTTTATTTTTTATAAATCACTTAATTTATTATTATAAATTTAAATGTACTTTATTTTTCCCCCAGAAATGCTGTGTTGTGTATTTAATTTCATGAAGGCATAAAACATTAATTTATCTTTTAATCAAAAGGGAATTAAAACTCTCCCTGTGTGATTATTGCTTAAAGAATGTTTTAATAACAATTTTATTAGTAGTAGTATTAGTAGTACTATGATTACATTAAGTACTATATTTCTGTCACAATTTCTTCAAGTTAAACCAAACTATTTTGATGAATTGCCGTGAATACCTTTAAGTTTCTGTTTGTATATGATATGACAGCAGTTTTTCTGAAATGAAGCAGTTCTAGAGATTATGTTTGTGTTCATGTATTCATATATGGAGGCAGCAGAGGCAAAAAAAAAAAAATGCCAGCGTCAAGCACGCTTCAGTATGTGTGTAGTAAACAAAATCGTACATCTGTGCCTTTTTGTTCACACAGAGACACACAGAACATACAGGATTCATATTTAAATAGTATTTTTGCAGCTTAATATTTACAGACCCTAGTCCATTAAGCATTTTGATTTAGGTTTACTGACTTACTTTGGATTTATTCATCCAAAATTCATATCAAATTCTGTGACATTCAGCGTTGTACTGTCAGTTCTATTTTTATGACTGAATTCCATGATTCTGTCTGCGTTTTCTGCATCACGGAAATCATAGGTTCTTACTATTCAGTGTTACTTAGTAAATGTGTGCAAATTTGTCAGAAGTTTTACACTATCTTGACTCCTATTAACTTGTTTCTCATTTTCATTCAAACTTCTGAGTGTTGCGGTTTCATACTGCGAGTTTGAAACTCTCATATTGTACCATACGATACTGTATCAAACCTCACTTGCAAATATGTGCTTTCAGTTTTCAAACTGAAGCCTAAACATGGAAGTTTAAACAAGAAAGTAATCTTAAGCTGCAATACGTGGTTTTTAGTGAGCAGTGTGGCATTTTATTTCAACTTTTTATTTGCACTTTAAAGGTAGCTAACTTTCAAAACTTTATCGCCTGTATATCTCTCTGCTTAAACCCTGCACAATTACCTACAAGCTTGCATTTATTTTTGTGAATGAAACACCCATATCTCAATCCAATCGTCAATTAAAGCATAGAACCAAGTCCCAACTCTATATTTTTTTCTTTTATAATCCATTCTCTGCTGTTTGTCATAATACGGAAAAAAAATATGTCACTTCTTCTGTTTCATCCTGACTTGAAGGGGTTAGTTCACCCAAAAATGAAAATTCTGTCATTAATTACTTACTTACTCTCAAGACCTTTGTTCATCTCCGGAACACAAATTAAGATATTTTTGATGAAATGCAAGAGCTTTCTGACCCTGCATAGACAGCAACACAACCGACACATTCAAGGCCCAGAAAGGTAGTAAAGACGTTAAAATGGTCAATGTAACATCAGTGGTTCAACCATAATGTTATGAAGCTATGAGAATACTTTTTGTGCAAAAAAAAAGAACACTGATTTTTTTTGCAATGTCCTTACTACCTTTCTGGCCTGTGTCAGTTGTGTTGCTGTCTGTGCAGGGTCAGAAAGCTCTTGGATTTCATCAAAAATATCTTAATTTGTGTGCCAACCCTTAAACGTTCAAATAATGCTGAAGATGCCAAAATTATCTTTTGCTAAGCCGTAATTTGGCAGCTGTTCAGTGACACACTGAAAGTGTCCTAAAGCAGTGCATGACAAATCATGAAAATATTCAAGACTATTCTATCATTCTTTTGGACTCCAAAGTCGCTGACGTATTTCTTTAACTTGATCCAACTTTTAAAATGAGAATAATGAACAGGGGATCTGCTGTCTTTTAAATTTGTGACGCAACCAGATAATGATTCATTTTCTATGAGATCAAACACTTTGATGCTTAATCTAGATGAGTGTTCATCAGTATTGGATTCCTACAGATCTAATTTGTTTCCTGACCTTAGTAATGGGGAATTTGTTAGTGATGTTGACTCATGACCGTTTCCATTTTATCTCCATAGTCAGAAGTTGTGGTGAAGCTCCTCTGATGTAGTATAATTGTTGTTTGTGGGTGCTTTATGCATTAGTGTCTTCCTAATATATCTTTTTCTTTGCTCCCCATTTCTTTGTAGGTACTACAAAGGTTTTTCACAGGACTTTGTGGCTTTGCTCTGTGATCAGCTCCAGACAGAAGACTCTTAATGCTGATACTCATGAGTGTCCTTCATCATCATGTGCTGCCACATTTGCTACCCTGTGAGGTAAGAGCCTGCTGCTTTCTGTTGCAGTATGATGCTTTTCTTTACTTAATGACTCAATTTATGCCTTTTCCCTGTGGTCTTGGTGTTTTTATACTTTTTCTTTTGTAAATCAGGGTCTGTCGTATTTCCCAGAAGCTTTTGTGAAATAAAACTGCTGGTACACGGTTGGAGCGCTCTATTCTGTGTTAGCAGAGGGTCATCGCTTTTTCAAATTCTCACTACATAAGTAATTCTGCAATTTTTCTTTACTTCCTCCACCTTTGGCTGTATTTTCATAGGGAGAGAAGGAGCATACGGCAACCTTGATTACCGAAGCCCAGAGATTAACCCTTAACCCTTTGCCTGAGACAGAGACAGACCCACGCAATCAGCGAGTTTCCTGTCTCATAATTATTGGCGCTTGATTGGTCTGTCAGAGACCAGATACCCTGCAGCCCACCTCCGCCGTTCCACTCCGCATTAATGACCCACGACATTTGAGAATTGTGTTTACATGCAGAACTCGGTACCGCCACATTGAAGGGATCACCGCTGGGATTTTCTCAGGTACTTAAGAGCTTTACTTTTGATTAGACTGTAGCGCGAGTTTAGATGTCGCTCAGAGGCATGGGTCAATCAGTGCGTGATGTAGCCAGTCCTATGGACCTGGGATGTTTACATGGGTCTGGTGGGATGGCTGGCTGGAGGGAGGGGCTGTTCCACTCAATTGCAGCCACATGTTTGCAAAGGATGTGGAGCTGAACGAGGCCGTGTGATCTGCCAGACTTTAAACAGGGCCTTCGCCTGTGGGCAGCTCTAAAGTTTTCCAGCGCGTTCCTTCAGCCTCTTCGTTACTGTGGTTTCTGGGCAAACACACTACCCTGTTGCCGTACAATTTTGCATTCATAAACTGCACTCGGGCTGCCTGAGATTCCCATACAATTGCTCAGACAAATCCGTTCTTGTACTGACTTACACTAACACACAGACCACACACATATAACTAAGTTATATTGAGATGGGGCATGGAATATTTCATATGTGCTAGTGAATGTTTCCAAAAAGCAGAAGCGGGACAACTTTCAAACATACACATGAAGCATAACGGAAAGTGACATTGTCAAATAACTCTGGTTTTTGTTTGTATTACTTTGGCCACCTGTTTTATGTGGTCTGTTTCGTCTGTTTTGACTTGTTATATATGTATCTGTAATATCTTTTTTTGGGGGGTTGGCCAACAATTGCTTGAAGTCAAATTGTTATATTCTGACTAAAATTGAAGTTTTAAATTGCATGTAAATGCCCTGATTGTTGGATCTAGGATCAAAGTGTCCAGGTGTCACTCTTTGACTAAAGAACAAAGGCTTTTACTGTTCTTCCTGCTGCTATAATTAGGTAAAACATCAGTGTGAAGTTGTAAAATGACAGCTATATTTAGTAGTAGTTTAAATTAGGCCTGGGTGATAACGATAATTATCGTGATTTTATTTACCTCGATAAAGCGATAACAAGAATTTGATGCATGTTCGATATAACGTTTATGCGCCAAAAGCAGACTGAACTGGTGCGTTCATTAGAACCATGCCACATGGACCGTTTATCCACTTGGCTCAAAGTTAAAAACTCTGCTTAATAGAGCAGATTCGTTTACTCACTGCTTAGTTTCGGTCACACAACTAATAAACTGTGAGATCCAGCGTGAAGTGCTTGAATTCAGCGAAGAACACAAATGACTGCGCTGACAAACGGGAGAAACACTTTGCATCGATACAGTCAAAAGGTTTTTTTTTAGTGTATAAATGGCCATCAGATACCATGGATTTACTGTAGTAACACTAACTTCACCATGGTGTTGTGGCAGAAATGTGGGATATTCATATTGAATTTTATTATATTATTAATGTAGACTAGACATGAATTAAATGTATTAAAGGAGTATTGGAAAATAATTACAATATTTTGTGATTAAGCTATAGCATTTGTGCAGTGTATTTAGACTATTTGTGACCCTGGACCACAAAACCAGTCATAAGTAGCATGGATATATTTGTAGCAATAGCCAAAAATACATTGTATGGGTCAAAATGATCAATTTTTCTTTTATGCCAAAAAACGTTAGAATATTAAGTAAAGATCATGTACCATGAAGATATTTAGTAAATTTCCTACCATAAATATATCAAAACTTCATTTGGACAACTTTAAAGGTGATTTTCTCAATATTTATTTATTTTTTTTGCACCCTCAGATTCCAGATTTTCAAATAGTTGTGTCTCGGCTAAATATTGTCCTATCTTAAAGGTTGTATCAGCGATTTCTAGCCTAAAACATAAAGTGTCAATTTCAGCTGACCTTTCTTCACGATCCGCTCGCTGTCTGCCCCATAAATTGTCTGTGAAAAAACCGCGTCTCTCTGGTCAGCCTAGGGTCCGAGATATGCCAAAAAAACAATCGGCACTACCAACCTTTCCACAGATAAACAAACAGTGTTCCAACCAATCAGCGTCAGGGGTTTGGTGTTGTGGACTTTCCTACTGGTGCAGGGATGTGAGGGAGGCGGAGCGAAAGTCCACAACACCAAACCCCTGACGCTGATTGGTTGGAACACTGTTTGTTTATCTGTGGAAAGGTTGGTAGTGCCGATTGTTTTTTTGGCATATCTCGGACCCTAGGCTGACCAGAGAGAAGCGGTTTTTTCACAGACAATTTATGGGGCAGGCAGCGAGCGGATCGTGATGAAAGCTCAGCTGAATTTGACACTTTATGTTTTAGGCTAGAAATCGCTGATACAACCTTTAACAAACCATACATCAATGGAAAGCTTATTTATTTAGCTTGTATGTTTAATGTTTAAAATTTAAAAAAGGTACCCTTACAACTGGTTTTGTGGTCCAGGGTCACATTTTATTATATTATTAATAGACATGTATTAAAGGTGTAATGAAATATAATTACAGTATTTTTTATAATTAAGCTTTAGCATCTGTGCATTTATAGACTACTGTTTTTGATAAACGTACCTAGAAACCATATAGTTATATTTTTTAACCATAGCTTAATAGTAATTTTAATAAAACTCATACTGAATATTTACACGTAGTTGTGCAAAATAAATTGTTAAAATTTTTGACAGATGTTACCGTTTTTGATAATGTACACAAATTTACATCTGCATTGCTATTCAAATGTGCAAGAGACATGTTAGCATGATACTTTTATTGGCCATATCGCCCAGCCCTAGTTTAAATTATTGTCCTATTTATAAAAAAAAGAGGTTGACTGACCTAATGGCATTAATCCAGAAATGGAAATTATGTCATCATTTACTCATCTTCATGTTGTTCTAAACATGTATGACTTCCTGTCTTCTGTGGACACACAAGAACATTCTGAAGATTTCATACAAAGCAAATCAATGAAATCAGTGTTGATTTGGTTCCCCTTCACTTTTATTGCATGACCAAGAACAATTAAATCAGTTGTTTTGTCTCAGAAGAAAGTAGGTCTTGCTGGTTTGGAATGACTTGAGTTGAGTAAATGATAACAGAATTTTCATTTTTTGGGAGAATGGTCCCTTTAGAGACTTGGGGTTAAATAAAAAAAATTGCCTTTTAATTCTCATTCTTTGGACTTGTTTACATGTCCTTTCCCTGATCCGTCCAAGAACTTTTGAGCTGATATTTCCATTTATACTAAACCTCCTCTACAGTGCAAGACCTCATGCAGTACAAAAGCTGGCCACAGATGAAAAAAAAAACTCTTTATCATCCCAAAGCCATGGAATTTGTGAGCAGGTAGTGGAAAATACAACACTTCTTTCCTTTCTGTCATGCCCTAATGCCTTTTGAGAGACGGCGAGTCAAACCTTGGCGCTTGAAAAACAACCATCACCCCACAGTGATAAGAAAACAGATCTCCAGCGGTGTCCCAGTGTGTCTCTTCAATCTATGTGGATAAGAAAGAAAAAAATAGCATCCATTTGAACACCTTGTGGCAGACATCTTGATTTGTAAACTCGTGCAGGAACAGACATTCTGGCAGCACAAGCTCTGCAGAGTGTGAAAATGATCTGTTTGATACAGAGGAACCTCCTGCCGCAGCCATTAAGCATCCTGCCTAGAGAATTGGAGACATCGGAGACCCCTGCATGAAGTGCACTTTCATGCTTTGCTCATCAGGGCAACGTCCTTCAGCTCAAAACAATTTGCACTTAGTGTTTTTTGGGAAAGGGGGCAATGTCACATTCAGTTGCCAGCTGGATGACATGTGTTTCTATACACAGAGGGACTAGCCACTTAGTAATATGGATTTTGTTCTCCGCATCCAAAAAGAAATTGGCTTGCACAGGTCCGCACTGTGGTCTGTGATCTGTCAGACAGAATTTCACACTCATAGGATGTGTAGATTAGGGAACTCGAATGACTATCCCTGGGTAGAAAACGCTACTTTCTAAATCAAAAGTTGTAGACAGAAAAAAAATTAGATGGAGAAAATTGAATCCTGAAGAGATCTCCAAAAGCTTGGGCCCACAAGTATTTTCTGAGGCAATATTATGTAAATTTGGTATACTTTTATAATGAATGGATGCAATTTTTTGGGCTTCAAACTCTCGACCATTCACTGCCATTATAAAGCTGGGAAGAGACACAACATTTTTTTTATATAAATCTGATTGTATTGGTCTGAAAGAAGAAAGTCATATATACCTAGGATGAGGGAGAGTAAGTCATGGAGTAATTAAAATTTTTTAGGTGTTCCATCAAGTTTAAAAAGGAACAGCATTTTGTTTGAATATAAATCTCTGTCAGTTTTGATCAGTTTTATGTGTCTGTGCTGAATATGAATTCTTAAAATCTTACTGACCCCATACCTTTGTTATGTTAGTGTAACGTATAATGCAAGACAGTGCATTTCTGTCCAATTTCCAGCAGAGCTGATCTGTGATTGTTGAACTGAGCGTGGACCTTCTGTTGTGTTGTCCAGAACTGAGCCTCCCAACCATATGTCTCAGTGACGTGAAGCCCTCTCTGGAGAGCTAGGCTACATTTGGTCGTGGAATGTGCTGGAGCGTGTGCATCTGCTTAAACAAAGCCTTATTTTCAGCCCAATGTTGTAATTAAAGACTAGAATGAATCTAGCCGTCTTGTGAACCCACAGCAGCCTATGCGCAAGTTTCCCAGGATCTTCTCAGGGCTTGTAAGTCCAAGCAGAGTGTTTACAGCAGTAAATCTAAGCCACCATTAACACAACATCTCTCAGACATATTTACTTACTTTTAGAGAAGTGTGTCTTCTGTGTGAGGAAATCTCATGTTTGTCAAAGTAGATTGTGTATGGGTCAGCAGCATTAGGAGGGTCCTCATGGGTGTTGAAGTGAGACTAGATAGAGGGGCTCGGTCAGTTGTAGTCTGGTACTCCTAGACATTTAGATCGATGGGAATTGGACTTGCTCTCTTTTTCCCTATAAAGAGGAAAAGTGGTTTGTGATCTAGTTGCATTTGTGTGCTGAAAAAGAAAACCTAGCAAATCAATGCTTTTACTATTTCAGTAAGCTGTAGCAGGGTTATTATTGTGTTTCAAAACTAAGATGAAAACTGTAAAATCTGAATAAACAAAAGCTTAAAAGTAAACACAAATCTAAAAAGGTATCAAAATAGTAAATATAGTATTGTGCAAAATTCAATCCTGCTGTCTAAACAACACAGTGTGAACAAGGTTAGACAATCACAGCAAGAGTTATTTATATTGAGCTTTTAAAGGCATAGTTCACCCAAAAATGAAAATTCTGCCATCAATTACTGACCCTCATGTTGTTCTAAACCTGTAAGACCGTTAGCTTGACACGTCCAAGGCCCAGAAAGGTAGTAAGGACATCGTTCAAGTAGTCAATGTGACATCAGTGGTTCACCCGTAATGTTATGAAGGAGAAAACAGAATAATGTCTTTATTCAATAATTTCTTCTTTTGGCTAGCATCATTAGTGAAAGGGAAGGAAACATATGGGAAAGGATACATTCAGGGAAAGTATGAAATGTTACAGAAATGAATATCACTTTAATGAAAACACTGGATGATCTTGATTACTGTTTCAACATTGGCTATTTATTTCTTTGCATATGTTACCAGTCACAAGTTTAAAAGCATGTTACTCATGATTTTGAAGACCTTTCAGTGAAACTATCCTGTTACATTTTCAAAATAAAAATAAAAAATTGGCAGACTACAGATGCCAGAAATTCACTTTAAAATACTGAGACAATGTTTCAGGTGTTATGGAGTGCTTATATATTATACAACTTTTAATCATATATTTAAAGCTGCAGTCTTGGTTCTCTAGTGGTTACTGGTTAGTAAACAAAACTGCATGCGTCTTGCGGAAGAACATTGTAGCTGAATCACACAGGTAATGGGCTACTCCACAGTGGTTTCTACCAGAACCAGTCTAAATATAGTCTGAATATAAAAACGTATTAGCGGTGTACCGTAGTGATAAAGAAAATGGATTCATGGTGTAAGTTTTGTACATTTTGAACAAAAAAAAGATACAGCTTTAATCATCAATATAATGTTAATAAACCAATCTCTTTGAACTACCAAAATCTGCTTTTCATCATATGATGTGTCACAGGGATTTCCGAGAATGTCTTCATACTGTTTTTCATTAAAAACTACTTCATAGTTTCTGCTTCCAAAAAAATAAATTAGTTTTACAGTTCTTCACTGTATTAGGTAACAAAGTTAACTTTTTTTTTTTTTTTTTGGTGTTTGACGTATGATTTTGCTGTTGCTGTAATTTGTGGAGAAAAGCTAACAATAGAAAATTAGTAGGTGTGTGCAAACTTTTGACTTGTAGTGTATAACCCAAAGTATACTTCACTTTTTACACAAAAGTGTCTTTGACACAAATTTCATCATCACAATCCACCTTTTTTAACTAATGTGCGCCCCCTTGATGGAGTGTTCCGCTCTCCATAGAAATTTATGTTAAAACAGAGTAAAAAGATCAAGTGAATTAATTAAGCTCAAACTTCTAAAACATAACTAACTATAAAAAAGTGCGTAGGGTTAAGCTGAGCATTAGTTTGACTTGAAACACCAGAGACCGGAAATGTAAAGCATCTTTCCGTTATGAAGCAGACAAGATTTCCATGTTCAAGAAAAAGCTGGATAGTACTCTCACCACCTGATTTTTCTAATGTAATTTGTAGGGCTTCCCCCTAATAGTCGACTAACCGTTAGTCCATGAGAAGAGGCTTGGTTGACCAAAATTTTATTAGTCGCATAGTCGCAGAAAAAAATCTACAGGAAGTGGCGAAGACACACAGTTTGTGACGGACAGATCGTTAACAACTGGTTTATATGGTGATGCAGTACATCCAAACGCTCGCCTATCATTCATCAACCTCAAATGTGGCTTATTATCTGAAATATGTAAGTAGGAGCAACTTTACATGGAAGCACAATCTAATGTTAACCTAGAATATGCACTATTGAAGTGTCTTTGCGGAGTATGGAAGCTGAACAGTAGTGCGCTCACTGCATGAGAGATGGAGGCTCTGGTGCGGTCACTTGCTCTTAAAATACTCTGTCATTTATTGTCATAAAGATAAGAGTAATACATCTTTCGAATCTGTAAAGACACTACTTTTATTTGTGTGCACTCACAATACCAACAAAACATTGCGCTTTTTGTAAAATAATGAAAGCAAACAAGATGCGCTTTCTGCCGTCTCAGTCTCTATGAACTTGAGCGTAAAACTCCAAAACTCAAAAAATGTATACTTGACTTACAGACAGGAAAAATATATCTATAGAGTGAAATGCCTACTTTTACATGAACCAATTCAAGTGGAAAACAAATATTATGTAATCCGTATGAAACATGCATACAGACACATCCACTATTGCGGAGATGACGAGTCAGTTTTGCCGAATTCATCCCTGAAGCCGAAAACAAAGAAAGCACTAGTTTATCAATCAATTATTAAAATGTTAATGCAGTCTTCTTTGTTGTTTTTCCCTGACACATTCATAATTATTATATCTGCCAATTTTTTTTTTGCATGCACTTAAACACTTTTTAGGCTATTTAGACAATTAAGACTCATTATTATTATTTATGTGGTTTATTAATAAACCTGCGACTAATAGTCGACTAATGCTTAAAATGAACGACTGCTGGTTGACCAGAAAAATCTTAATTTGTAATTTTTGTATGCGCAGGTCGCACACCTGCATTGAAGTTATTGTGCAGTAATCAGTTGTTCCACAAGGTGGCAACACAGTCCCAGCTCATTTTTTCACAGTAGAAAACGAAACTAAAGAGACGGAACAACAAAAAATAGCGGAGACTGCAACAACAACAGACGCTCACATTGACAAGCGCTTGTAAGTGAGAGCGTATGAGACAGCTCAGCTTTGGTTTAAAAGAGTTCAAAAATATTTGTTATTGGTCATAAGTTACGGGGAAATATAGAGCAGACATTGGACATGTATGAAGCTTTCTAGAGTGCATGTGTCTACCGCCTGTGTTCATGCACAACATCAAATGGAGTATACTATGAAAGGCTTCGCATTTGACTGTATGCATACAGCAGAGTACAAAAATGAAGTATACTTTGGGCTTATGTCTACCACTAACATGAATTTAAATTGCTTCGTTTCATCCTGTCTCTCAATACTAAATACAGGTAAATAGAGCACAGAAGAACCAAAGGTACATTACTTCTGGCTTCCACGTGGGTGATTGTTAGAGCAGGATGACTACACAACACCATCATCAGTGTGTTCTTGAACCCACGGCTGTCTGGATAGAGCCCTGCATCTGTTGCCACAAACCTCCGCCCTCGTTTCCTTCCTTTCAACTTTCATGCACTTTCCACTCGATTTCTCTTTTGTAGATGTACCCAGAGAAAAATGCGTTTTTTACCCTCCTGCACGTTCTTGCTATCACATCAGATAGCACCAGTCTTACTAAATTCACATCTTATTTCCCAATAACCCCTTTTATATTTCCATTAGAGTGTTGTGTGTGTCTCTGGAGGGTTGTTCAGACATCCGATAAGCTGCAGATACAAACCAAAGACGGGCTGTAGATGTGAGGGAGAAAGCGGCGGTCGGCTGTGAGAGGGCTGTGCTGGTAGCAGAGCGTGACTGAGATGTTGGAAGAGCTGCAGCCAGCAGGGAATGATAGATAGAGGAGGGCAGAGAAAGAAGGGGGAGGAAGAGGACAGGAGAGAAGAAGAAGTGCAGCAGGAGGTTTGGAAGGGGAGTGCTCTGCAGGAACGTTTCAGTATTCTTATGGTAATCCAGCCTTGGATGAGCCTCAGAAGCAGCCAAGCAAACAATGAGAGTGGAGCCAGGAAGTCTGCTCTCCCTGCTGGCCGGCGTGACTTGAGAGGCAGGCGAGGCGCTGGGCTGCCTGCAAGGAGGGGCCCCCAGGAGGGGCCAGCGAAACGCATGCCAGCACACATATCCACATACCACATTCACTCAATCTACGAGTTAAAGAGCATGGTCGGTGCTGGTGAAAAGCATGTTTGTGTTTGTTTGCGTGCTTCGTGGTGAGCGGGACTTGTTTTTCTGTAGACTGTATAGATGTAATGGACACGTTTCAGTACCGTCTTCATTATTTGGTCCTTTTGGCAGTTCTTTGGCAGTATTTTTTTTTTCCTGATTAGTTTTTTTTTTTTTTTTTTTTTTTTTTATAATGGTGTTAATGTTAGATAAAAATAAAATGAAAAAGTAAATACAATGATTACCTTAAATTGTACAGATACAGATAACTATAATAATGCAGCTGGCTCAATGAAAGTCCATAGTTAATAATAGTAAAATAATGATAATGCAGTTAAAGATTAAAGCTAATTTCCAAAAATATAGCATACATTAGCAAATTAAGTTAAATAATGTTAATAAAATTAGATGGGGAAAATAAATCAGGTAAATTAAGCTAATCTTTACAAATATAACATAAATTAGCTAAGTAGGTTAAATAATGTTAATAAAATTAGATTAAAAAAAATCAAGTAAATAAAGCTTGTCTTTGAAATTGTAGCATAAGTTAGCAAATTAAGTTAAATAATATGAAGAAAATTAAATAAAAAATCAAGTAAATTAAGTTAATCATTACAAATATAGCATAAATGAGCAAATTAGGTTAAAAAATGTTAAGAAAATTACATTTAAAACGTAACTAAAGGTAATCTGTGAAATTGTATCATAAATGATCAAATTAAGTTAAATAATGTTAATCAAGTTAAATAAAAACAAAATAAATAAAGTTAATCTTTAAAAATATAGCATAAAATAGCAAATTAGGTTAAATAATGTTAATAAAGTTGGATAAAAAATCAATTAAATTAAGTTAATTTTAAAAATATAGCATAAATTGGCAAATTAAGTTAAATAACGTTAATAAAGTTAGATGAAAACAAAGTAAATAAGTTAGTCTTTAAAAATATAGCCTAAAGTAGCTAATTAAGTTAAATGTTAATAAAGTTAGATAAAAAATAGTTCATAAAGTTAATTTGTAAAAAATATAGCATCAATTAGCAAATTAAGTTAAATTTTAATAAAGTTACGTAAAAAATAGTTAATAAAGTTCCTCTTTAAAACTGTAGCATAAATTGGCATATTAAGTTAAATGTTAATAAAGTTAGATACAAAATAGTTAAAGTTAATCTTTAAAAATATAGCATAAATTAGCAAATTAAGCTAAAAGTTAAATAAAAAACAAAGTAAATTAAGTTAATTTGTAAAAATTTTACAAAAGCACATTAAGTTAAATGTTAATAAAGTTAGATAAAAAATGGTTAATAAAGTTCATTTTAAAAAATATAGCAGAAATTAGCAAATTAAGCTAAATAATGTTAATAAAGTTAGATAAAAAATTAAATTAAGTAAATAAAGTTCATCTTTAAAAATATAGCATAAATTAGCAAGTTAAGCTAAATTATGTTAATAAAGTTAGATAAAAAACAAAGTATAGTTAATTTGTAAAAAAATATAGCATCAATTAGCAAATTAAGTTAAATGTTAATAAAGTTACATTAAAAAAATAGTTAATAAGGTTCATCTTTTGAAAATATAACATCAATTAGCAAGTTAAGTTAAATCATGTTAAAGTTAGATAAAAAATTGTGAATAAAGTTAAAAATATAAATAAAGTCTTTAAAAAATATATGGTAAATTAGCTAATTCGTTTAAATAATGTTAATAAACAGATAAAAAAAATAAGAAAATAAAGTTATTGTTAAATCGGTTTAGTTAATCTATCATAGACGGGTTAAATTAACTTAATCATTTAGTAACACAACAAAATGTAATCTTTAGCAAATCTTAAAATGAATTTTCATTTTTCATTTGTTTTCACATAATGTTACGATGCCTCAATTTACTTACAATATTTAAAATGATTGATTTTAGTTTTTAGTGTTTTATTTTTTTATCTATTTATAGGATTTTAATATTTAAAAAATCTAAAAGCAATAATATAAACACAATTATTGGGGTAATTTTAATTTCTGTGCGTCCCTACACTCTTAACAATAAAGGTGCTTTAAAAGTTTCTTCAAGTGATGCCATAGAAGAACCATTTCTGGTTCCACAAAGAACCTTTCAGTCAAAGGTTCTTTAAAGAACCATCTCTTTCTTACCTTTTTATAATCTGAAGAACCTTCTTTCGCCACAAAGAACCTTTTGTGAAACAAAAAGGTTCTTCAGATGTTAAAGGTTCTTTATGGAACCATTTAGACAAAAAAGGTTCTTCTATGGCATTGTGAAGCACCTTTATTTTTAAGAGTGTAATTCTGATTAGGTTTTTTTGCTGTTGGCCTGTGGTGTTTGTTTTCACATAAAGCTCTGGTTTTATATGCGTTTCTTAAGCGTGTGCATCGATCAAGACCACAGACTTAGCAGGATATCTGGGATGATCCCTTTAGTTGTTCATCTCACCTGCCTTTCCAAAACCTGTCTGAAAGGGGATGTTTGGCGTCTTGCGGTTATCCTTTTCTTCTATGAGCTGAAAAAACAAAGATATTCAAAAGGCGCTGTCAAAGCAGCATTATCTTGGGGGAAACGAGTGACACAGCTCACTCTGTTCTTCCTCAGATTTCTGTCTCCAGAGTGACTTCCCCTTTCAAGCATCATATGATTGAAGACTGTGGGAATGCCTTCCCAGAAACCACATGCCATGCCTCAGTGATTTGCTATAAGGTGTGGTCATTCTATATGCTGGCTACAGTTGCTTTACCTTTCCCCCTGCCATCTCTCTGGCCTTTCATCCGTTCAAAGGAAATTAATGAGGAGCTTTCCTCTAAAAGAATGCTTGGTGAGACTATAAATTATGCCATTTAGCACAGCTCTACGGCATCTTTGCCTTCTGATTTAAATGGTGGTCCATCTGCTGCAGAGATTTGCTTTTTGCCAGTTTTCAAACTGTTATTGATATTAAGCCGTGTGCCACTGCACATTCACATCTGTAGTAATTCTTAACAAGAGCAAATCGATTTTCCAAACCATGTCTTCATGTTAGATCATTACCTTTTTTCTTTTTTTTTTTCTTTTTTTTTTTTTGGTAACCTTAATATTATTGTGTGTTGTGACTGTGGTGGAGATGATCTTGTTCACAGATGTCTGTGTAAGTGTCAGAGACCTCATGATAGGATTGTTCTTTCTCTGTCAGCGCACTTCCTGTCCTTAGGCCATGAAGCTTTCCACACCGACTAGTCAAGGCATGCTTTTACCAGTCTTCAATCTTTATCTCTCGTAAGGCGTATTCACAACAACTGCAAAACCAACAGTGAATTGTTCATTCTGGTTATTTACAAGCTTTAATATAAGACCCCACCCTTCTGATAGTATGGATGCTTTATACACTTATTATAAATGTATTAATAGAGCCCTATAAAATCTATTTTATGTTTTTTCCAAATTCTAAATTTTTATTTTTCTAGACTCTACTTGCACAATTTAACAGCAATTTATTAAAAGTTTAACAAAAATTATTTTTTTATGGCCCTATGAAATAAGTTTTATTTGTTACTGAGTTTTCTGTTTATTTTCTGGATTCCATTTTAACACTTTTATTAAATTTGAATAATCAAAAGCATCTCTAATTAATTGATTTTATTAAAAAATATGTTTTCTTTTGGTAAATATTGTATAATCTTTTAATAGTAATTAAGTTAATAGTAGCGCTATCATTATATTAACCCTTAAATGCATACCTCGGGTCTTTAGTGACCCGGGACGTCATTCACTACCCTCTTTCTCCTTCATTTTTTAAAGTTAGACATCGACGTTTTTAGTATTCCACAGCACAGTATTTCTGTGGCCATTTCCCCCCCAATGAAATCAAGTAACTAGAGATGCTTTTGATTATCAAAATTTAATCAAACCATTAAAATGGAATTCAGAAAATTAATGGAAAACTGGTCAACTTTTTTTTATTAACTTTTAATAAATTTGTTAAATTGTCTAGTACACTTTTAATGTCTAGTACACTGTTAATAGTCTAGAACACTTAAAACGGAAAAAATGGAATCCAGGACAATTAAAATGGAAAAAAAAAAAAAACTATAAAAAAAGTAAAATATTTGTTTTCTTGTCTAAAAATCAGTTTTGTTTTTTGTTTTCTGTTTATTTTCTGGATTACATTTTTAATGGTTTCATTAAATTTTAATCATCAAAAGAATCTCTAACTAATTGATTTTATTTAAAAATATATATATTTATTATTTTATTAATTTTATTTATTTATTATTATTATTCTTTTCAGAAAAAAATATTCTGTAAATATTCATTAACAAATAATGTTTTAATACTAATTTAATTAATAGCAGCACTATCATTATGTTTACCCTTTAATGCATAGAAGTCATTCACTACCCTCATTTTTTCTTAATATTCCTTAATCTATTCATTATAAACAATATTAAAAAAAAACATTTAAAAGAATGTCTGTTTTCTGTTTAGTTTTTTTATATAAAAAAAGTGTATAGGGTCGCTAGAGACCCCAGCTACGTAAATGTGTAAATAGATTTTTTCTGCGCAGAAATATTAAAATATCTGATGACTTAATACATGCAATTCACCTTTATTTCTCAAGGTGGCACTGTTTAATAGACAGTAATGACATGATGTGTCACTCGTAATTACCGCAGGCATAAAACAAAAGAATATCAGAAAAAATTGAACTGGTTTACTAAAGCAATTACTGCATGCCATAAAATATAAATGTCACTGTCATTTGATGGTGGATGTAGTGAATAGTGAATAGTGACCAAACTATTGATTTTGAAGTCACTGAAAACCGTAGCTTTGCAAATATGATTGAGATCACGAATATGAGCCAGATGCTGAATGCACTGTTTCAGATGCTGAATGTAATGTATCTGCTCAAATTGAACCCTTCTAAGTTTAAAAAGGTAATGAAATATAAATATATCTTCTGTAATTATTCTTAAAATATCAAGAGAGTTTTTTGCTATTGCAGCAGTTAAAGATCCATCCATGCTGGATATATATATATATATATATATATATATATATATATATATATATATAGGGCTGTATACCTTGGAGAACCTGGCGATACGATACATACCTCGATACACAGGTCACGATTCGATACGTACCTCGATACAGAGCTGTCTCGATACGATTTGATACAATGTGACACGATTCGATACAATTCAATAAAAATACATGCGCCAGAGCCAATTAGTTAATGCTGAACACATTTACTCAACAAACAGAACTCTGCATTTTTCTTCAATTTATTAAAGACAAAAGTGCATTATAACAGTCCATTTTGCTTAAATATTTGCAACTTTAAGTGCTCTGATTAATTGTACACAAATTGTATTAATCTGGAAATGACCACAAGTCAACATTTAACTTTCCAAGTGTACAGTCTGAGCTCACACAAGCACAAAATCTTCTTCTTATTATTCTTAACTTCTTATTAAATCTTCTTATAATAATTTTTTTGTGACACCATGTACTGCCATAACATATTTCACTATGAAATCACTTAAATGCTACATCTTGCTTTAACATTTGGCACAACAAAAAATCTACCTCATAACAGGATGGATTTTTAAAATCAGGTTTGGCTAAACCTAGGTTTGTCCTCAAAAAGGCAGGTTGAACAAAAATCACTGCAGCAACAGAACAATAACCTGAGGATACTCTTGGTAATGCTAGCTTTATCTTATGACTTAAGATTTTTGTTCAAAAACAGAAGTTGGTCAACATGTTTTGAGCTTAGTACACTTCTCTGTGCTGTTACTCCATGAGTTTTTTTTTAAACTCGCGGGCGCCGCTGCGCCCCCTAATGGCTGGGCGGAGTATCGATACTAAGGGCTAGAATATCGATACTGTATCTTTTTTTATTATATCGGTATGTATCTAAGAATCGATATTTTGAGCACACCCCTAATATATATACACACACACACACAATAAAACCGTACACAATAAAACGTAATATTGTGGAAAAAACATGGACATGATCTGTCATTTTTATCCTATTGTTTACTGTATTTATTTGTTTGGCCAGTGTCATTGTGGGTTTTGGTTATTTTGCTGTTTGGGGCTGTAAGGACCTTTGAAATAACTGAAATCATGTGGCGAAGTGATATAGACATGTACTGCGGTCAAAAGCTGCCTGGAACTACGTTCGCCATGCATTTCCCTGAAAATAATGCACACCTCTAGAACGTTCGTCAGCCAATCAGATTCAAGCATTCAATGGCCCTGTAGTATAAATATATATGTATATATCGCTTAAGATTGGCAAAACATTCATGCATTTAAGGGTTAAGCAATCCATTTCCATCACAATTTCTTCAAGTTAAACAGAACTCTTATTTTGATGGGTTGCTGTGAAGTTTCTGTTTGTATATGATATGACGATAGTTTTTCTCAAATGGAACGGTAAAATGCTCATGAAGTGACTCTCATAGCCGTTCTAGAGATTGCTTATGTGTTCTATCTACTCATATATTGAGGCGTTAGCGGCTGAAAACATCTGTCACGCGCGCTTTAGTATGTGTGTAGTAAATGAAACTCCGCGTCTGTGCCATTCATTCACACAGAGACATGCAGAACATGTAGGATTCATATTTAAATAGCATTTTTGCAGCTTAATATTCACAGACTCTAGTCCATATCCCGTTTTCGTTTAAGTGTACTGACCTACTTTTAATTTATTAATCCAAAATTTGGCAAACAATTCCACAATTGCATCTGCGTTTTCCGCTTTGCTGAAATCATATGACCCTATATTATTGTTGTTATTATTAGTAGTAGTAATATGTTGTCATTATCACAATTATTTTTTAAATAACTGAATATAATAATACATGTATTTTAATCAAGCTTAAAACAACTCATATATTTAGTGTAAATCTTTATTCATATTTTGCAGAAGTGTAATGTGTATTAAAAATATAATAATAGTAATTGTAGTAGTAGTAATAATCATAATCATGGTAGTAATAAAAGTTAATTGTGCTGTCTGTGAAAGTTAGACACTAGTTTATTTTCTTTACCAGGCATGGGGTGAGTTGTTGAAACCTGTTGCAGGTCCTATCTCTCCATCCCTGTGGTCCTGTATGGAGAGGGACACAGTCTGTCTTAAGGGGTCCCTGCGAGCCAGAGGAGCCCCGCCTTTTGTTTCCCCATTACCCAGGAGTCAGGGAAGTGTGAAAAGTAGGGCGCAGGTCGGGGCTCTTTGTCCCCCTCGGCCAAATGAAAAGTGACAGACACCGGCCCCCTCTCTGTGCCTGTTAATTCAGGCCCCCAGTCCCGCAGAGCCTCTGGGAGCCACTAATTGCATCGAGACAAGCAGGAGCTAAGAGAGAGCAGACACATTATGTTATTAACGCTGGACAGAACCCAACACCAGTCATTTTGAACGGGACGCTGCTTAAAGGGATGGTTCACCCCATCATTTACTCACCCTCAAGTGAGTAACAAAAAAGAACATATTTTAAAAAAATGTTGGTAACCAAATTTGGTAAAAAAAAGCACTGAAGAAAGAAGATCATTTAGGTTTGGAACAAGATGAGGTTGAGTCAGAATTTAGGAATCGTGGAATTCAGTTTACTGTATAACACGGAATGTCATGGAATTTGTCAAATTTTGGAAGAATAAATAAAAAGTAGGTCAGTACACTTAAATCAAAAGGCCATATTGACTAATGTCTCTGAATATTAGGCTGCTAAAATACTATTTAAATATAAATCCTGCATGTTCTGCGTGTCTCTTTGTTTCGTTTACTGCACACATACTGAAGCGCACATGACGCTTACAGTCTTTTCAGCCTCTACCACCTCAATATATGAGTATATCAACACATAAACAATCTCTAGAACTGCTCTGAGAGTCACTTCATGTGCATTTTAGCATTTCTTTTGAGGAAAACTTTTTCTTATATCATATACAAATTGAAACTTAATGGTCTTCACAGCAATCCGTCAAAATTAAAGTTTGGATTAACTTGAAAAAACTTTGACACAAATATATTACTTAATGTAATGACAGAGCTGCTACTACCAATAAAATGTTATTAAAACATTCTTTTTAATGAATATTTACCAAAATTTATTTGCTAGAAAATGTAAATAAATACAAAACAGTATTTCTGAAAAAAAATCTAATCAATTAATTAGAGATGCTTTTGATTATTAAAATTTAATAAAACCAATAAAATGGAATCCAGAAAAACTAATGGTAAACAGAATTTAGTAAAAAAAAAAAATTAAGAAAAAAATTAAACAGGGCCTTAAAATGTACCTTTTATAAATTGCTGTTAAATTGTTTAAATTTCATGATTTAGACATGCTTTTTGATTTATATTTTTTAATTTAACCTAGTCTAGAACACCTAAAACTGAAAAAAAAATGGAATTCAGACAAATTAAAATGGAAAAAAAAATGAATTTTGAAACAAAATAAAATGGAATTTGAGAAAAAATAAAACAATGGCAGAATCTACATTTTTGGATAGAATATCCCTTTAAGCAGCCTTCCAGACTCAAGAACCGCCATCCCACAGCTCTGCTCTGAGGGGTCAAGGGCCATGCTCTCACAAGTCACTCTGCTAAGATGGAAGTGCAAAGGAATTTAAATACCACTCCAGTTTTCTCTGGCTCTGAGCAAGGAAATGTGTCACGATGATGGTTCTAAAACATTAATACGTGTTCTTCTCTTTCATTACAGGGTCTTAAACAAAAGGAAGCTGTAAAGAGGCCTTGAAGTCTTCATCACGCTCACATACTCTTCCTCAGTCTACTCGCGTTCACAGCCAATTGGCCACTTCATTTGTCTCAATAGTGGCAGAGTACAGCACAACCAAAACAGCTTGATTGTTTCGGATCTCAGCCAACATGATAAAAACCACCTCCTTGGTCATCGTCTTTGGCATTTTGGGAACTGCCGTCCTTCTCTCGTCATCAGCTGAGGGTAAGCCAGTTTAATTATTCTAAAGTGTGTATGCTTGACCATTGCTTCCTTCTCAGTGGATGAAGCACACGCTTGGCAGTAGCCGCAAAGTGTCTGTTTTGAATCACAAACCCCTATAGCAAACAAAAATGTGTTTTTTGTTTGGTTTTGTTTGAGTGAGGGAAGAAGGCGAAAACTGGAGATGACTGGAAGGGTCATCTGTTTTGTTTCATCTGGATGCACAATAGAAATGCAGCAGCAATTTATAATACAAAGCAGACTGAGGCAGCAGGAGAATTGATTTCGCTGTATTTGGATGATACCCAGTGTTTGCAGAAGCCTGTTATAATGGATGGTGGCCTTTAAAAACATAGCGCGGTAATGGCCTCGCTTTTTATTCTCATCAGGCCCCGAAAGCTCCGAATCTGTCTCTTCACATTTGCAATGCATTAGCAAACAAACACTATCTGCCAGGATATTCATCTGAATTACATTATTTAATTTTATTGATTTGATGCCCTTCTGATCTTCTCTGCAGTAATGGAGACTTTGCCTCCATTTCAGGTAAATGCAAACATGAGGAACTGCACACTTTTTTTTTCTTTCAAATGACTCGCTACATCAGAATGTAATAGTCTGCTTTAGAGACTGTGGTTTGGCAGTCATGTTGCCTTTAGGTATTCATCCATTCACTCAGCACAGATTGTCTTTGGAGAATACACATCTTGAGGTGTGAAGAGGCTGTTTGGGTCACATTTGGCTGTGTGGAGAAGCAATGGTTTGGGTGATTGGTTTTAAATTGTGTGTTAATATGTTAAGGAGAGGAATGGGGAAAGAGTGCGTCAATGAGCAAGATTGTAAATGTGTGTTTTAGGTAAATGCTGTTTTTTTTTTCTCTAGGGTTTTACACTAGTATGTTAATGAAGGTAGGGATAGAGACTTAGAGTAAAGCCAATTGATAAAAGAAAATTTTATTTTTAACCCTGAATTAGGGCTGGGCAATTTTTAAGATTTTATTGATTAATTTAATTGTAATATTTTGCGGCAATTTGCGAATTTAAATAGAAATATTACAAAATGTTAGAATTAGACACTTTGACAATATGCCAATGATAACAGTCAAGAGAAAAGAACGATCCAACCGCATGTTGGCGCACATGATTAACCACTCATGTGTGAAGCGCTCGTTTTCCTTAGGCACCATTCACACAGAATGCGCTTTTGTGTTGACAAAGTTGCGACGCGGGCAGTGGAATAGGAAAAACATGTAGGATGATAGGAATGAACTACTTTTTACTTGAACGTGGCATTTTTATAATGCGGTTTCGTGCACGAGACACTCCAAGAGACGTGAGTGCAACAGTCGAACGCATCCATGTTTACATAGAAAAAAAACAATGAAAAAGCAGCATAATTGGATAAAAACCTGTGAAGAAATACTACTGTATATCTGTTATTTTGTGAAAGTGTGGCCAAGTGTGGCAAACACCACAAATTTGTTGTGTCTTTGCATGAGTTTTTGATACATGCATACATATAAATAACTAGAGATGCTCCGATCAGCATTTTTGGGGCCGATCACCGATTACCGATCACCAAGATCATGATCTGCCGATTGCCGATCACTGCCGATCACAGAATGGCAGGGGAATGGGAATCTTTGATCTATAATCTAGCAGAATTTGCACCATTTGTAGAAATGAAACTAACTCTAAATTAACTATATTGAAGAAAAAAAAACAGTAGAAATAGGCTACAGTCAAGATCTTGAAGAACCACCAAGTTATGGACGATAGTATAGTGTATCGACGATAGTTAGAGATATCGCCAGTTGCTGATGCCTTCCCTGCTGAAAAAAACAGCATATGCTGGTTAGGTATGTTTTGGTGCTGGGATGCTGGTTTTAGCTGGTTTATGCTGGTCCTTTGCTGGTCAAGGACCAGCATAAACCAGCAAAGGACCAGCATAAACCAGCTAAAACCAGCATCCCAGCAGCAAAACATACCTAACCATCATATGCTGTTTTTTCAGCAGGGTTTGACGATAGCAAGACGATTATTATTATTATCCATAAAAAAGGCGCCTTACTTTAGCGATGCAGTGCAGAGAGTCGGTTCTAGGATGCTTCAGAAACTTGCCGTGATATAAACACACGCATAGAGTGGCCACGTCGCTTTCACACGCCGCATGGGTAAGAGATTTATTTATATTAAAGTGCACCTCGCACTAGACTAGGCTACACTAGCTAGTGATGAAGGTCTTTGATAATGTAAATGTTCTTTGCTTGTTATTTGTAGCTGCTTTTTAAGTTGATGTAAGGATTATATTATCCAGCATTGCAGTCATTAGGATAAAGGTAGTAAAATGTGGTTTAGGCTGAATTAAATACGATATATCAGAATCCATCTGTATATAGGAAACATAAACATTCACCTCAGTAACATCTATATGCGTTCATTAGAATTACGATGCGATAAAATGGCGCTAAACATACGCAGGTGAATTACACGCGCACCGTTTCTCCTCATTCTATATGAACTGAACTACAACATGAACTGATGACAACAATCAGACATACAGCAGTAACATTGCAATATGACGGATATAGAAAGATACATTCATTTACATTCAATCCCGCACATTTACCACTCACTGAAGATAGCAGAGAATGAAACCGAAAGTAAACTTGAACTTCTCCGGCAAAACTACAGTCAGCGCTCTGTACACGCACAACTTAGTCACATGCCCAATAACAAGACTACCCTTACAAAACTAATAAAGAATTTAGTACTCATGTTGCATGTTGCCACTGGTAAGCTCCGCTCTGCTGTTGTTTACCTGTGCGCCGTGCATGCACGTGTGAAAAAGTCCCGCGAGTAATTTACGTCAAGTGATCGGCTTTTTTGATCTGCGCTTTTGGGGTTCGCCGATCAAGCTATTTTTAGCCAATATCGGCCGATCATGATCGGTGGCCGATCAATCGGAGCATCACTATAAATAACCATATTTACTATATATGACACAAGATATTTATGGAAGTTCACAGAATTGACTCAGTAACAGCAGAGTAAAACTGTTTCTTCTGAGCATGTGACACTTTAAAGCATTATCGTATCGCATATTATTGATTATTGCATTATTTTATTTAATGTATCTATTTATCGCATATCACATTTTTCTTTAATATTGCACAGTCCTATTTCATTTTAAATAAGAATTACCTTGACTTTCGAGATTTTTTTTTTTTTATAAAGCATTTTCCTTGTATTATTTCTTAACTTATATGTATAAGGTAAGTTTGTATAAGATGCAGTTGTAGCTCATGCATCTTTCCTGCAAAGACATTTAACTAGGGCTGCAACAACGAATCGATAAAATCGATAAAAATCGATTACTAAAAGCGTTGGCAACGAATTTCATAATCGATTCGTTGTGTCGCGCGACGCAGAGACATTTGGTTGTTATTATATATATATATATTAAAAAAAAAAATTGAGCGCAGAGCGGAGTGGACACATTCGGTCTCTCTCCCGCACTGATGCCAGCAGAGTTCGGCACCTCATAAGCTGTGTTTCCATCCAAAAATGCGAATTTAACTTATGCGCAAAACTGGAACATTTGAGCATAAAGCACCGTTTCTACATTATATATATATGCTGCCCCGATTTATATCAAACATGTTTGATATTTAAGCCTACTTTGGCTAGCGTACTTTCACAGCAGCCAATGCTCGATCGCAAAACAGCTGCTGTACGGGTCGTTGGATAGTGGAGATGGAGAAAACTACTTCTATAGTTTTTGTAACACTGTCTGTCTGTATAATGTGTCGAAAACATACCACAACCGTAAGGAGAAAGAGGAGCTCTGCTGAGGTGAAATCGTCTCAGTTTTGAATAGGGCTGTGGCGGTGGCACGTTGTTTTTTTATATATAGCCTACACTTCAGTCAGCGAACAAGCAGCCTAAAAACGCTAAATAAATAAATCAAAGAAATAATATATTTAATTAAGAAAGTAGCCTAAGAGTATTAAATAGGCTATTAAACAAACATTCCTTGTAAAAATGTCCGACAGCTCATCAATTTTTGCCCGACTGAATTTCCAGTCCGACTGTCTTTTTTTCTCTTTCTCTTCCTCATTACACAGCTGCTGTTTTTAATAGCAAAGTGATTACATTTATTTTCGTTCCTTTAGTTTATGAAGTTAATTTAGAGATATATTTGGAACACTTTTTGTTTGTTAAATTCAAGTTTTTGTTTTTTAAAGTTATACCTAGCAAACAGCGGCAGACAGATCAAAAGCCTGCTTAATTCATCGCGATTTAAATTAAAATCCATTGATATAAAAAACTTAAAACATATCACAATATTAGTTTAATCATTCAATCAAGATAATTCCAAAGTTTGTGCGGAGAGAAGCGCGCTTTGCAGGACATGGAGACGCCAGTGCGATGTGGAATTTCTTTTTTTGCTCATAAAGGTAAGAGTATTTACCACCCGGGCCGGAACTGTAAAGGGTCTACCTTAGTTTGTGTGTACTAACAGTATCAACAAAATGTGCTCTTAAAGAAAACAAACAGAATACGCTTGATATCTTTGGTTTAAACAGGAGCGCTTCACAATAATTAACCGAAACCCAGGTAATTGCCTCACAAACACAATATCTATAGAAAGCTTTAAATTATTATTTTACTCTAAAACGAAATAATTAAAATCGAAAACAAAACTCTTTCATTAGCTAATCCATAAAGATGCATTAGGCATTAATGAGCAGATGGCAGGATCGTCAATTTCATCTTTGCAACACTGAATCAGAAAATACTAGTTTATTAATAAGTAATTCGAATATTTTCTTAATTTTTGCCTTGACACATTCATGGTAATTACTTTTGCTGGGGCTTTGAGGCCAGTTTTGCGTGCATTTGAATGCGGAACTCTTCCAGCTGGTCGCTGCTGATGGCAGGACACTAAACACCGCCATGGCAGAATGAATGTAGCAGAAAGTTAGTCAAGTTATCCCGTTCCAGCGTGCAAAGTCACATGACTTTTTTAATGCGCACTGAGGAATTTAATTTGAGAGGCTTCTTGATGGGAAATGCAGCATGTACACCACAGCAATCCGCTGTCTTGACGGATAGTAATTTTAGTTTATTTAGTCTATATATTTGGCAGATGTAAAGCATACGTGTATGTTTTTTGTGTTAGTCCATTTTTATTTTATTATTATTATTATAACAGTTCAAGGAGCAACATGTTCGTGCACTTTCTAAAGATTTTAGTTCTGTTTTTGAATAAAGGGTTGTAAATCCCTTGTTTTTTTTATTTATCCGATTCATCGATTAATCGAAAAAATAATCGACAGATTAATCGATTATTAAAATAATCGTTAGTTGCAGCCCTACATTTAACAATTGGTTTGTTTTGCATTTACATCATGTAGACAACTTCATGTGTGGTGGACTTGGAATAGAATGTCCTTTTTTTCCCCTAGAGGGTTAAAAAGTTACTTGAAACATGTTGTAGTTAAATTTTTAAGCTGACTAGATAAAAATCGTAAAAAATCGAGAATTGGTCAAATGTTCTGAAAAAGATTGAGATTATAATTTTTTTTGCCATATTGTCCAGCCCTACCCTGAATTAATATTTTGAATGATTCTTTGTTTAAAATTTACTGATAATTTACTTACCCCCATGTCATCGAAAGATGTTCATGTCTTTCTTTCTTCAGTTGAAAAGAAATAATGGTTTTTTAGGAAAACATTCCACGATTTTTCTCCTTATAGTGGACTTCAATGTGGGTCAACAGGTTGAAGGTCTAATTTGCATTTTCAATGCAGCTTCAAAGGACTCTACACAGTCCCAACAGAGGAATAAGGCTCTTATGTAGCTAAATGATCTGTAACTTTCTAATAAAAATATGAATTTATATATTTTTTAACTACAAATGCTCATCTTGCTCTAGCTTGACTTTACGCGTTACGTAGTCGCATTGGAAAGGACTTAGGTGGAAGTACCGGCCAAGTGTTTACAAAGAGAATGCATAAAGAAAGTCAAACGGCCTTTTATTATTTATTATTTATTATATAATTTTGGACCTTTTAACCCATTTATTGAAGTTCACTACATGGAGAAAAATCCTGGAATGTTTTCCTCAAAAACCTTAAAATCTTTTCAACTGAAGAAAGAAAGATATGAACATCTTGGATGACATAGGGGTGAGTAAATTATCCGGAAACTATTTAACAGCTTCTGATGCTATGAAAGCCCATTTCCGCCACTGAATAAAAAATAAAAAAGGTAATTGCGACTTTTTGTCTCACAATTCTGACTTTTTCTCACAATTGCAAGTTTACATCTCGCAATTCAGACTTTTTTCTCAGAATTGCGTCATATAAACTCACAATTCTCACTTTTTTTAATAAGATATGAACGCACAATTGCAAGTTATAAAGTCAGAATTGCTAGATAGACAAAAACATGAATTCTGACTTTTTTTTCATCAATCTACATCTCATACACCACAAAAACAAAGCACAAAACAGGTTTGTAACAACTTTGCAAATTTATTAGAAATAAAAAACTGAAAAGATCCCGTTGCATAAGTATTCATACCCTTTTCTGGGCCACTCGAAATTTCGCTCAGGAGCATTCATATTGCTTCTAGATGTTACTACACTTCGAGTGGAGTTAAACTGTGGCAAATTCATTTGAATGAGTATGATTTAGAAAGGCACACACCTCTCAGAAAAGGTCTAACAGCTGAAAATCAGAGCAAAAACCAAGTCCTGAGGTCAAGATAACTGCCTGTAGAGCTCAGTGACAGACTTGCGTTAAGGCAATGATCTAGGGAAGAGTTCAGAAAAAAATCTGCTGCATTGAAGGCTCACAGAAGCATGTAGCCTCCATTATCCATAATGGAAGACGATTGGAACAACTAGGACTCTAGAAAATGTCTGCCAGCCCCCATCCAAGCTGACAGAGCTTGAGAGGTGAAAAGATGAGGCAAAGAATGGCAGATAATTGCCAAATGCAGATGTGCAAAGCTTGTCACATCATACCCAAAAAGACTTGAGGCTGTAAAGGTGCTTCAACTATGTACTGAGTTATGCAATGTACTTATTTCAGTGTTTTATTTTTAATAAATTTGTAAAATTTGCAAATCTGGTTTTTGCTTTGTCATTATTATGGTGTATGGAGTGTAAATTGATGTCGGGAAAAACTCATTTAAAGCAGTTTAACATAATGCTGCAACAATACAAAATGTGAAAAAAAGGAAGGGGTATGAATACTTTTGCAAGGCACTGTATAAACTCGCGATTGCAATTTAGAAAAAAAAGACATGTTCACAGAATTGCAAGTTTATATCTTACAATTCTGAATTAACTCGCAATTGTGCATTTATATTTTATAAAAAAAAAAGTCAGAATTGCTGGTATATATAATGGAATTCTGACTTTATAACTCACAATTGCGAGTTTATATCACTCAATTGCGACTTTTTCTCAGAATTGCAAGTTTATACCTCATAATTCAGAGAAAAAAAGTCAGAACTGCGAAGTTGTATCACAATTCTGAGAAAAAAAGTCCGAAGTGTAAGATAAGTCGCAATAATAATAATAATAATAATATATTTTTTTTTTTATTGGCGGAAATTGGCTTCAATATGATGCTTATCAATGAAAGTGTAACCAAAAAAATAATTTCAATAAAATTTCAATACAATTTTCAATAAACGGGCATGTCGGCAATGCATATTAATTTGTCACTAATGGATGAAGTTCTTTTGAGAACCGTGCTCTCTGAGTTCTCTGGAGATTTTTGGGCACAAATTCCATGTGAGCCTAGCTATGAGTCAAAGTATACTTATGTTACGTAATATTTTGTTATACAGTCAACAAGTTTTCCAGGCTACAAAACATCACTCAGCAATTTTGCAGCGGTCCACCCATGTTGCTTAAAAACAGTAGATTCATTGTTTACGTTTGAGAGCTGCCCACTGATGTCATAAGGTCTTACTATCTGTTTCTGTTTATTTCTTTGAAGTTTTTATTTTTCTAACTGCCTCTCTTTTTTAGGCAATGATATCTTGGAGTCATAAACGCTGTCTATTCTTGGCAAACAGAAAAGCCATGGGAGAGAGAGTTTCCCTCCCATCAAGGACTAAAGACTCTGTGGAGTCTGTTAGGGGGAAAAAAGCAGATTGAAAGAGATTAAGAAATTTAAATTAGTATGTCAAAGCTCACAACCCCATTACCTCCTTTTAGAGTTAAGCTTGTAATATTGTATACAATAGGAAATGACCAAGGCAAATGAAAGTCTCTGGGGTGCAAATGCATTTCAGAAACTGTTTGTTACAACAGTTTTTGTTTACTGCACAGACACAGTTTTAACTTTACAATTGTTTGGAATGGTCACTGTCTGCTTTTGAGCATAGTTAGCCTTTTTAAATATATTCTTCCTTCTGCTGTTTCCCTCCCTGTAAAGGAACAAAAGAAGAAAAGGGTGCTGGCAGCAATTTCTTCTCACTCGTAAAGTCAACCAGAGCTTTTAAAACAAAGGGTAACTACCCTCGGTCATTGCAAAGGTTCCTGTTAAATGATGAGGGAGACTGAAGTGCCAGTGAGAACGAGACAGGGTGAGAGTTGAACTGCAGATGAATGCTGCTAAGTGTGTTGTTTTTTTTTTGCATTGTCGTCTTTATGGAAGCTGATCTGAGGGCAGGTTGACGTCTGACACAGAATACTGCCTCCTGACTGCATATGGCGGCACGTTCCTCTGAGAAATGTCATGTCATTCAACACATTTAACACAGGCTTTCAATCCTGGAGCTAATAAATGAACTTTATGGAATTTTCTGCCTTTGTCGGAGAAGGTGAGGTTGAGAACTTATAGGTTGAGCCTCACAGGAGAGGAAAACTGGCAGTAAGAGGATCTAATTACTCGACTGTGAGGAAACCCAAGCAGCCTGAAATATAACAATCAAATTGAGGAATTTTTACTTAGTAGGTTATATGGTAATATTGAGGTCACCGCTTGATTTGTTTGACATCTTTAGTTTGCTTCAGTTTTTCTATTCATGATCTTTTAGCATGGAAGTATTAAATCTTTAGTCAATCTCAAGTTAATATTCTTTTTTTACTGTTAAAAGGTTGTGATTACGCTACATATTTGTACAAAATTTTTTGGAAGCCCGTTTCCGCCACTGAGTAAAAAAAAAGTTAATTGTGACTTTTTACCTCGCAATTCTTTTTTTCCTCAGAACTGAGATGTAAACTCGCAAGTATCACTTTTTCCTCAGAACTGAGATATTGCGAGTTTATATCTTAATTCTGAGGGAAAAATTCAGATTCTTTTTTTTTTCGCAATTATGGGTTTGCATTTCGCAATTCTGACTTTTTTCTCAGAATTGTAAGATATAAACTTGCAGTTCTGACTTTTTTTTCACAACTGCAATTTTGCATCTCACAATTCACTCTTTTTCTCGCAATTGTGAGTTTACATCTCACAATTCTGACTTTTTTTTTCTTGCAGTTGTAAGTTTACATCTTGCAATTCTGATTTTTTTCCCTCAGAATTAAGATATAAACTCGCAATTATGACTTTTTTCCTCAGAATTAAGATATAAACTCACAATTATGACTTTTTTCCTTAGAATTGAGATAAACTTGCAATTTTGACTCTTTTTCTTGCAATTATGAGATGTTAACAGTCAAGTATATATATATATATATATATATATATATATATATATATATATATATATATATATATATATATATATATACACACTGTAAAAAGTTTTCACCAGATTCAACTTAAAAACCTAAGTTCAGCAGCTGCCTTAAAAATTTAAGTCATTTTAACTTATTACAACAAAAATGAGTTGATTTAACTTGTGAGTTGAAATGACTTAAGTTGATTTAACTTAAAATTTTAAGGCAGCTGCTAAACTTACTGGTGAAAACTTTTTACAGTGTGTGTGTGTGTGTGTGTGTGTGTGTGTGTGTGTGTGTATATATATATATATATATATATATATATATAATTCTGAGGGGAAAAACATATTGAGATATAAACTTGCAATTCTGATTCTTTTTCTCACAATTCTGACTTTTTTTCTCTCTCAGAATTAAGATTTAAACTCACAATTCCACATTTTTTCTCAGAATTTATATATATATATATATATATATATATATATATATATATAATATTCATATTTTTTTTTTTAATTCTGAGGGGAAAAAAGCAAGCACTTTTTAAAAACTTTTCTCTCAGAATTGAGATATAAACTCGCAATTCTGACTCTTTTTCTCACAATTATGAGTTTACATCTCGCAAAAAAGCCTTTTTTTCTCACAATTGCGAGATGTTAGCAGTCAAGTTTATTAATATATATATTTATATTTATTTATTTATTTATTTTTAATTCTGAGGGGAAAAAAGCAAGCACTTTCTAAAAACTTTTCTCTCAGAATTAAGATTTAAACTTGCATTTCCACATTTTTTCCTCAGAATTGAGATATAAACTCGCAATTCTGACTGTTTTTCTCTCAATTATGAGTTTACATCTTGCAAAAAAGCCTTTTTTTCTCACAATTGCAAGATGTTAACAGTCAAGTTTATATGTATATATATATATTTATATATTTCTTTTCTTTATTTGTTAATTCTGAGGGGGAAAAAAGCAAGCGCTTTCTAAAAACTTTTCTCTTAGAATTCAGATATAAACTTGCAATTGAGACTTTTTTTTTCTCACAACTGGGATATGTTAACAGTCAAGTTTATATATATATATTTTATTATTATTATTTATTTATTTATTTATATTTAATTCTGAGTGAAAAAACAAGCACTTTAAGACTTTTTCCTCAGAAGGGAGATATAAACTCGCAAAATCTTACTGTTCTTCTTGCAATTGCAAGTTTATATCCCGCAGTTCTTAATTTATAACTCGTATTTGCAAGTTTATGTTAGCAATTACCTTTTTTTTATTTTTTTTATTCCATGTCGGAAACAGGCTTCCATGATCTTCAGCAAATCTCAAAAAAAAAAAAAGTTTCATTTTATTTTGTTCATTTATCTGCTTATTGATATTAGCCACAATTTTTAATATCATTACATCCCTATGAATAGATTAAAACTTGGTTTTAAGACCGTTTTGTGTTTCTGCCCGTCTGCCCTCATTTCCCATGGTGCACCGCTCTACCACGCTGGGCCGCCCGCCCGGGCCCTACTACAGGAAGCTTGTTGAGTCTATTGTCGGTGCTGCGAGTTTCCCTGACACTTTAACTATTTCCTGTGTTGTGCTGGCTGACAGGTACCGGACTAAATATGCCAAATGCATGCTGCTCTCCGGAAATAATCATTACTGTCTGACAATGAAGGCCTGTGTTGGTGTGCGTGACTGTTCCTTTCCTTGTTTTTGTCAACCACAGGTTTCAAAGCATTTGAATAGAGGACTCCGTTGAGCTTCTGTACTGCGACATGCGTTCAGTTTCGCGAGCATTTGTTCGGCAGTGCGACGCAGGAGCCTGTTAAAGGCGGTCTGAACTCTCACTTTTACAGCTTGCTGTTAGGTACTTGGCTCTAGAGGTGTCTCCGAGCCCATTAGAGCTTTACTTTCATAAAGGCAGCCAACTTTATTGGTCTGTGTCAGGCAGGCCGTTGTTTTCCACATGTTCCCTTTTTTCCTTCCCCCTCATTCCATTTTTAACAAGCTGTTCTTCAAATAGTGCTGGATTATTACGTGTTGGGGGATTTTGCCCTGAAATGGAAGCCCATGCGATAATTATAATGATCGTTATTAAAGAGATGAAAGTAAATAAATAATAATGACAGGTTCAGGTTAACGGCCACTTAAAGCCTAAGTCGTTCCTGCCAGCCCACAATCTACAGCCTGGCCTTTCCACATTGTTCAGTTTCTTTTTGTTGTAACCATGTACAAATTTTAATGAGCAACTGGTGTTAGAATTAAATAAATGAATGTGTCTAATATTTCAGCCTCTCACAGAAGGGCAAACCTCCTACATGTCGTCCCTCAAGCATACATGATTCACATGTTATTTTGATGTATCTAATGGATACCCAGTGATGTATTTTGGCACGAGGACATCTTGGAGGATTTTTGTGTTTTTATTTACCCTCTCCTACGTTTCTGCTGCAGACACTAAGAGACTGTCATGAGTACCAGAGTCCTGATTATAGGCTTGCGATCCAAACGCCCTCATAGAGACTTGGCTGGCTCATTGCATCATTTCCTGTCAAGTCTTACTGCAACACAGAGAACACATGGAGATTTATCCACAAAGCGTACTACTTTTTCGGTTTGTAATTTCAAAAAATTGCATGCAGCTTCTTTGCGGTATTGCTGTCACTTTTGTACTTTACAGAAACCAGAAACAGCTAGCATAGCCTGTTCATGAAGGTGTGAAGACTGAAGCACTCATATTCAAAGCTTACCTCTTGACCAGCCTCCCATTACAGCTTCAATAGCGTCTGAGCTGCCTACTCTACCCTCTGCTTTAATAGGGTCAAACCACAGATGTTTACCCTGGAGATCACAGTTAAAGCTTCAGCTACTGCCTCATCTTACGCTGACAGTGTTCAAGCAACACTATGGCTTGAAATAGTGGTCGTTAAAAAGTATGTGGACACTTATACCACATTAAAAAGTTGTTGTTGCCAGATATAACCAAATATCAAAACATGGATTTATAGATATAGCACTTTTTTTAGTCAAAATGTTTCACAAAATTACACTGGTTAGATGTTAAAATATAGATGTGTTGTTGAAAATGAAGAAAAAAAGTTTTGTGGAACATGTTTATACTTAGTATGATGAAGTGCACTAGTGGTTATTCTGTTAGGACATGTGTTTGAACTTGAGGGAAGCTGACTTCAAACATTCATGAAAAATGACCTTGAGAACACAAAAGAAGATATTTTGAAGAACATTTCAGCTGTTAATGTGAATATAATGAAAGCCAGTATGGTCCAAAACAGCACTACCCCAGTGATTTTCATTGTGTGGACAAAAATCGATAAATAAAATAAAATAAAAATGATGTTCTATTGTGTTCCACAGAAGAAAGTTAAAAAGGTTTGGAATGACATAAGGGTGAGTAAATGATGACAGAATCATTCATCATTCATTCAAATAAGAGAGCTAGCCATAAGATCACAAATTCAAATTGCAACTTTTTTCATGCATTGCGAGCTTATATATCACGATTCTGAACTGTGAGATATTAACTCATAAGTGAGATATAAAGTCCAGTTCTGAGGGGAAAAAATACTTTTATTTTTTCAGAATCATGAGTTTATCTAGCAAAACTTTTTTTAATTTTAAATTTCAGAAGCTATAGTTCACAAGCATAACACACACAAACATGACACAAAGTTATTATTGTTTATTTAACTATTATTGTTTATTTAATTATAACAAGCAAGTGTTTGCTCAAAACTAACCAAAATTAAAATGTTTGTATAATTTCTGCACAGGAAATACTTGGTGTTTCCAAACAAAATTAAATATACCTGTATCAGCATAGGCTAAAATATTGTATGTCAGCGAAAATCCAATATCGTGCATCTCTAGAATTCTTGTTTTCTGTTACAAAGGAATAATTTTCTTACAACTAGGTTTGGCATTTTGATCTTTAATTCTGTGACATTTAGACACTTTAAAGTGTGACTTAAAGTTGAGGTCAAAAGTTTACACCCCCCTTGCAGAATCATTAAAAATGTTAATTATTTGGCCAAAATAAAAGGGATCATACAAAATGCATGTTATTGTTTATTTAGTACTGACCTGAATAAGATATTTCACATAAAAGATGTTTACATATAGTCCACAGGAGAAAATAATAGTTGAATTTATAAAAATGACCCAGTTCAAAAGTTTACACCCCATTGAATCCTAATATTGTGTTGTTACCTGAATGATCCACAGCTGGTTTTCCAGCCTTTTTGTGTATTTGAACCCTTTCCAACAATGAGTGTATGATTTTAAGATCCATCTTTTGCTGATTGGCTTCACCTGTTGTTTGGTGTTCCACAGTACCTACTTTGATTGGATGTGTAACTGTAGAGCGCTGTGTATGGGTCATTCCAGCTGGAATCATCAAATTTTGGAAAAGTTCCCCACCTGACCTCCTCAGATTTGTCTGAAAAAAATCCATGTGATGGGTAATATGGCTAATAGATCATATACAAAATTTCAGACCTCTACTGTGTGTACTTTTTTCACAAAAAATCTGTAAAAAAGTTTGTTTTTTACCCCGTTTTGGCATCACAGTCTGAGTGACCATGTTCAGACTGAAATATCTCCAGAACTAGTTGTGCTAGGTCCATGAAATTTTCTGGGCTAAGAGTCCTAGTCCAGCACTGCATGAATTACAACTCACAGCATTGTTACTGAATTTACACCTGAATGCTGGCCCTCTACTTTTCTTTGAAACTATTACTTTAAGGGTTTTCAGATGTCCATAGAAACCTCAATTTTCAATGTATAAGCATCAAACTTGGTAAATGGTCTGATATGTACCATGTCTTTCACATCCTTTGACATCAGACAATAGAGTCTTATGGATGTTGAGATATTAAGGTCCAAAAATTGAAAAAACTAATTTACACCAATGTTCAGAGCAATATTTCCCATGAATGACACCAGGTGTGAACATGAAACTTTTTTTTTTTTTTTTTTTTGGAAAGAGCATATTGTTATTGATAAAATATCAAAAAATTAGGATGGGGTTTTGCCTCATTTTTCTGTACTGATTTTTACATGTTCACACCTGGTGTCATTTCTGAAAACCTTAAAGTAATAGTTTCAAAGAAAAGTAGAGGGCCAGCATTCAGGTGTAAATTCAGTAACAATGCTTTGAGTTGTCATTCATGCAGTGCTGGACTAGGACTCTTAGCCCAGAAAATTTCATGGACCTGGCACAACTAGTTCTGGAGATATTTCAGTCTGAACATGGTCACTCAGACTGTGATGCCAAAACTTTTTTACAGATTTTTTGTAAAAAAAAAAAAAAAGCATGCACAGTAGAGATCTGAAATGTTGTATATGATCTATTGGGCATATTACCCATCACATAGATTTTTTTCAGACAAATCTGAGGTGGTCAGTTGGGGACCATTTGATGATTCCAGCTGGAATGACCCGTATATGTTTGGGCCGACTGTATGGAAAATGGAGCCGAAGTGTCTCTTTAAGAGGCTGGCGTTGGAGTCTGAGCCGAGCTGCCTACAGGCTGGGAGAATGCGGTCAGCAGGACTCATTACTGCCTGAGTACTGCCAGACCTCAGACTCCACGGTGACGGCGAGCCAGAATCAAGCACACATGTAAGGAGCACGGCGATGCTCTGTAGATCCATCTCTCGGAGCCAAGGAAAAACACAGAGGGGGGGAAGGAGAGCAAATGTATTCGGTGGCTTCGTAATGTCAATGAATCACTCGGTGCCTCAGAGGTACTTCAGAGATAGTGCAACAAGTCGCATCTGCTCTGATTTAGTAACCCTTCTGGCTCGAAAACTGTTTTATGTATTTCAGCTCAGATAACATTCCTGTGCCCTGCGGTTGTTTGTGGTTGTTGTGGGAATTTAGCTTGCGCTTATCTGCGCATTGTAGCTGTTAGGACGTGTAGGGCTCAACACATCATAACAGATTAGCCTGCCTTTTACAGTTGCTCTTAAAAGCGAGCCGTGTTTCTGACTACACCGTTAGCATTCCTTTAATTTACTGGCCACTCGCTGAGAGCAGGACTTTCAGAGTGATACTGTTTTTCTTTCTTTCTGTTTCCTGTCTCTATTGCACCATGTTTATGTTACCAGTTTCCACCTCCATTATCACACTGGGCCCCGTGTGACAGCAACGGCGCCTGGACTAAACTGTGAAGTGATCAAAGATGTAACATCAAATGCTTTCGCCGTGTATTTTGCATTTTGCCCTAATGGAGGAGGCCGTGGGACGCCTTCATGGCTTCGAATGAACATTTCTCAAGTGCAAAAACCGAACCGTGACACATAAACAGAAGATTTATATCGCCGGCTTTCGCGGGAGTGTAGCATATGAATGGACTGACTCATACACCAAGAGACAAAGCAGTACATGAAAAGAGAGAAGGACTCGAGAGCGTTTGATCCGTCTCCAGAGCTCGTGCCACTCGACCCGGTCTTCAACCTCACATTTATACACTATAATCCTGTCTCTTGTGTTCCTAATCTGGGCTTTCATTTTCCCTCCTAATCCCACTTCTCACCATTTCACCTTCAGGCCATTCAGCAGAATGTTTCATGACACTTTTGTTCTTTTGTAAGCGATGTTCCACAAATTGACAGGGTGTTGAGTAACATCTTATCATGTTTGACACATCTGTTCCAGGATCCCACTCAATAAAACTGATTATGGCCGCTGTATTGTCAAGCACACTTTTATTCCTGGCCGTGCATGATGTTTTTCCACTCAGATCATTTCAAGTCCCTCGGTGGATCTCATAAAACATGCACAGGTTGTATTTCAAAAACATTAAATAGTGATAAAAGAAAATAAAGGGTAACACTTTATTTTATGGTGTCCTTGTTATATGTTACATAAACTTACTATTATAATCACAATAATGCATAATTACATGCAAGTAACCCTAATCCAAACCATAATAGTAAGTACAAGTAGTCAAATAATATTACTCAATACTTATATGTGACCCTGGACCACAAAACCAGTCATAAGGTTAAATTTGACTTTGATTTATACATATGAAAGCTCATTAAATAAGCTTTCTATTGATGTATGGTTTGTTAGGATAGGACAATATTTGACTGAGATACATCTATTTGAAATCAGAAATCTGAGGATGCAAAAAAATCAAAAAGACTGAGAAAATCACCTTTAAAGTTGTCCAAATTAGGTTCTTAACAATGCATATTACTAATCAAAAATTACATTTTGATATGTTTACAGTAGGAATTTTACAAAAAATCTTCATGGAACATGAACTTTACTTAATTTCCTAATGATTTTTGGCATAAAAGAAAAATCAAAAATTTTGACCCATGCAATGTATTTTTGGCTATTGCTACAAATATACCCCAGCGACTTAAGAATGGTTTTGTGGTCCAGGGTCACATATGTACAATTAAAATACATCTTAAAGTAAAGTGTAACCAAATAAAGTGTTTTGGACAATAAAGTTTTCTTTTTATATTGTGACTTTTTTGGTAACACTTTACAATAGGGTTCATTAGTTAACAGAACTAAGGATGAACAATATTTTTACAGCATTTATTTATCTCAGTAAATGTTAATTTCACGTTTGAACGTTGTGCTTGTTAACATTAGATATGCACTGAGAATTAACATGAACTAGAAATGAATGACTGTATTTTCATTAATATTAACAAAGAATGAATAAATACTGTAGTATATATATTGTTCATTCATGTTAGTTAGTACATTGACTAACATTAATGAAACCTTATTTTAAAGTGTTACCATTTTTTAATAAAGATAGTGAGGTATATTTTAATATTTACACTGAATATTCATGCATTTTTTACTATAGTATTGTAAAAATTTAATGTGTTGCAGTTACTAAAATCTAATGAGAAATGAAAAATATTGATTGAGAAATAAAAATATATTAAAAGATAACAGTTTGAAAAAGGCTTACAGTTGAGGTCAAAAGTTTACATACACCTTGCAGAATCTCTAAAATGTTAATTATTTGACCAAAATAAGAGGGATCATACAAAATGCATGTTTTTAGTACTGGCCTTAATAAGATATTTCACATAAAAGACGTTTACATGTAGTCCACAAGAAAAAATAAAAGTTGAATTTGTAAAAATGATCCTGTTCAAAAGTTTACATACCCTTGATTCTTAATGCGGTGTTGTTACCTGAATGATCCTCAGCTGTGTTTTTTGTTTCTTTGTTTTGTTCTTTAGAAAAATCTTTCAGGTCCCACAAATTCTTTGGTTTTTCAGCATTTATGTGTATTTTAACCCTTCCAACAATGACTATGATTTTGAGATCCATCTTGTCACACTGAGGACAACTGAGGGACTTATATGCAACTATTATTAAAGGTTCAAACACTCACTGGTGCTTCAGAAGGAAAAACAATGCATTAAGAGCCGGGGGTGAAAACTTTTGAACAGAATGAAGATGTGTGCATTTTTCTTATTTCCTCTTAATATCATTTTTTTTTTCATTTAGTACTGCCCTTCAGAGGCTATAGAAGATAGCTACATGTTTCCCAGAAGAAAAAATAAGTCAAATTTTCCCTGATCTTCAAATTCAAAAAGTTTTCACCCCCGGCTCTTAATGCACCGTGTTGTTGTTGTTTTTTTTTGTTTTGTTTTGTTTTTTTTAGTTTGAACCTTCTGTAATAGTTGCATATGAGTCCCTCAGTTGTCCCCACTGTGAAAAGATAGATCTTAAAATCATACAGTCAATGTTGGAAATGATTCAAATACACAAAAATGCTGAAAACCCATAGAATCTGTATTCTATGGATAAATATATAAATATTTATTTTTATTTTTTTTTATTTTGGAGTGTTACAGTATGTGATTTGGTCCTGTTTTCATGAGATGCAGCTCACATTTTCTACAAAACCTTTCTTTTTCTTCTGCCCTTTAAACATTCTCTGTCTCACAGATATCACATTTCCATATTTTTACATATATTATTATATTCACTGTTCTGTAAGGCACTTTGCTTCTCCCCACAATGCCATAGAAGCACTGAACCTGCACTTAAATATTTGACATTTCTGTTTATTTACACAACCTGCTTCTTCACTGATTACACTGAATATGAATATAAACATGTACTGAAGCGATATCTAATTAGAGACCATATATTTATATGAGATTCTCCTCAACAAGCGCTTTGTTTATTCTCTTCCTCCGATATTATTGTGCCACGTCCTCTTCATTCCCCAGGCTGATATCAGCTCTCAGGGTTTAAAGCATCCTGGCTCCACGCTTCTGTTTTATCAGACTGTATATCAGTTTAGTGGTCTCCACCCCAGCTGATATGGCTGAAGGTGTTGCTGTCGTGTAACCCTGCTGATAGCAGGCAAGATCTGCCTACTGGATGGAGTTTGACTTTTATATTTGTTTGGATTTGCCCATCTGCGGGAAATGAGGCTCTGTGATTTATAAGGACTATCTCTCGTCTTCATCTGATATTTAATGGTAATATTCAGACCGAAGGAGCCTAAGACGTGGAACGGGTCTGAAGCACGGCTCTAGTAATGAGATCCTAGGTGTGGAATGTGGTGTTTTACTAAACAGCAGCATGCCTGTTTTAGTGTGGGCTTATTTTGACTGGGTTTAGGCCTGCCTGGACCTGCAGGACGAGCAGCAGGGCTCTAAGAGGAAGCACCCACAGCAATACTAAATACATGAGTCTTTGTGCCTGGGGCAATATGCGCCCTGTCTGTCTGCGACAAATGCTCACGCACTCAGACGGATCAGGTTACAGCACCAAGAAATCTGCATGTCTCTCTCTTTGTCCCAGTTTTCAATCCTTATCACACTCTTTTACTCACAGTCTATGGTGATCTGTTTTTCTCACTCCTACCTATTTATCTAAGATCCTTAGATTCGTTGCAGTATAATTTAGCATAGAATGAAGGCAATAAGAGTGGTTTTGTTTTCAAGTGGCTGTGCTATATATATAGCATATATATATTGAATTTATAAAAATGACCCAGTTCATGACCCAGTTACCGGAATGATCCACAGCTTTTCTTTTTTTGTGATAGTTGTTCATGAGTCCCTTGTTTGTCCTGTACAGTTAAACTGCCCACTGTTCTTCAGAAAAATCCTTCAGTTCTCACAAATTCTTTGTTTTTTGAGCATTTTTATGTATTTGAACCATTTCCAACAATGACTGTATGATTTTGAGATCCATTTTGTCACACTGAAGACAACTGAGGAGCTATTACAGAAGGTTCAAAGGCTCACTGATGCTTCAGAAAGAAAAACATTAGGATAACTTTTTGAATTTGAAGATCAGGGTAAATTAAACTTATTTTGTCTTCTGGGAAACAGAAGGGCAAAAATATGGCAAAACGAGAAAAATGTACACATTCATTCTGTTTAAAAGTGTACACCTTAATGCATCATTTTTCCTTCTGGAGCATTAGTGAACGTTTGAACCTTCTGTAATATATTTATTACAATTACATTGTTTGTTTGTTTGTTTGTTTGTTTTTGTCTTTTTTTTTATTAATTCCCATTCACATTTATCCCATGTCCCTCTCATCTTGGTTAAATAAACCAAGAAAAAAAGCAGCAGCAGCAAAAAAACAAAAAACAAAAAAAACAATTCTATCTAATAATTTAACAGTATAATCAATATTCTGTTTATTAAAGCCAAGTATGAATCTCATCAAGTTAGTGTTTTAAGCTTTTTACATTTATTCCAAAGTAATAAATAATTTGCAGTACCAATTTCAACAATATATCCTATTTTATTTGTGAACTTACGTTCAGCTATTCTTTTTAATAGTTAACTTTCAACTCGTTTTTAAAATTTTCCTGATCATCAGTCATCAAAGCTCAGTAAATATTGGTCACGTTGGATATTATTGGTCATATTAAATTCACTTTAAATTTCACCAAACTGATTACTCACTAAAACTCCCACTGATCATGTTTTCATGCCATTTCAAGTCTTATTTTGATGTAACAAATTGGTTATATCTAAGTGAGTTGTTTACTTATTTTTTAAATTAGTCTTCCCATTAACGCCATTATATTGTTCTTTCAGACTGATTTGTGAATGCAGAACACACACAAACACACGAGACGGGATTTATCGCATGAACCAACCACAGCCAATCATAACCTGTCATATCCAGTCTCACATGACTTTCCCCCATTCATTCTCAATTACCCCCCATCAAACTCACCGCACGCTTTAGGGGGTCTGTTAAAACTCAATGGGCTCAGAGAAGGCGAGAGATGTGGACTCCTGCTTTTAACTTTACCTGCTGGTGTTGCTGTTGAACAATGTTTCTTTAGAAAAGCGAGTGATTTATACAATTTTTAATGTTATGTAAGATCTTATATAAGATTCATACATTATATTCCAAGTCCTAAGACTTGTACGCATATTCATTTTTGGTTTTCATTTTCATTTTCACTGTTCTAGGTGGGCAGAACCCAGACTACATGCTTCACGGCACTGGAGTCAAGCCTGGAACGGATTCAAAGAGACCCCAAGGAGGGGACGGGTCCACTGTGGCCCCAGAAGATGCTGCTCGCTTTCTTAGCTGCTACTGCTCAGGCCACTGTCCCGAAGATGCCACGAACAACACCTGCGAGTGAGTACACCGTCCTGCTGTTCACACCAGCCACTTTCCACTTCCTCTAACTTCTCACCTCAATGCAAACACTGTGATTAAATGGTCTTTATGCCTTTACGCAGGACAAACGGCCAGTGTTTTGCTATCATTGAGGAGGATGAGCACGGCGAGGCTATCCTCACCTCTGGCTGCATGAAGTATGAGGGCTCCCACTTCCAGTGCAAGGTAATATATGAAAGGGAGAGTGAGGAATAAATGTTTAAGTGCTGAGGCATTATCATTGACTGTGTGGTTATTGTTGTCTAGGACTCTCCTAATTCTCAGACCAGACGGACCATTGAGTGCTGTTCCACTGATTTATGTAATAGAGACCTTCAGCCCACACTTCCACCTCCTATTCCTGGAAGTAAGTTGCACGTCATTTAAGAAGAACCTAAATATTATAAATATATGTATTTGTGCCTATATGTACAGTTGAAGTCAAAAGTTTACATACACCTTAAGAGGGATCGTACAAAATGCATGTTATTTTTTTTATTTAGTACTGACCTGAATAAGATATTTCTCATAAAATACATTTACATATAGTCTACAAGAGAAAATAATAGTTGAATTTATAAAAATGACCCTTTTCAAAAGTTTCTGTACACTTGATTCTTAATGCTGTTGTTACATGAATGATCCACAGCCTTTTTAGTTTTTGTCTAGTGATAGTTGTTCATAAGTCCCTTGTTTGTCCTGAACAGTTAAACTGCCTGCTGTTTTTCAGAAAAAATCCTTTAGGTCCCAGAAATTCTTGCATTTTTGTGTATTTGAAACCTTTCCAACAGTGACTGTATGATTTTGAGATCCATCTTTTCACATTGAGGGACAACTATTACAGATAGTTCAAACGTTCGCTGATGCTCCAGAAGGAAACACAATGCATTAAGAGCCAGGGAAGTGAAAACTTTTTGAATTTGAAGATCATGATAAATCTGAACTTATTTTGTATTCTGGGAAACATGTGAGTATCTTCAGTAGCTTCTGAAGGGCAGTACTAAATCAAAAAAATCAAAAATCAATAAAAAAAATGTAAAGATGTATCTTCATTCTGGTCAAAAGTTTGCAACCCCAGCTCTCAATGCATCGTGTTTCCTTCTGGAGCATCAGTGAGCGTTTGAACCTTCTGTAATAGTTGCATATGAGTCCCTCAGTTGTCTCAGTGTGAAAAGATGGATCTCAAAATCATACAGTCATTGCTGGAAAGGGATCAAATACACATTTGTGGCATCATTCAGGTAACAACACAGTATTAAGAATCAAGTGTATGTAAACTTCTGAATGGGGCCAATTTAAATTCTAATATGCTGATTTGGTGCTGAAGAAACATTTCTTCTTATCAATTTCTCATTGTAATCCAGAGCCATCGTTATGGAACGCCCACTTGCTGGCCTTCCTGATCTCTGTGACGGTGTGTTGCTTCACTTTGGTAGCCATAACTGTGGTGTGTTACTACAGGTGAGACTTTTATTTCATAATGACATGTTTATCCAGCTGAAATGAATGAAAGATGCACCCCAGTCTGTTAATTATTGACCGGCACACTGATAACACTGGCACACCTGTTTAAGATAGTCGAGTAAATTTAGCACCTTTTATGCTTGACCTTAATGCTCGGATATATACTGTAGCCCTTAGTAATAAGTTACTGATCCCTTCATGGAAGGCTTCTGTGATGTAACATCATATTGAAGGTGATTATATGCTCTGTGTGGCTGTTTGATCAGGTATAAACTGCAGACAGGACGGAGACGGTACCAGAGAGATCTGGAGCAAGACGAGGCCTTCATTCCTGTAGGAGAGTCTCTCAAAGATCTTATTAGTCAGTCCAGCACTGGCTCCGGTTCTGGGCTCCCCCTGCTGGTGAGGAACTATTTCAGAACATGTTTTTTAAAATAAGAATGGGGTTTGAAAGGTCAGTGAAAACAAATGTTAAAAATTGTGGTTTCTGGTTATAAAAATGAATACAGTTAAAAAAATAAATATATAAAATGTCAGGTAAAACATAGAAATTTCTTTAGACAGTATAAATGTTTGTAGTTATGCTCAGATCTTTGATCTTTTGCAACTTTTGTCGGTTATGATACGTTATGATATGATACGATAGTTGTCCAATTGTTGATTCACAGGTCCAGCGTACAATTGCTAAACAAATTCAGATGGTACGTCAAATCGGGAAGGGGCGGTATGGAGAAGTGTGGCTTGGTCGCTGGAGAGGAGAAAAGGTGGCTGTGAAAGTGTTCTTTACCCGTGAAGAGGCCAGCTGGTTCAGAGAGACTGAGATTTACCAGACAGTGCTCATGAGGCACGAAAATATACTCGGTAAGTTTTAACACAAAAAAGACCAAAGACTATGAGTAGGGAACCCCATTACATATTGTATATATGCATTTTAGTTATTTGCTATTATTAAGATCAATGTACACATTTTAATTTTATTCAAAATAGTGTTAATTTTGTTAATGAAAACTATGATGAAATATGTTCGCTGATGAGCTTTGAAAAAGTTTTTGACAGTAAGATTTTTAATGTTTTTTAAACAAGCCTCTTTTGCTCAGCAAGCCTGCATTTATTTGATCCAAAATACAGTGAAAGCAGTAATATTGTGAAATATTTTTACTATTTAAAATAACTGTTCTATTTGAATATATTTTAAAATGTAATTTATTCCTGTGGTCAAAGCTAAATTTGTTGGCATCATTACTCCAGTCTTCAGTGTCACATGATCCTTCAGAAATCATTCTAATATGCTGATTTTCTGCTCCAAAGCATTTTTTATTATTATCAGTATTTAAAACAGTTGAGTAAATTTTTTCAGGATTCTTTGATGAATGGAAGGTCCGAAGATCAGCATGTATCTGAAATGAAAAGCTTTTGTAACATTATACACTATACCATTCAAAAGCTTTCATGCATTCATAGAAATAAATACTTTTATTTAGCAAGTATGCTTTAAATTGATGATAAAGACATTTATAATGTTACAAAGGATTTCTATTTCAGATAAATGCTGTTCTTCTGTGCTTTATATTCATCAAAGAAACCTGAAAAAGTTCTCCTCGGCTGTTTTCAACATAATTTTTTTGAGCAGCAAATCAGAATAATAAAATGATTTCTGAAGGATCATGTGACTGGAGTAATGATGATAAAAAATCAGCTTTGAAATCACAGGAATCAATTACATTTTATAAATATATTCAAATAGAAAATAGTAAAAAATTTCAAAATATTACTGTTTTTGCTGTACTTTGGATCAAATAAATGCAGGCTCGGTGAGCAGAAGAGACTTATTTAAAAAACATTTTACTGTCCGAAAACTGGTAGTGTAATTGAGACTATGAGAAGATGACAAAAAGGTCAATAAACAATAATTGTGACTATCAACATGCAATATCGTTGACGATAAAAGACGAGACTAAAATGTTTTTTTGTTTTTGTTTTTTTTAAATCAAAAACGATTTTTATTTTCGTCTGAAAAAAGGAGACAAAATATTGCGGATTGCTGTACATGCCTCTACTATGTGAGTAATCATGTGTGCGGTTGCCAGATATCAAGAGATCAAATCTCCAAATCAGAGCTTCTCTGTTATAAGGATACATTACCCGTGTTTTGATTAATTTTTGCAATCTGGCAACCACACTTCTTTGCGTAAGCACCAACAATGATCTGAAAACACACAATCAAGTAAGATGGCAATTACCGATCTCCATGTGAGTTGTTCGGCTTAAATTAAAGTGTCATTCAGCATTTATTATGTAAAAATAAATTCTCAAATGACAACAATCAATTTGTGATTATACTTTTGAGCACAAATTGTTTTTTTTAATCCATTTAAACATTATACAGCATGACAGAAATGTTTTATTGACTAAAACTAAACTGAAAAGCTCAGACATTTAGTCAGCTGCAACTTGACTAAACAAAAACAGGGCTAAATATGATCACTAAACATTATATTTGACAGGACTGAGACTAAAACTAATTTAATAGATGGGCTAAATTTAAAAAATGGCTGACAAAATGAACAATAATTCAAAGGGGCAGTAAAACATTTAGCTGGTTCAAGGTAGATTTTTTTATTTTCTGCTGTGATTACATACTGCCTTTTATTTTAACATTAACACTCATTCTTCTCATCTTGCTCCAGGCTTTATAGCTGCAGATATTAAAGGCACAGGAGCGTTCACTCAGCTTTTCCTCATCACGGACTACCACGAGAACGGTTCTCTCTATGACTATCTGAAATACACCACCCTGGACACACAAGCTCTGCTGAGGCTGGCTTATTCTGCAGCCTGCGGCCTTTGCCACCTCCACACAGAAATCTACGGCACACAGGGCAAACCTGCCATCGCTCACAGAGACCTGAAGAGCAAAAACATCCTCATAAAGAAGAATGGCACCTGCTGTATCGCTGATCTGGGCCTGGCTGTGAAATACAACAGGTGAACACATGCTCAGACATGCACAATGAAGCACACTTCATTTACAGCTAAAATGCAATCATTAGTAATGTATTGATCACATAATTTGCTTTTATTTTAGTGATACCAATGAGGTGGACGTCCCTCTGAGCACAAGGATGGGCACACGGCGGTACATGGCACCAGAGGTCCTAGATGAGACCCTAAATAAGAACCAATTCCAAGCGTACATAATGGCTGATATTTACAGCTATGGTCTCATTGTTTGGGAGATGGCCCGTCGATGCGTGACAGGAGGTTAGTTGTGTGTGTGTGTGTTATGATAATGTATGTGAGGTTTTGATAATGTGCACACATTTCAAAGCATGTTTATGTCTCCAATACAGTGCCTTGCAAAAGTATTCATACCCCTTCATTTTATTCACATTTTGTTTTGTTGCAACATTATGTTAAACTGCTTTAAATTAGTTTTTCCCCACATCAATTTACACTCCATACACCATAATAATGACAAAGCAAAAAACAGATTTGCAAATTTTACAAATTTAGTAAAAATAAAACACTGAAATAAGTACATTGCATAAGTATTCATACCCTTAACTCAGTACATAGTTGAAGCACCTTTACAGCCTCAAGTCTTTTTGGGTATGATGTGACAAGCTTTGCACATCTGCATTTGGCAATTATCTGCCATTCTTTGCCTCACCTTTTCACCTCTCAAGCTCTGTCAGCTTGGATGGGGGCTGGCAGACATTTTCTAGAGTCCTAGTTGTTCCAGTCATCTTCCATTATGGATAATGGAGGCTACATGCTTCTGTGAACCTTCAGTGCAGCAGATTTTTTTCTGAACTCTTCCCTAGATCATTGCCTTAACGCAAGTCTGTCACTGAGCTCTACAGGCAGTTATCTTGAGCTCAGGACTTGGTTTTTGCTCTGATATGCATTTTCAGCTGTTAGACCTTTTCTGAGAGGTGTGTGCCTTTCTAAATCATACTCATTCAAATGAATTTGCCACAGTTTAACTCCACTCGAAGTGTAGTAACATCTAGAAGCAATATGAATGCTCCTGAGCTAAATTTCGAGTGTCCCAGAAAAGGGTATGAATACTTATGCAACGGGATCTTTTCAGTTTTTTATTTCTAATAAATTTGCAAAGTTGTTACAAACCTGTTTTGTGCTTTGTCTTTGTGGTGTATGAGATGTAGATTGATGTGGGAAAAAAAAGGTAATTCAAAGCAGTTTAACATAATGCTGCAACTAAACGTGAAAAAAAATGAAGGGGTATGAATACTTTTGCAAGGCACTGTATGTGATGGATTTGTTTTAATAATGGTGTTTTCTTTTATGTGCACAGGTATTGTTGAGGATTATCAGTTGCCATACTGGGACATGGTACCTTCAGAACCGTCCTATGAAGACATGAGGGAAGTGGTGTGTGTTAAAGGCATGCGGCCAGTGGTGTCTAATCGCTGGAACAGTGACGAGGTAAAATATAGCATTGCAGTTTAGTTCAACAGTGTTCAATTCATGAAAAAAATGTCTTATTTCAAGTTTCTTTAAATAGTAAGTTAAAAAAGGAATAGATTTTCTTACAGTATAATAATCTTCAAGTTAAAGGTCAATCACAACTGTATCTTCTCATAAATGTTTGTCAACATGTAGGCATACATTAGCCATATAATTGACCTTATTGCTAACAGATACACTGGCATTTAAAAGTTTGGGATCAGTAAGATTTTAATGTTTTTTGAAGAATTACCTTATGCTCATCAAGGCTGCATTACAGAATAATTATGTAAAATGACATAAAATACAGAAAAAACAGTAATATTGTGAAATTTTATTAACGTTTAAAATAATGGTTTTCATATATTTTTAAAATGTGTTTATTCCTACATTTTCATCAGCCATTACTCCAGTCCTCAGTGTCACATGATCCTTCAGAAATCATTCTAATATACTTTTATTATTGATGTTGGAAACAGTTATGCTGCATAATATATATATATATATATATTAGTGGTGGGCATAGATTAATTTTTTTAATCTAGATTAATCTAGATTAAATCTTGAAATTAATCTAGATTAATCTAGATTAAAATGGCTAATTTGAATTCTTCTGAAGGCATTCAGAATATGTGTGCTACCCAAATAATGACTAAAAGTAAGTCTTTGAGAACGGGTTTCTCAAGCCAGGTGGCGCATTAGACCAGGCGCTCATCTCCTGTTTCCAAAATGCATTACAAACTGCTTGACAATTGCATTTAAAACACAATTAACTATACAAACTTGTGTAACCAAGTACTTCTGCGCAAAAGGCTGTACGACGTGCGCGTTCCAGTAAAATATACAGGCACGCGGGTATGGATAGCCTATCTGCGTGCATCTTCCAATAAACTGCGTTGCTTTTAGAAGCGTCAATTCAGTTGTTGCATATAGTATAATGTCTTTATTTCGGGATTATCAAAGTAAATTATAACTCAAACTTGAGATTTTACTGGGGCACAGCAGATTTTCACTGGGGCACGTGCCCCAGTAAAAAGGGTCTAGCAACGCACGCACCTGCCCTGAAGCGGCTTCATAACTGCATCCATGTCTGCGCGTCTCATTTGATGTGGTAATTTCACAGAAGTTGAAGACTCGTTCTCGCCCCCTACATTGCAATTCAACTAGATATACGTCATCCGCGCTAAAATATCAAGGTGAAAGTCATCATATCTTGCGTAGTTTAGACCCAGCTCCCAACCCAACTTTGAGAATAGATTAACGGCGATATTTTTTTTATCGCGCGATATGAGTCTCACGTTAACGCAGCACGTTAACGCCGATAACGGCCCACCACTAATATATATATATATATATATATATATATATATATATATATATATATATATATATGGTTGCACGGTATACCGGTACTACGGTAGTATCGCGATACTAAAGCTTAAAACTACCCGCGAGATATGTTGTACGGCAGGAACACTGTTTAAAACGTTCACATGCACGCCAGCAGAAACATTACGTTATAAGTCTATTGCAAAAATGTCTTTCTGCTGTGCTTTCTGTAGTAGGCTACAGGCTGTCTCTACGCTTTATATGGTATTCAGTGTTTCCCGACGCTTCAATTCAGTTTGAAATGAGAAGTTGCACGCGCACGTCGTTGTTCATGCTGCAGTTTATCAGAAGAGAGGGTCAGATTCACACCGTCTTAAGTTATTTAAAAACAGCAGCTTAAGAATCAATTATTCAACATAAAAATATTTTAAAAGAAAGTATTTTCGTATTTTTATTCATTTGCCCACTCTTAGAACACGTGTAATAAGTCGTTTCTGGAATCATCTTTGCCAGCACGAATGCAATTCCGTTCATTAACATAGTGGCTTTGCACTTGGTTGGATTGGTATCAATCATTGTATATATATTTTTTCAACATTATAAATGAATACGTTTTAAAATACAAGCTGATAACTTGGAAATTTCAAGATATGCGAGCAAAAAATGCTCCTGACAGTTCAGCAAGACGAGCAAGATGTTTTTGTTTCGTTTCTGTGTTCGAATCCAAATCCGCGTTAGTTTGGGCGAATTACTGATTCACTAAGCCATTCAGAAAACAGTCATTTGATTCACTCCTGAATGATTCAGACGTTTTGAAAGAATCGTTTGAACGACTCAGTGATTCAATCATGAACACTGCTGCCACCTGCTGGCGGTTTTAAGTTTCCCATCATATTCAGAGTTTTGTATTTAAAACATTATTTATGCAATTATAAGTACAGTCTAAATGTATAAATACCGCATCTAAATGTCACTCCATAAAGCTTCTGTGCAGTGCTTAGATTTGTTTACATGATTTTTAATGGATAACAGTAGCCAGTCATTCATTCACATTGATAAATTGTTCAGAGAAAAATATTGTCTGTTTTCATTTACATCTTTTTATTTATGAAATTTTGATTCATTTTGTAGAATTGAACTTTAAACGAATCAATACTGCATGGTATCACGATACTACTTGGTATCATGATACTTCAACTGGTATAGTATCGTAAGTCATTTTTATGGTATTGTGACAACCCTATATATATAGATTTTTATTTATTTATTTTTTTATTTTTTCAGAATTCTTTGAATAAAAAGTTCAAAAGAACAGCATTTTTTTTTTCAAAATAGAAAAAAATAAATAAAGGTCTTTGCAAGTAAACATGTACTGACTTCAAACTATAAATGGTAGTTTGTATTGTTACAGAAGATTTCTATTTCAAATAAATGCTGTTTTTAATAAACTTTTGATTTAAATTGGCCTTTAAATATCATTGCTTTTTAACTGACTATTTAATAGTAACAATAACAATCTGGTGTTTTTTTTTTGTCTTCACACAGTGCTTACGGGCCATGCTGAAGCTCATGTCTGAATGCTGGGCACACAACCCAGCCTCTCGCCTCACAGCTCTTCGAGTCAAGAAGACACTTGCCAAAATGGTTGAATCACAGGATATCAAAATATGATCAGTTTTCCCTCCAATGCCAGTCTGAGAGAAATCATGGAGATATTTACGCTCACTTTTATGAATTATTGCCTCAGTTCCTAAACCGACCTGTGGGGGCGCTGCTGAGCAGAACACTTGCCTCCCTCTACAGTACAGCTGTAGTTCCTTGCCCTGTTGCAGTAATGCTCTTAGTGTCATGTAGCACCCTCTGCTGGACAGTATGTGCCATAACGCATCCACAAGGAACAACTGTTCTGCAGGCATTATCCCCATCGCCACCATTATTTTCCTTCTTCAGACACTCTTTTATATTTTGGGAGAGAATTGAAACGCATATGGTGCTTTCTGTGAAAGCTGTGTTTTATGGTACGTCTGTATGGAGGAGTGGCATGCTGCCAGCAGTAATGGAGCTTTTTGGGAGAACGCGACTTGAGAGGTGGACATATTTGGGGTGATATTTGGACTAAACCCCCGAACTTGGAATATGCTTGTGGCTGTAGTGTCTCAAAATGGCAACTCATGTGCAGATGTGGCCACTGAAACATCAAGAGTGAACGCACCCTGTTTAATTCAAATTATATGTATGTATAAAAACAAAAAAATGTCCCGTTAACTACATATTGATATTTTAAGTAATAGCCTTTTTGAAAAAAATATTCCTTCTGCTTTCCTTCCTGAGAAGTCTCTCCATTAGATGTCCAAATACAAAACTGAGTGTTAGCAATAAGGTTTTCTAATTGAAATCATCTCTTTTTGTTAAAACCTGGAATGTATTCACGGTTAGGATTAGAAAGTTCAGGTATAATGACAGGAGTGATGTGATCATTACTCCAGCTCTGGCCTGAAGAAATGAAGTAGCGCCAATCAAATATTGCCAACACCGCCGTCATGTTAAGATTTATTCATCTAGACGACATGACTTTCAATCTTGCTGATATTGCAGGTGTGTCGGTGCAGATGTATGCCCACTGCTCCCGAATGCCTCATAAACCTTGTTGTATTTTATCCAATAGCCTTCGAGTCAACCTCACTATATCACATCTGATTCGTCAGTGTCAGATAGGATTGCTGTTTTCAATGCCTCATTTAAACAGATTTGCCTTGAATCTAATGTTGTGATGCTTGGGAATCATATGACTCATAAATGTCTAATGTGATAGAATAATGCAAATGCATGTGCTATTTATTCATGTCATGTCATATAGTATGAATTACTGTGGTAAGATATTTTTACTTGCAGGACTATTAACACTGTTCTTGCAACTGACATTCTCAATGTTTTTACAGAGCAGCTCAACCTTTCGAACACTAAATTTACGACTTTAAGGTGAAATTCTACGTTTAATGACTTCCTATGAAAGTGTGGGTGTGAATTATCATTATTTGTCATTGTTATAAAGTGTAAAATTAGACAGGCAACTTTAGGTCACCTTTCATTTACATGAAAAGATTTTTTTCATAAACAAATGTATAGTCCCAAATTAAAACACATTGCATTATTAGCACTTGTGGAAAATAACCAGGGTTCTTTGCCTCAAAAAAAACAAGTTGGTCATTCCTGCCTTCAAAAACTTTGAACCTTTGCATTGAAGATTCAGATCTTCTATTGATTGTGTGTCTTTTCTTATTACCTATTCTGTCCATTACAATCATGCCAGTTACCTTGTAAAATCACATTTGAACTAATTTAAGCTCATCTGTCTAGATAAATGACTACACAATGTTTTTGTCTTAATGTTTTAATGTGTAAAGAAACATGTAAAATGGCCTGAATAATATGAACTTTTTTTTAATGTGCACAACATCTGGTTTTAAGAAAGGTGCCTTATGTTTACCAAGAAAAGCTGTTCTGTACACAGGATTAGTCAATGTATCAATTTTTAAGTAAATTACCTTATTTTAGTACACAATCATTGTTTTTTGTTTTTGATTGACATTTTGCATTGAATGTGATCATTTGAATGCATGCATGTACAGAGTTTAGCTCACTATTGGTACCTTTTGTTTATTTATATTTCCTCATAGGAACTGGTTTCCAAAATGTATACCTTGCTGTATGTGTCTGTTATATATCTACCTTCCCCATATTTCTTTAACTTACCTTGTTTTCTCAGTATTTCAGAGTCAGTTTACAAAACATAGTATTATTTTTGCATCTTCAAGAAGTGGCTGCCTGCATACTAAATACAGCATGTCTGACGGTGACGCACAGAGCGTCAGACTCAAATGTATCCTCCCATGTCTTCGTCACTCACCCAGTTCTCTTCACAGCGTGTCCTTGTGTTCTGTAATGAAGAGCAATAGTCCAGACAGTGTGTTGTCCCCAGGCTGCGCTTTTCGTAATGATCCATGCATCAATTCTAAAGTAACTGTCTCCCCTTGCCGAAGCTCTAGCAGGGAGGCTCGGCTCACCGGTCCCCTTTTTCCCCCTTGTTCCTGTCTGATGGAGGCCACTGGAATTCCACTGCGCTTGAGTACAGCCAATGAAACACCTCTCTCAAAGTCTAAGGTCACTAAAAAGAGATAGAATCCAGTCTCGGGGGCCTGGAACACCCCTGATGTGGGATTAAAAGTACCACCGTAGTTTACAGCCATGTTTTCCGATGTGAGCTCCCTATTTGGTCCTCTTCTGTAGTCCAGGGTTGTGATGAACACCACAGGGGAATGTGGTGGCTGAGCATTTTCTGATTTTAAGGTAAAAAATATAATTTTCAGTTAGAGAAAATATGCTTTGTCATGATGTAGTTTTAATATTGTCCACTGAGGGGCAGTGTTGTTGTATGTACACTGTACAGGTCTTCATTCATGTTCAAAACTAATGGCAAATGAAATAACCGTATTAACAAAATCTCTTACCTATTTCTATGTATCTTTTACTTCGCCCACTTAAAGACTTTTCTTCTCCTTTGATCAGGTCTTCTTGCCTTTGGCTCCCCCTTCTTCTCTTTCCTTCTTTCTTTCTCACCAGCCTCCAGACTTCATCCAGATTCAGACTTCTACTCGAGCTGGCTAGTTCTTCTGTATTACTGAACAGTTTTTGAAACATTCTCAAATGGTCCTCTAGGTTCTGACGTAGGGATGCTATATCTGCTTGCAGTTCCACAATGGAGCCACCAGGGGGCTCAGTGCAGTTGCCACAGCGCTCTTCCAATATGGTTATCCTACTTGCTAACTGCTCCACCTCTTTTCCTAGACTCCAGAAGTCACTGACTGAGTAGTCTGCATCCTCTTCTCCAGTCGAAGAGTCTGGTAAAGAGAACTGGTAACTTTCAGGACCTCTCTGCTGGATATTTGTACCTGTCTCTTCTAAGTATGTCACCGGGTCATCGCTATTCATCTCATCTTTATCAGGATGCTTTTTCCGAAGCGAGGCCAGAATCCTATCTTGTGTTTCAATCTTTTGCTGCATAACATCCATTCTCTGTAAAAGATCTGGAATACTAAGCTCATTCTTTTGACTATTTGACCAGTGTGAGAATTCTAGGACCTCCTCTCCGAGGAGCACTTCTAGGACATCAGAGTGGCGTATAGCATCATTCAGGAGGGAAGAGAAGGCAGATGATAGGCCTTGAATTGCATTTGACTTGTCTTCATCTCGTTGTCTCAGGCCTCCGATCTCATGCTTGCTGTCCAGGAGTGAAGCCTGTAGCTGGGACATACTGTCTTGAAGACTCCTGCTTCTGCCCTGCTCAAAGGCCAATGATTCTTTTATATTCAGCAGGCCCTGATGAAGATCCTCCATCTCGGTAACCTGATTCCTTTCTAGATCTGCCTCCTCAAGTGCAAGTCGGTTCTGTTTTGCTAACTTTGTCACATTAGCCACCTCTAGTTCCAACCTGGCCAGTGAACTGCCAATTGACTTACAGCTACAGGCTTGCTCGCCAAATACCGAATCATTTTTTTGTAATTGTTGATAGATGTTGTCCAGGTAAAAATCGATTTCTTTCAACTGACCCTCGTGTGCACTTAGGTTAGCTGTGAGCTCAGCGATGCTGTTGAGCACCCTGACACGAGTAGCCTCCACCTCCAGACCTGTCTCTGCAAAGTGGACCTCAGTGCGTTGTTTGACCTCTTCTAGGCTCTGTCCCAGGTTCAGTTGGTCTCTTTGCAGAGCCCGGACTGCTCTATCAGAGTCCTTAGACATCTCAGACAAGCTGCTGAGCTTCGCAGAGTTACTTTGTGCCTTCTCATCTAGACGAGTGATGGCCTCCCACACTCCTGATGCCTGTGTTGGCTGGGATCCACTTGGATTGACAAACTCAGCACGTTCTCTCTGCAGTGCTCCTTCTAGCTTTCTCTGGCCGAGTCTCACCTCCTCAACCAAATCGGTTAGAGACTGGAGATTCACCTGTTGGTATAACAAAAATACATTATTTATTAATTTATTCACTCTTTTAATGTGTAAGATTTTTGACTAGATATTTATAGAAAATGCATGACCTGTGCATCCTGACTTTGACTGATCTGATCATCCATCTCTTCCTTCAGTTTTGTTAGGTTGTGTTTCAACATTTCTTGCTGGGTCTGAAAGGCCCTTTCCATCTGGTCTTTCTGTGCATCCAGTTGGGTTTTCATTTGACTGATCTGGAGATGGCTGTACTCTAGTCTCTTCTCAACAGGTTCACTATGTCCTTCAACCCTTCTGAAGGACCTGTTGTCTTCTTGTTCCATCCGCAACTGCTGCAAGTCCTGAGACAATGCGTCCACCTCTCTAGACAGATGCTTCAGTGTTTGATTAAAGCTTTCTAGCACTGGTTGAAGCTGACTCATCATAGTTGACATTAACTGATGCATTGACAGCAGAATGGACGAATCAAGGAACGGCAAAGGCTGAGAGGTAGGGATCCCTTCTCTGGCACCTGGAATATTGATAACAAGCCACTCTTAATCAGTTCACTTCCAGAATAAAAATGTACTCCCCTCCATGTTATCTAAGATGTTAACGTGTTTCTTTCTTCAGTCAAAAAGAAATGTAGATTTTTGAGGAAAACATTCCAGGTTTTTTCTTCATATAGTAAACTTCAACGGGGTTCAACAGGTTGAAGGTCCAAATTTTTCAATGCAGCTTTAAAGGGCTCTACATGATCCCAGCCAATGAATAAGGGTCCTGTGTAGTGAAGCGATATGTCATTTTCTAAAAAAGGTTTACATACTTTTCAACCAAAAATAATCATCTTGCACTAGCTCTGCGCTCATGTAGCGCACTTTGAAGCTGCATTGAAACTGCAATTTAGACCTTCAACCCGCTGATCCCCACTGAAGTCCACTATATGAAGCAAAATCCTGGAATGTTTTCCTCAAAAACCTTAATTTTTGTTCGACGGAAGAAAGAAAGACATGACCATCTTAGATGACATGGGGGTGAGTAAATTATCAGGAAATTGTATAGGCATATTGATTCATAAGAGCCACAGAAATACCTTTAAATCGGTGAGCTCATGCGGACAGTCTCCCTGCCAGAATCCTAGTCCCTAGAGGATATCCCTGTGGTGGAGCTGTTATCAGGAATAGCCCTTTCCTTACAGGCCTCCTAAACAGACATCTCACTGTTGCTGAATATCTGACTAACTACAGCTAATGCATTTTTGATGGATATTGTATTATAGGCTTCATTTGCATTTAAACAGAATGAGCTCAGTGGTTATAGATAACATTTTCTATGAATGAGGCTAGACTCCAGGAGAAGCAATAAACCTCTTTCCAATCATCTATTCTATGACTCATCTTGAGCATGTGGTTCACTGATGACTTTTTGCCCTGTCTTCTTCCGTCTGTGGGTGATTACATCATTGTGGAGTTTGTTTATAAGAAAGAGAGGATATCCTCAAGAAGACGACGTCATTATGTAAGTAGTCAAGCATTTCACTTCTGGATTGTGAAATCAGTCTACATGTTTTTCCTGTGTGCTTAGGTCTGCTGGCCAAAGACTTGGCATCTTACCAAAAGGAGTCTGGTTTGGTGAATAACCCTTAATGGGAGCCTCCTGTATGGGTTTGTCAGCCCAATTTGCATCCTCCAATTGGTCAGTCTCCATTTTACCTCCTAGAGAAGAACAAAAACATTTTGTTTGGAGGGAGAATGTGGGAAGGAAGTTAAGTGCAACATTTAGAGTTCGAGGGTAAATACTGGGCCCACGCTTATGCCCAGTTGAGAGGGGTTATTTTAGACGTTAAAGATTTTCAGACATCTAATCTAGAAGATTACAGTGCTTAAAATACTTCACGAAAGTTATATTTAATGTCCCAATATTACAGAATATTATGAAACCAAATATTATTTTTACTAAGAATGCTTTTTTTTAATGATACGAGGCTTAAAATGTTTGGCACACATGAGAGTCTTGTAAACAAACACATTGAGTATAAGTAAGTTTTTGTTTTCTTTCCGCAAAAAAGTATTCTTGTAGCTTCATCAGTTTATCCACTGATGTCACAAGGACTATTTTAACAATGTTCTTACTACCTTTCTGGGCCTTGAATGTGGTAGGACCATTGCTGTCTATGCAGGGTCAGAAAGCTCTTGGATTTCATCCAAAATATTTTATTAGTGTTTCTAATTTGAACAAAGGTCATACAGGTTTGGAGTGACATAAGAATGAGTAATTAATAAATTTTCATTTTTGCGTGAATGATCCCTTTAAGTTGTTGTTATTCTTAAACATGATTGTTGTTTTTGTGTGCAGGCTTAAGGTACTGCTTCTCAAGCCATCCAGTGCCAGCTGACTCTCCCTTTCCTGTTGAAGGACACTCACTGAGCCAAAGGCCTGCTAGATATTTCCTCTGTTTGTCAGAAAGGTTGTTTTAAAAAGCAAACTCTCAGAAAAAGAAAAGGTATGAAAGGTTAAAGGTAAAGCCAGCCTTGCTCAAAACAACAGACTTGCCTGAACTGCCATTGTCATTAATCTCAGACTTGAAAGCATGCTTCTCATCCTCTGGGGGTTTGTCTGGAAAATAAAGATAGAGAGGATGCAACAGATGAGTCACCAAAACTGGATGGGCTACTGAACTGATGTGTTCCTCTGAAAGTGGCCGAAGACTGTATACGTATGCTTTTGTTGAGTAAAAATGTCAGAAATGGATCATATTTGCATGTAATTTTACCTTTTTCCAAACAGTTGTGTCCTCCATATCCTGGGCAACACTTCCAGTGCATAGAAGATAGTGCTATCTGCTTCTGCTTGTATACAGGCCTTGACGACTGCCTATACCTGATCATCATCAATATCATCCAGAAAGCAAAGCAAAGCAGAAATGTAAGATCTAAGTAGGGCTGCCATGAGTCCTTGATTCAATTTGAGTACTCGATTTAAAAAATCTGAGATCGTTTTGCCTGTGTCGGGTAACCGGCAAAATACTGGAAGTGGTGCATTCCACGGAAAATCATTTTTTAAACACATTATTAGACCGTTTTCCAAGGCTGTGTGCGTGAGAGCGTTACGTAAGAGCGGCTCAGTTTACAGCAAATGCTGCTCCACAGAAACTGTTATGTGTTCACATCAAACGCGAATTTAAATATTTGTGCGAGTAGATTACATACAAAGTCAATGCGAAGACAAGAATAGAGGCGCATTCACCTCTATATAAACCCTCTAAAATAACCCTTCTCAACTGGACAAATGCGTGGGCCCAGAATGAAGCGAACTGCGTGACGTGTTTGCTGCAAACACGTGATATTCGCCTCTATTCATCTTCTGGCAAGTTGAAAATTTTCAGCTTTAGTGGAAAATTTGCATGATGCATTCTCGTGCAAGCCAATCAGGGAAGAGCTTATGGACAGGTCTGGTTGACTTAGAAAATGGAAGAGAACATTACTGTAGCCTGAAATTTATATGATAAATAATCCCAAAATAAAAGTTTAAACCCTTGCACTGCGTTTACATGTTTTGATGTCCACATATTCAAGAAATGACATTGGCTGTAGCATTTCTGTCGTAAAGAATTGGCCAAATATTAAAGATTGTGATTCTGATTACTTGATTAGCCTAATCATCAGAATAATCGACCAATTACTCGATTACCAAAACAATCGCTGGTGACAGCCATAGATCTGAGGTTATTTGAGTTTGTGGACTCACATGAGGATTTGAGCATAAAAAACGCTTAAACAATTAAATTGGAGTATAGAAACAGTCAGGGCCGCTGCTGGCCAAATGGGTGCCCTAAGCAGAAATTTACTTTTGTGCCCCCTCCCCCAAATATTACGGAAGTTATTTTTGGTCAAAAAGGTAAATAAAGAGCGAAATAGTAAGATCAAGAGCAAGAGTTTTATCAACAAAAAAGAGTTACCTCCAATGGCTATGATTTTATTAATACAGTTGTCTGATTGATTTAATAATCTCAGAATCATACAAAAGGAAATTAAGTAGTTTTACTATGATAAAACCATGGCTATCTGCCTTTTTATCTATCTTTCTATCATATCCATGCTTGTAAATTGTGTTTTATAGAATATATAATATTTGTATTTGTCTGTATTTTTTTAAATATATTTTTATTCTGTGTTTTCACCTGTACATGCACTGTACATGTGGCAGTTTTGACAATAAAGCAGACAAGGGTTATGATGTCCACATATTTTTGTTGAGGAAATGATAGGAAAGATTATGTGGACATTTTAATTAAATGTTTGGTCAATATTAAACAAGGAATTCGATCATCATGTAAGTGTAACAACTGCATTTACCAGGCCTTTGGTGCCCTTTTCAGGCATTTCTATTAAAATTGTAATGTAAACTGTTAATTTTGTATTAGATTATGTATTTTAACACTGTTATTTAATGGCACCATATGGTCATTATTAATCAATAATCATTATTGCCTCAGTGTTTTAATATAATGCATTTTAAGTCATTTTGTTTACTTAGATCTGCTTGTATTCATATTAAGAAAGATGCGTTAGTCGTGAAATTATTACCGACATTAAAACACTATTAACGTCGACAGAATAAAATAAAGTTTCACAGGATTATGAACGTACCTAAGTGATGCACGGGCTTCATCTTGGGCTTTTTTTTCTTTCGTTTCTCGGCGCCGGACTGTTGATGTCTCTTTCCAGGACCAGGCATATTGTTCATCGATTATTATCATCATTTTTGGCCAAATAGGCAGCCGTAAACAGAGGTAAAGGCGCGTCGCTGCGCGTAATCACGTGTGCTTACTAGCCTACTCTGCGTTCACAGAAAATGCAATATATACGTTTATATTTTTGTTTATTTGTATATGTATATTATTAATATTAATTTATTATTATAATAGGCTATATAAAAACTAAAATAAATAATAATAAAAATAATAAAATAATAAAAATATATATTTTTTGAGCAGCTGGGATGGTGCCCCCCTGGGAGTTGGTGCCCTATGCAGACTGCATACTCTGCGTATAGGGAGCGGCGGTACTGGAAACAGTTATAGTTCACACAAAATGCGAAGCGAATATGAGCATCGCGTCACTCGCTCAAGATTACTTGTGGGATGTTATTTTTGCGTCACTTGCGTGATCAACCATGGTTGAGATAACTGTGATTGCTGCTTTGTACCTTTTGTGGAAGTCCTAAATACGCTGGAAAGCCAAACGCCGATGTGTTTGGGTTCACATCACCATTCAGAGGAGGATGAGTATTAATCCTGCATTTATATGTGTTTTGGAGTAATGCGAATTTGCGAGAAAGATGCTAATGAGGCGAATCTTGCGCGTTCGCGGCAAACTCGTTGCGTATTTCTCATTCATGTCGCTCGGCGCAAATTCACTTCTATTTGCGTCTTTGCATTGACTTTGTATGTAATATATTCACGGCAATATTTAAATTCCCGTTTGGTGTGAACACACCATTACAGGTGTGAAGTGTCTCAAACTCCATCTCTGCATATTGCTGTGAGTTTGAGTGTATCTGGAAATGCAGCATCTGCCATTTCATCAGATTTGTAAGCTAAATCTTTTTTAAACCTTTCTCAATATGCTATATGTAACTGTTCATCGCGATTTCAAAATAAACATTTATATCCTTGCTCTGTGTTTACACATTTTGATGTTCACACATTCAAGAAATTACAGTGGCATTTCTGTAGCATTTCTGTTGTAAAGAAATAGCTGAATATTAAAGATGAAGTGATTATGATTACTCAACTAATTTTCAGAATAATCGACAGATTACTCGATTATCAAAATAATCGTTGGTAACAGCCCTAGATCTGAGGTGATTTGAGTTTATGCGACTCACGTGATGATTTGACAGTCAGGACCTCCGTCAGAACAGGGGTTCACAGATTTCTCAGTCTGAGTTTCCGTAGCACAGAGTACGGCTGTGGTGACCATACGGTGATTTACATACGCACACCAGTTTCTGGCAGGAGAGAGGAGGTTTGGGAAGATAAAACATGATTTAAAAAGACAAGAAAGACAAGGGAAAAGTGAAACTTGAGAGCAGAGATTACAGGCAATCACAGACTGATAAAGATATATGCTCTCAAGTCCGTTTTTTCCTGTCGTATCCTTTCCAACATGCTCAGGGCTAGATATAAATCGCTACACAAACAGTTTCATATGTCATTCCATTGGCCAGTTCATTACGTTTGTTTTTAGCTTTCTGTTGTATCAGAGAGACTCTGATGAGGCTACATTGATTACAATGTCTACACATCCTCAATCTTATTTTGGCAAGTCTGTGCTTTTCCATATTTCCTAAACATATTTTGCAAAAAATGACCCAGTTAGAAAAGCTGCCACATACCACTAAAGGTATGTTTGGTGGCAGCTCTTCGCTACAAGTTGTGTAACATTTTAGTGGCCTCATTTCTCAACAGTGACGAACAGTAATTGCTGGTAACGTATAAACCGTGTTGCATGAGCACTGTTTTCATTTTAAACTGAGCTGACAGAAAAACACATAAACAGGATTTTTCATCTTTCTGCTGGCTGTGTTGTTTATGCACAGTTTATTCCCCTCACATGACTTGGATGCTTTTTTTAGACGCTGTTCATACAGCATATGCATACATATTCAAAGGTTTTATTGTGTTTCTATGGGACACATTATGCCTTTTTTTCTTTTAATTTTCCTGTATGAATGGTCATCTTTAATCTCTGTGATATTTTTGTATTTTTCAGCTGCAGCTGAGGATCAGCGTTTTTAAGATGGCTTGTCAAGGTAAAAACACTTCTATTTTCATGTCCTGCACGAACGACCCCTTACTCATGCTTTTTCAACTGACCTTCCTTTGTGCATCCGCTGCAGAAACAAAGAGATGAGATAGTGGTGGGCTGTCCTGTTTCCTCTCATTGCCACCTTGAACCATAGTCCCTTTGTCCAGTAAAACATCAGCCCCTATTCAGACACTGATTCGGTCATAGTTTGGCTGAATGCTAGTCCTGTCTGCTGCTTTATGGCTTTATCATTAATCTGTCTCCATGTACCCACATCTGAACATCCTTCATCAGTCTACCTTTCTTTCATCTCTACCCCTCTTTTTATCTCTCTTTTATTTTCCTTTAAACACTTTTGATTAGCACTCCTCCTATGTCTTTTCTGGACACAGCTGTTGCTCATATTCTTTTGTTTGCTTCAGACTAAAAGGTAAATGCCCTTGAAAACAGCTGTGGGGGTACCTGTCCTCTGCCTCAGTGTTATGCTGTACTGAGCATGCTCAGTCCAGTCTAATTCATTTCTTGTTGAATCCCACCCTTAGGAAATCAGCAAAGGGGTCCCAAAGCTGATTAGAAGTGGACATTTGCATCACAAGATCCTTCCTAAACATATAGGACCTTCATCTCAGTATGTATATATTGGATTTCACACTGTGTTGGAACGTAATACTTTCCCAGCAATTGTTTCAGATTAGATCACTGAAGCCCAACTTGTGATTTCATTGTAAAATTACTGTAATCAAGCCTCTTGGGCAAATTCATTTTAGAACAAAGGGAGAATACAATGGACGTTAGTCAGGGTGAACTGCATATTTAATATGATACTAATGAAAACAGAGCTGTGTGGGATACAAATACAGTCTGTTCAATAGTTTGTACTATTATGTACATGATCATTTACACTAAAAATATAAGATGGAAATAAATATAAAATAAAAAAATTCTAGAGCGTACACTACCAGTCAAAAGTTTTTGAACAGTATGATTTTTAATGTTTTTTTAAAGAAGTCTGTAATGCTCACCAAGCCTGCGTTTATTAAGTACAGCAAAATGTTGTAATATTTTTGTAACAGTTTTTTATTTTAATATATTTTGAAATGTAATTTTATTCCTGTGATTAAAGCTAAATTTTAGCATCATTACTCCAGTCTTCAGTGTCACATGATCTTTCAGAAATCATTATAATATCAATATTTAAAACAGTTGAGTATATTATTTTCAGGATTCTTTGATTAACAGAAAGAAACAAAGATCAACATTTATCTGAAATAAAAAGCCTTTGTAAAATTATACACTATACCATTCAGAGGTTGAAGTCAGTATGATTTTTTTTTTTTTGGAAAGGAAAGAAAGGACAGAAATTAATATTTTTATTTAGCAAGGATGCTTTAAATTGATAAAAAGTGATGATAAAGGCATTTATAATGTTACAAAAGATTATAATGTTACAAAAGAAATTCTTAAATTCTACTCAGCAGTTTTCAACATAACAATAAATGCAAATCAGAATATTAGAATGATTTCTGAAGGATTATGTGGAAGTAAAATTATGTGGAAGTGAAAAATTCAGCTTTTAAATCACAGGAATAAATTACATTTTAAAATATATTCAAATAGAAAACAGTTAAATAAATAGTAAAAATATTTTACAATTTTTTTAACAATTTTTGCTGTACTTTGAATCAAATAAAAGCAGGCTTGGTGAGCAGAAGAGACTTCTTTAAAAACATTACAAATCTTACTGTTCAAAAACTTTTGACTGATAGTGTAAATATATATATATATATATATAGTTTGAAACATGTCATTTTGACTCACCCTCTCTGTGCAGATGGATGTACAGTCTCTCTTGAGGTGGACGCTGAGTTTGGAGGATTGTCATCTAAAGGCTTTGGGATGCCGTGATGTTCATCGGACAAGGGTAGGTGAGCAGTCCCAAAGGTATGCTGTGCCCTTCCTCCAATCCCCACACCCTCTTCTTCCTCCACATCAGGGTCCCTGGCCCTCACCTCACTGTGGCAGCTCATAGAGTTCAGCACGGCCAACAGCAGTAGAGGCAGAGTTTGGGCCATCTTGCTTTCCAGAGGTACTGAAAGTGTTCCTCCGGGTGGCAGTTTTTAAAAAGTAGCCTTAAACAATCCTGGAAACTCCCCACCCCTCTCTCCCTCTCTCTCTCTCTCTCACTCTCTCTGTCCAAACCAGCCGGTATCCTCACCAGCATGCCTCTCTCTCCCCACCCTCTCAGTTCCCACTCCCCCTCGCTCCTGCTCTTGCTCTCGCTCTCCTTCTCCTTCCCTCCTCTCCCTGGACAGTATCAACACCCTCCAACAATTGGAGGAAATCTGCTGCTTGTTAACAACCTTAAATCCATGTATTGTGCTACTTGAAAAGTTCCAGCTCCCTTCCACACTCAATCTCAATCATGCCTGATGCTTGTTTGCAGGAATATGATTGAGTTTCATGTGTATACTGTTTTTACTTTATCCAAAGTGCCATTCAATCAATGTTAATTCCTTTTGCTTATTTAGTCTTTAGTTTATACACTGCTAACGCTGTACAATACAGTTAAATTCATCAATGTCCTTTGTTTAAAGCAGCTTTTGCCTTAGCTACACTTGCATAGTTTTTCAGGTAGATTGCAGGTAGGATTCTTCAAGCATCTTGGGGACACTGCCACATTTCTTCTGGATTAAGCCTTAATTTGTTCTGTTTCTTCATGTCATTCCAGACAGACAGGATGATAATGAGATCAGATCTCTGTGTGGAGCACCGACTGTTGTCAGACTCCTTGTGCAAACAAAAATTATTACAATTAATGGCAAAATGAATGTTTAGAAATGTTTCCTACTGACACACTACAGCAAAAGATTTTTTAGCTGGTAAAAATACTAGTGGCCTAAGACTTTTGCACAGTACAGTAGATCATACTACAGTGTTGTTGAATGCTTCAGTTTGACTGGCTGATGAATTAATTATTTTCAGGGAAACGCATGGGGAACGAAGTTCCAGGAAGGGTTTGACCACATTAACTGACCATATCACAAGTGAATTGCCAAATTATTTCAGTTATTTCAGTTACTGCCTACAACAGCAAAACCCAAAATGACACTGAGCTAGTAAGGACGTAAAGTAAACAATAGGATAAAAATAATACAAATAAAAATGTTTTTGCCACAAGATTATGTTTTATTATGTAAAACTGCTCTTTCAACACTTGAGTGTTTTTACGACACGTCATCAATCGGCCATATTGATGGCACTGAGCGTAAACAATGCCACTTAAGATGTAGATGTAAAGCAAGATGGCGGCGCGTGCACACGCAGCGGCTTCTCTCTCTCCCGACCAAACAGTGTTTTCGTGTTTTTCGTCCTGTAAGTCGCAGTGTTTTTGTACGTCTTCGTCACGTTTATCTGCCCTTAAGCGCGTTTATAGCCGAACATTTTTGCTCGACATCGGCAGAAACAAAGTTTTTAAATTGAACTCTGTGGACGCTGAAGAGCTGAATGATCTGGGTCTGCTCCGGAGGCCTACTCAATCACCGACCCCCACTCCTGCACCTCGCCCACAATGGAGGCGCCTCAAGCGGTGTGAGAGGAAGCAGAAGAGGGGTAAGCGCGGAGGTATCCGAGCTAGGCTAGCGGCTAGCCCACACAAACCCGCTATCCCTTCCATCGTTCTGGCCAACGTACGCTCATTAGACAACAAACTGGACTACATCCGACTACTACGTTCATCTCAAAGGAATGTAAAGGACTGTTGTGTTTTTGTGTTCACGGAAACATGGCTCAGCGACAGTGTCCCAGTCACGGGGGGACTTTGTGTTTATATCAATGACGCTTGGTGCCGCGATGCTGTTGTAGTCTGCAAATACTGCTCACCAGTGTTGGAATTTATGGTTATTAAGTGCCGGCCTTTCTACCTACCGAGGGAATATACAGCTATACTGCTGTGTGCTGTGTACATCCCTCCCACCTCCAACAACAACAGGAGCGAGGCACTATATGAACTGTACCAGCACATCAGTGAGCAGCAGACAGCTCACCCTGATGCTTTTCTCATCATGGCTGGGGATTTCAATCATGCAGACTTAAAGAGTGTGTTTCCAAAAATACAGCAACACATTGACTTTCCAACACGGGGAAATAACACTGGACCTTGTTTACACCACCCAGAGAGGAGCTTACAAAGCACTCCCCCTCCCCCACCTCGGTGCCTCTGATCACATCTCTGTTATGCTAATGCCCTCTTACAGACCGCTTGTTAAAGTCACCAAACCGGTTTGTAAGCAGGCCAGAGGGGTCTTCAGAGGCTTTACAGGACTGCTTTGACACCACAGACTGGAATATGTTTAAGCAGGCTGCCACTTACAACAACACCACTGACCTCCAGGAGTACACAGAGACTGTTACAGCCTACATTAACAAATGTGACCCTGGACCACAAAACCAGTCATAAGGTTAAATTTTACAAAACTGAGATGTATATATAATATGAAAGCTCATTAAATAATCGATGTATAGTTTGTTAGGACAGGACAATATTTGGCCGAGATACGTCTATTTGAAAATCTGGAATCTGAGGGTGCAAAAAAATCAAAATCCTGAGAAAATCACCGTTGTCCAAATTAGGTTCTTAACAATGCATATTACTAATCAAAAATTACATTTTGATACATTTACAGTAGGAATTTTACAAAAAATCTTCATGGAACATGATCTTTACTTAATTTCCTAATGATTTTTGGCATAAAAGAAAAATCAATAATTTTGACCCATGCAATGTATTTTTGGCTATTGCTACAAACATACCCCAGCGACTTAAGACTGGTTTTGTGGTCCAGGGTCACAAATGCACTGAGGATGTAACAGTCACCAAAACCATCACTGTCCGTGCCAACCAAAAGCCATGGATGACAGGGGAGGTCTACAGGCTGCTGAAAGCTCGGAACGCTGCCTTCAGAGCTGGAGACGAGGCGAGCCTGAAGACAGCTAGGGCCAACCTGTCCCGTGGCATCAGAGAGGCTAAGAGACAGTACTCCAGAGGAATATCTCGTCGCTTCAATGACAGCAGAGACACACGGAGCCTGTGGCGGGGCATACAGACCATCACAGATTACAAGCCCCCTCCACAGACCTGTGACAGCACCATCTCCCTGCTGAACGAGCTGAACACCTTCTTTGCTCGCTTTGAAGTGCAAAACAGCACCACTGCACAAAAGACCCCACCACCTCCTGGTGACCAGGTGATGACTCTGTCCCCGGACAGTGTGAGGAGATCCCTCAGCAGGATCAACGCTCGCAAAGCTCCGGGTCCTGACAACATTCCTGGTCGTGTACTGAGAGACTGTGCAGTGGAACTCACTGATGTCTTCACAGACATCTTTAACATCTCACTCTCCCAGGCTGTTGTCCCCACCTGTCTCAAAGCAACCACGATCATTCCGGTACCAAAAAAGTCATCTCCTTCCTGCTTTAATGACTACCGTCCAGTTGCACTTACCCCCATCCTCATGAAGTGCTTTGAACGGCTAGTCATGCAGCACATTAAATCTGTCCTTCCCCCCTCACTGGACCCCTTCCAGTTTGCGTATCGGCCCAACCGCTCGACCGATGATGATTGCATCGATGATGCACTCCACTCAGCACTCACACATCTGGACAAAAAAGACTCATATGTCCGAATGCTGTTCATAGACTTCAGTTCAGCATTTAACACTATAATCCCCCAACAGCTCACACAAAAACTGATCCAGCTGGGGCTCAACACCTCACTGTGTAACTGGCTGTTGGATTTCCTCACAGGAAGACCACAAGCAGTACGGGTCGGCAGTAACACATCCAGCACTATCACTCTAAACACGGGGGCCCCTCAGGGATGTGTGCTGTGCCCCCTCCTCTTCACTCTGCTGACCCACGACTGCACTCCGTCACACAGCTCCAACCTCTTCAACAAGTTTGCGGATGACACGACTGTGGTGGGTCTCATTAGCAACAGGGATGAGACAAACTACAGAAGTGAGGTGAGCCGCCTGGCCACGTGGTGCGGAGACGACAATCTCTCTCTGAATGTGGAGAAGACGAAGGAGATTGTTGTTGACTTCAGAAGAGCGCACACTCAGCATGCTCCTCTGACCATCAACGGTGCGTCTGTGGAGAGAGTGAGCAGCACCAAGTTCCTGGGTGTGCACATCGCTGAGGATCTCTCCTGGACAAACAACACCACTGCACTGGCCAAGAAAGCACAGCAGCGTCTCTACTTCCTCCACAAACTAAGAAGAGCAAGAGCACCAGCCCCCATCATGTACACATTTTACCGAGGAACCATCGAGAGCATCCTGTCTAGCTGCATCACTGTGTGGTTTGGAGCCTGCAATGCGTCCTGCCAAAAAACTCTCCAACGCATAGTCAGAGCAGCTGAGAGGATCATTGGTGTACCTCTCCCCTCCTCCAAGACATCTACAGCACACGTCTCACCAATAAAGCCCTCTGCATAGCAGCCGATCCCACCCACCCAATGCAAAGCTTCTTCAGCCTGCTGCCATCAGGGAGGAGACTGCGGAGTCTCCAGGCCAGGACCAGCAGACTGAAGGACAGCTTCACCCATCAGGCTGCCAGGAAGCTCAACTCTCTCCCTACTCTGCCTCCACTCCCCTCACTCCCCTCTTCTGCCCCACAAACTTTCTGAACTCTGACACACACACACACACACACACACACGCACACACTGACCTGCACCAGTCACTTTGTGCAGCATTGGTCTGCCAACTACCTCACCTACTCATAGACAGTTACAAGACTGCTCTGACACTTTTACACATTACAAGCTCTGTTGCACTATATTGTTTACATGTTTACATGGTTTGCACTCTCTACCATGTGCCCTTACTTGTATATTGTTTTTCATTTTATATATTATGTTTATTTGTATTTATTCTTTGTATCTAATATTACTGTTTGTATTTAATGTTTATTAGTATTTATTCTTTGTATCTAATGTTACTGTTTGCATTTAAAGTTTCTGTTTGTATTTAATGTTACTTGTATGCACCATGGGTCTGAGAGTAACGCAATTTCAATTCTCTGTATGTCCTGTACATGTGGCAGAATTGACAATAAAGTTGACTTTGATTTAACTGAACAAAACTCGCATATTTTGCTGATTATTGCTGCAGAAAAGGGTCAATTATTATCATGTTTTGGGCTGTACAAAAATTGGTCGGACCGGGAAAAACATTTGGAGTACTGTAGACTGCTAAAAGTTATAACAAATCAAGGAGAAGAGTGCAAAAAAACTGTCTGAGGAACAAAAGGTGTTTGTGGCTGGCTAAACTGAACCAGGATTTCCAGGTCAAGAATCTTGACAACATTTGTGTTTGTTCTTATAATTTCCAGTCAGGTAGGTGAAATATTAGGCTAATATCTTAATTAACACTTTTCATACGTATATTTACCACCTATTAACTTTAGTTTGTCAAAATATTGCGCACTTTTCTGCTTACTAAGTCCTTCTCTATATGATTTAACAGCTTCCACGTGTTTTTTCCCCGTGGTTTAGACAGCATAGCAGAACCACATATTCAGTAGTACATTAACCGTGCAATCCATGCTGTTGTTTACATCCAGGTATCTCCAATATGGCCGCACATCCATGGTGACGTAAGTGTAAACCCTCTATACAGACACCCGCACAGAAATGTGTTATTAGTGCCACTCTCACGATTTTATTTGTAATGTAGTTTAGCAACTTAAAAGCTACATGGCATTTCTCACTAGTGAGGTAAAAACAGCGTTGTTTTTGAACAAATTAATCCTACACACAAGCTTTTCAAGTACAAAAACCTGTCAAATGTCTTAAAAATGCTCGATGAAAAAACAATGTCTAATAATATAAGCAGGATAATTGATGCAGTCCACTGAATTATTAGGAAACAATGCTCTGATTGTTTATGATTCACCAGCTGGAAAAAAAATCCAACAACGTGGTGTTCCTCTGTGTCGTTATTATTCTATTGTGGACAAGTTTTAAAATATCTTTATCAAGTTTGCACCCCTTTTTCAGAATCTGCAAAACGTTCATTATTTTACCAAAATAAGAGGGATCATACAAAATGCTTGTTATTGTTTATTTAGTACTGACCTGAATGAGATATTTCACATAAAAGATGTTTACATATAGTCCACAAGAGAAAATAATAGTTGAATTTATAAAAATCACCCCATTCAAAAGTTTACATACACTTGATTCGTAATACTGTGTTGTTACCTGAATGATCCACAGCTGTGTTTTTTTTTGTTTAGTGATAGTTGTTCATGAGTCCCTTGTTTGTCCTGAACTGTCTTTTATAGCTTCTGAAGGGCAGTACTAAATGACAAAATATGATATTTAGGGCAAATGAGAAAAATGTACACATCTCCATTCTGTTCAAAAGTTTTCACCCCCTGACTCTTAATGCATGTTTTTTTTTTCCTTCTGGAGCATCTGAACCTTCTGTAATAGTTGCATATGAGTCCCTCAGCTGTCCTCAGTGTGAAAAGATGGATCTCAAAATCATTCGTTCAATCATTGTTAGAAAAAAATGCTGGAAAACCATTTGTGGGACCTGAAATAAAAAATAACATGCATTTTGTATGATCCCTCTTATTTTTCTAAAATAATGAACATTTAGCAGATTCTGAAAGGGGGATGTAAACTTTTAAGCATCAACTGCATAGCAATGCCATGAAAGAACCCTTTTGGGTTCACCAAAGAACCTTTCAGTGAACAGTTCTTAAAAGAACCGTTATTTTTCTAATGTCAAGAGAATTTTAATAATCTAAAGAAACTTTTTCCAATGTAGGAAACCATTTGTGCGATGGAAAGATTCCAGAGAGATTATATATTTGCATGGATCCATAAATGGCAATAAAGAACCTTTGTTTTTAAGAGTGTACATTTCATATTCCGTGGCTCAAAAATTGTGTTTGCAGAAGTTAGAAAAAAAAATGAAATAGATGTCGGCGCAAGCTATATATATGCTCGGCTTCCAGTCCAGAGATTGTCTGCAGTGATAAATGGCTGGAGTTTTTATAACACACAAGAGCCCTTGTTCTTAGCGCTGACCCCGTTCCGTAAACCATCCCTCCCGAACTCCATCTTCAGAGCAGACATCAGCTGCTCTTTCTCAGCCTGGAGAGAAAACATCCCACCTACCAAGAGGTCGCACTAGATTTAGACTGCTCGAGGTGGGGGTTTACACACAGAGAATGAGTTACTGTCAAACTAAGAAGGCATTTTCTCTGTGGTGTGGTGGTCCTCAGGGTCTCTGGCTTCACGTCTGTGCTCGACTGCCTCAACAGTGCGCAGCTCAGCTGTGACAACAAACATGGGGTCTCCTGGGCCGGACACTTGAAGCCCAGCAACCAGCTCTCAGCCTGGGCTTCACAACGAGGCTTCGTGCACTCTGACCACAGACTTCCTGTCTATTAAAATCTGTTAGGCTGACTCAACCTTGACCAGAAAAGAGCCTGTATGCTTACTTAAGAGGAGGGGGATGGTATTATCTGATCTAATTAATTATTTTTGGATGTTGAGATAAGAGAGGATTTTAGTACAAGGCATTTAAGTTTTAAAATTTAAGTTTCTAAAATAAGCATTAAACAGAAGTCAGCAACGTAAGTACCACATTCAAGCCCCAGAAAGGTAGTAAGGACATTGTTAAAATAGTCTATGTGACGTCAGTGGTTCAACCTTAATTTTATGAAGCTACTAGTATACTTTTTGTCCATAAAGAAAACAAAACTAACAATTTTATTCAGTATTTTCTTATCTTCTCGTTTACAAGAGTACCACAATATCAGCCTACATTTTTCAAACTCTGTCTTTTCATTTGCTTTACAGGAGTTGTAAGTAAGATCAGTATGGAAGCCCGTTTCCACCACTGACCAAAAAATAAAAAAAAAGGTTATTGCAACTTTTTAATCTCACAATTCTGAATTTTTTTTCTCAGAATTGCGTGATACAAACTCGCAATTCTGACTTTTCTCAGAATTTAGATATAAACTCAAGATTGAGAGGTATAAAGTCACAATTGTGTGATATACAGTCAAGCCTGAAATTATTCATACACCTGGCAAATTCTGACTTAAAGTTACTTATATTTAACCAGCAAGTTTTTTTTTAATTGAAATGACACAGGCTTCACCCAAAAGATAATAAGACGATGTACAAGAGGCATCGTCAAAAAAACAATTTCTCTGCTTTTATTTACATTTGAACAAAAAGTGGCATGTCCAAAATTATTCATACCCTTCTCAATAATCAATAAAAAAGGCTTTATTGGCTATTACAGCAATCAATGCTTCCTATAATTGCTGACCAGCTTTTTGCATGTCTCCACTGGTATTTTTGCCCATTCATCTTTAGCGATGACCTTCAACTCTTTCAGGTTGGAGGGTCTCCTTGCCATCACCCTGATCTTTAGCTCCCTTCACAGATTCTCAATTCTGATTCTCAAAAGAGTGAGGACTCTGGCTGGGCCACTGCAAAACGTTAAAGGAACACTCCACTTTTTTTGGAAATAGGCTCATTCTCCAACTCCCCCCGAGTTAGTAAGTTGAGTTTTACAGTTTTGAAATCCATTCAGCCGTTCTCCTGTTCTGGCGATATCACTTTTAGCATAGCTTAGCATAGATCATTGAATCCTATTAGACCAGTAGCATCGCGTTCAAAAATGACCAACGAGTTTCGATATTTGTCCTATTTAAAACTTGACTCTTCTGTAGTTATATCGTGTACTAAGACCAGCGGAAATGTAAAGCTGCGGTTTTCTAGGCCGATAAGATTAGGAACTACACTCCCATTCCTGCGTAACAGTCAAGGAAGTTTGCTGCCGTAATATGACCGAAGCAGGCGCATTAATATCACACAGCACATGTTGAAATGCTTGCTTCCGTCAACATATCCAACGTGACCAACTGCATGCACAGGCAGCGTTCCTCGCCATGGAGACATTTGTGAGAGACGATTTAGAAGATATTTACTTTGGTGCAGATCCTGAACCGTATCAATTTGAACCAGAATTCACTGAAGCTGAGGTTTTGGAACGAGAAAGACAAGAAAGCGTGTCTGATCTGCCTGGGACAGAAGGGATGAGGAGAGCAGATTCGAGCTGGTGGGGCTTGCCAACCCATGCTGACTGAAAGTGAGTGCCTGTGTTGTCGCGAGTGGGACCAGGTATTGCCATCGATGGCAAGGGTCAATCTACCTGATGAGGAAGTGGCATGTGTCGCAACATCCGAGGACTTGGATGCAATGGTGCATCCTGCAGTAGTAGATTTTTTTTTCTGGTTTGACAAAATAAACTGGAAAAAACGTCACACGCCGAGTGGACCTAATGGCCAGCTGTCGCAAGAGTAAGTTATTCCTGCAACCACTACAATATATAATATAAAGATTTTGAATGCATACTGTCAGTTTGCATTTTCAGGCTTATATTCATGATGTACACTTTTACTCAAAACTCACTTTAAAACACCACCGACACGTGGAATTTGGTCATAGCAAATACTGTAAGCCAACTGTTCGCCCAAACCTAGTCGTCAGGGTTGCATTTCACAGGTAACGTTAGCCAACAACAATAGCAATTAGTCATGTTACAGTTACAGCCATGGGCGATGCTCCTCGTTGTCCTGTCTGTACTCTGAAGATTGTTGGGATGGCCGTGTCCTTTAGACGCCGTGCTGTAGTAACGTTACCGGTAAAACTGTCCAAATAGTCATCCGGTTCAAAATGCTTTGAGCAAACACGCCATTTCTTGATCGTTTCTGACGGTGTTTTGAGATCTATGTTCAGAGCAGCCAGCCATTGATTCATTAGTCGGAATTGCTTCTTTTTTTTTCGTGAGAATTCTATGAAACATGGTAGTAGAGTACGTCTTCGACTTACTTTCACAGCCCCTTAAAATGCACATAACCATAGCTAATCACACACAGGTTTCCAGCCACTAACAATTTACCAGCTGCAACTCTGACAGCTGCAACAACCGGAATTACACAAACTTAGCGCCGGTCATATTGGAAGTTACCTAGCTGGGATCTAATTTCAGGCGCTGTGTGATATTAATGCGCCTGCTTCGGCCATGTTACGGCAGCAAACTTCCTTGACTGTTATGCCGGAATAGGAGTGTAGTTCCTAATCTTATCGGCCTAGAAAACCGCAGCTTTACATTTCCGCTGGTCTTAGTACACGATATAACTACAGAAGAGTCAAGTTTTAAATAGGACAAATATCGAAACTCGTTGGTCATTTTTGAACGCGATGCTACTGGTCTAATAGGATTCAATGATTTATGCTAAGCTATGCTAAAAATGATATCGCCAGAACAGGAGAACGGCTGAATGGATTTCAAAACGGTAAAACTCAACTTATTAACTCGGGGGGAGTTGGAGAATGAGCCTATTTCCAAAAAAAGTGGAGTGTTCCTTTAATGTTTTTGTCTGCTAACCATTTCTTCACCACTTGGGTCGTTGTCGTGCTGAAATGTCCACTGGTGCCCAAATCCAAGTTTCTCTGCAGACTGCCTGATGTTGTTGTTGAGTATTTTGATGTATTGCTCCTGTTTCATGGTGCCGTTTACTGTGATTAGGTTCCCTGGTCCACCGGCTGAAAAACACCCCCAAAACATTAGGTTCCCACCACCATGTTTGACAGTGGGGATGGTGTTCTTAGGGTTGAAGGCTTCTCCTTTTTTATGCCAAATGAAGGCTACATCATTGTGGCCAAGCAATTACATTTCATCTGACCATAAAACAGAAGACCAGAAGTCTTCTTCTTTGTCTAGATAAGCATTTGCAAAGGCCAAGCGGCTTTTGTGTGCCTCATCTGGAGAAGTGGTGTCCTCCTTGGTCTGCATCCGTGGAACCCAGCGGTGTGCAGTGACTGTTGGACTGTCTGCCTTGAGATGTTACCATCAGCAGAGCCCAGATTCATCAGGATGGCCTTGGTGGTGATCCTTGGATTCTTTTTTACCTCTCTCACTATCCTCCTTGCCAGCACAGGTGTCACTTTTGGCTTCCGACCACGTCCTCTGAGATTTTTCACAGTGCGGAACATCTTGTATTTTTTAATAATACTTTGCACTGTAGCCACTGGAACTTCAAAACATTTAGATATGGTCTTATAGCCCTTTCCTGACTTGTGAGCAGCCACAATGCGCAGCCGCAGGTCCTCAGTGAGCTCCTTTGTCTTAGCCATGACTGTCCACAAACCAACAGCAGAGAGCTTCTGTTTTTCACCTGTTGAGTTGATTAAAACAGCTGTTCCCAATGAATCAGGGTAATTAGGATGCTTTAGAACAGCTTGGACTATTTGGAAAGGTAAAGAACTTTGGATTTTCCCATAGACTGTGACAGTTTGCAAAGGGTATGAATCATTTTGGACATGCCACTTTTTGTTCAAATATAAATAAAAGCTGAGAAATGTATTTTTTTTTTTTCCACAATGATGCCTCTTGTACAACATCTTATTATCTTTTGGGAGAAGTCTGTGTCATTTCCGGTTGAATAAAAGTAACTTTAAGTCAGAATTTGCCAGGATTATGAATAATTTCCGGCTTGACTGTAAACTCGCAATTGCGAGAAAAAAGGTCAAGATAAGTCGCAATTGTGAGCTATAAGTCAGAATTGCGACTTTATATCTCAGAATTTGGAGAAATAGTCGCAATTGCGAGTTATGAAGTCAGAATTGTGAGATGTAAAGTCGCAATTCTGTGAAAAAAAAAAAAAGCAGTTTCCTATTACTAAGATTAATCTTCGCTGGAGTGTCAAAGACATGTCCACTTACGGTAGGTATAGAAGCCCGTTTCTGAATAAAAAAGGTAATTGCGAAATGTTTTTCTCTGAACTGTGAGATATAAAATCAAAATTGTGAGTTATAAAGTCCATTTCTGAGGAGAAAAATAAGACTGATATCTCACAGTTCTGACTGAACTTGCAGTCGCGAGATTATATCACAATTCTGACTTAATTTGTCAGAAATGCATGTTTATTATCTCACAATTCTGAGAAAAAAAGTAAGAATTGTAAGTTAAGTCGCAATAACCTTTTTTTATTATTATTCAGTGGAGGAAACGGGCTTCCATAAAATGGGCTTTCATAGATCAGTGCCTCAAATCAGTCCCAATGGGAAATCCCAGCATGAAGAAAAACACGGTGTATGTTTTCTATAAAAGCATGTTCTGACTGGCATGTGTTTGTTTGCAGTGGAGGAACTGAGAACAGCTGCTGTGTTCACCTGCAAAGCACTGGCAGAGAGGTGAGATGCATTCGGATGTATTTCTGTGTGATATTTTTGTGCTGTGTTTCTCTTTGGAATCTGATCCTTTGAGCTCTTCTGACAGCGCAGTATCAGCTTATTTTCAGCTCTTTGTTATGTTATGCTGGCAGTAGAAGAACAGCTTAGATATAGACTACACAGCAGTCTACAGCCTGATGGATGCTTCCATTTTCTGCACGTTTATGTTATGTTGAGTACTGAGGATCATTTTCCTGTTGGTGAGATAGCAGCACAGCTTGTAAGCTGAATCCTTGCTTGCCTCCTTCTTTACTGTGTGCTTTTTCAATCAGTCATAGTCTTATTTTGGGATGCATTTTTGCACTCAAAAGATGATTCATATGTTAATTCCACAGTCTGGTAACTGATGTAGAATGTCATCATGGGCCAGAATATGTCATTCACTCATAGCCTGTAAACTCTTTAATCCCGCATGGAAACAGCTGACCATCTGACGCACAGTGGAGTGGGAGAGTGTCCTGTCTGATCTCATCCGAGATTATTGCTCTCAGGCCTCAGCGGTCTTTTACAGCCTCTATTTTCTGTGTCAGTCTTCATCCTGTGATCCTTCACCAATCCGCAGCCACCAAGTGGGTTTGTATTTTTTATCCTCACCCAATCAGATTGCATCACACCACAGAATTCTTGCTGAGTTGTGACTTTCAGCTGACAATTCAATTTATTTTTAGCATGAAAAGTAAGGAATGATTCAGCTATTTTGGTTAGATTTTTTTATGTGCGTGTGTGTGTGTCAAAACTGTGCTTTCAACAACCATGTTGTGACACACACATATATGGGTCAAAGACAAAAAAGGGTTTAAGCCACTGATCATGGTTTAAGCATAAAAACAGTACGTGTAATACTGCTTTAAATTGATGTTATTTTTACACTTTTTTTAATTGATATAGAATTAGATTGTTTTACTTATTTAAAACACAATTTATATATTTTAATATGTTAAAGTTAGAAAAAGCATGCTGGTTGAATTTTTACATAAATATTGTGTTACACTGTCATTCAATGTAAAAACTCTAAACCTTAAAAGTAGACATTTTACTTACATTTAATGTGCTTTCTATGAAGATAAAACTTTTGTACATTTCTTTTGACATAGATATCTCAACGTCTTTGATATATATCACATTGTGTTAACATACAGTATACCTTATATTAAAATACATATTAGATCCTTGTTTCTCTCCCTCTCTCTCTCTATATATATATTATTTATAGACATTTATGTTAAATAATTGTAGAAACTTATATTAAAAGACACACACACGTTCCCAGTCACCTGATTTCACTTACCACACCCCTATATAAACCTGGACTGTTCACTTCACCGGCGTCTGGTCTACAGACCACATCCCCAGCGATTGTTGTATCTCCATGACTGTTTTGGACTCTGTGTCTCCCTGTTTTCTCCGTTGGATCTACTTACCTGAACTTTGGAACTTCTCAGATAAGAATACTCACCTCAAAACCTGCTGCAAAATACTTACCGTTCTGTCAATAAACTCACCTTTAATGTTTTATACTTACCTCCGTCTCTGCCTCCTTGTATGCTGTGACAAATATACAATACATATATACTATAAATAATATTGCATACATTTATATGAAAATACATTTTAGATCCTTATTTATACATTATGTGTCACACACACATATAAAAATATATTTATATAGCAAAATATTGTATGTATTTATATTATATATTTACATATAATTATATATAAATGTAGTAATTTATGTTTAGATATTTATATATTTTAACATATTATTATAACATATACAAGTTATTATATTAATATAGCCTCATAATAAAGGTGAATATATGATATATTGTATTAACATGCTATAATTATATTTACACACACACACACACATATATATATATATATATATATATATATATTTATTTTTTACCAAATTAACAAATATAATACATTAGATACAAATTAGACTCAGATAAACTATATATATTATTAAATATACACCACACACACACACACACACACACACACATATATATACTCACATAATAAAATAACAAATTTACATTTTACACAAATATGTGTGTATATATGAATATATTTTTTTTTACATATATACATTACAGTATGTCATATACCCACATATATGTAATATATACATAATACACTAATATATTTGTACTGTTGTAGTGGTAATTTTATTCATTTACTGTGGTAATGGTTAAGTGTTTATTTTAATAGGACAGATACGAATCTTTGCACAAATAAATTCCCAAAAATAAAGAAATAAACAACCAGGCTGTGAGGCAGGATGCATTTGTCCCCAAGGTGCAAAAGGATGGCAATAATTGTACGAAGCATCTGGTTTTAATGCACTGCTGGCTAGAGCGTAATAAATATGTAATCAGTCTGTTCGACATTGCTGTGAGAGGCAGTGCGTGTCTGCTCTGTGCGTAAGTGAGTGTGTGTGTGTGTGTGTGTGTGTGTGTGTGTGTGTGGAGGAGGGGGGGGGGGGGGGGTTGGTGGTGTGGGTGGGGGCTGTAGCCGCAGCGCGACTTAAATGCACTGCAGCATCCAGCAGGTTCTGTCTCTCTGCATCCTGTTCTCTTGCGCCTGCTCGCCTCTCTCTCTCTTCCTCTCTTTCTCTCTCATTCCACTGCTTTCCATCCACAGTGTCTGTGCATCCGTCTGTCCCAGCACATCTCTACATCTCTAAAAAATCTCTCTACATTCCTCTCTTCCTGCCATCTACAACTTTCAGCATATAGACAGACGCCCTCAACCCTCGCAAATTCTGCCAGGCCCAGTCCGTCTGCAGAGCACAATCGTCCAGCTCAACGTC